>NC_092818.1:162661712-162961712 GCF_023375885.2 Dermacentor andersoni | reverse complement strand
GAACAAGGTGAATGCAGGAGCCAACGTTTCAACAAGTGGACTTGTCTTCTTCAAGGCGACGTATGCTTTCCTCGCCACAGTATATATAGGTGGGGTTCTTCTAAAGGGGAGAGGGTGTGAGGCGGGAGAATTTCCATCTCCCGCATTCCCCGTCTTTTCTCTGGGGTTCTACAGTTCTCATTCTAGCCACCTGACATAGCAACTTCTCTGTTGTGCTTATGTATAGGTATAGGTGTTTTTCTAACCTTCCGCGGCGGGCGCAGTACGTCTAGAACCGCAGCATCCTGCGCTCTACAGAGTTGTACAGGACTGGTGGCCATGCGTCGTTACGCAACTTCCCAAATAACTATACGAGTCGGTTGTGGCACTTAACTTGGTAGAGCACTAAACGAGGGATCCAAAAGAACTGTGACACTGATTTTTATACAAATGTGTATTCCTCTATAATTCTTCCAGAGCTAATTAAAAAACGCTGCTATAGCCGGATACAACTCAAGTCTGCAGTCAACCCCGCACACGCCCACATAACCGCCAGCCACTGTTCCTACCGCAAGGCTGCAAATAATTCGTACTTCAAACTTTTCCTGTTAGCCAAATCTGGCGGCAACCACAAAAATAAAATTATTAGTGCGTAAATTTATACATTCTCCCTCGCCTATAATAGTGGAATGGTGAATACCTAATTCTTTATTGAACTGAAATAAAATGCTTGCTTCGCTTCAACTATGCAGTATTTTGTCAAGTTGCACTTCAGTTGGCAGTCAAGTTTCATGAGTAAAACAGGCTCAGCAGTGAAATGAACTGCACCGCAGACTTTTGAAGATTTAATTAATTAATTATGGAGTTATATGTGCAGAAACCGCGAGGCATGCCGTAGTGGGGACTCCGGAAATTTGGACCACCAGGGGTTCTTTAACGTACACCTAAATCTAAGTACCTGGGTGTTTTCGCATTTCACCCCAATTAATATGCGGCCGCCGTGGCCAGGAGCGGGATTCGATCCCGCGACCTTGTGCTTCGCAGCACAACATCATAGCCACTAAGCAACGTACCATGGCAGGCAGACTTTTGAAGAGTGAAATGCTCAGACTCCATACACTTTGTCCATATCTGCTGCACACTTCATTGCTTCCATCAATGAAAAGACTCTTCAAGAACAGCAAACGCTCCGGAGGTATAAAGTACGATGCCATTTTGAAAAGACCGCATGACGACGATTTTGTTTGCTTCTGTGGTTGGCTGGTGGAGCAACATCCCCGCGTGGGCCGTGTGCCTTGGTTGTCAACTGCTGTTTTCTTTCCAAGTTGTATGCTACCATAGAAATGTTTATTTTACACTTTCGCTTTTTTAACTGTTCTTGGCAGTGTTCGTCCTGCGCTTCCTTCCTGCGCAAGTCCATTTGTGCGAGTCCTTGTTTGCCTAGTAAAGGAGAGGTGTATCTTACAGGCGTACCTGTGAGATACACCTTATTTCATTTCTTTTTTGCGGGTTTATGCGCCTTTATGGCGAATGGCGGGCGTTAATAACATTGTACTAGTAAAGGTACCCCCCCGCCCCATTTGCGCAGAAAAGTTACCTTGGGTTGGGCCCCCTGTGAGAAAACATCCTGGGTACGTGCCTGAAGTGGGCAGTATAGATGGCACCACTGTTTAACCTTTTACATCAGTTTTGTGAAAAGAGCCTACGCCACCACTATATCTGCTGGTGAGACTCACCATTCTGGTTGGGCTCTGTGATGCATGCCTCAAGGTCGTGCAGGTAGTCGCAGAAGTCTCGAATTTGCTCCAGGAGACGCAGAACTCGAGCCTCACGGCGGCTTTGACGGTCATCGGGGTGGGCGTGCACGACGTTATGCAGTGCCTGGCTGGCCCGTAGCCGAAGTTCTCGCACAACTCGACGCTGTTCAGTCTGGCTCTCCTGCGAGTCTCCTTCCTGCTGTTGGCTGCTGCCATGCAGAAGTTGTATAAGCAGAGGTAGGCAGCCTGCAACAAAAAGAAAGCAAGGACAGCATATAGCGGCAGCTTGATCTCACAAAGCAACAAGGCAAACCCCAGGCAACCAAATGGACAATCTTAAAGCAAGTGGAAAAGTTAGTTCAATATTAATAGCCCACAGAAAGCACAATATTGGCACGCATACATTCTTCTACTCGATGCCAGAGCTCACTTTCACACAACACACACCGCAACAATGGGTCTTTTTTATTCGCTGTCCCCGACTGTCCAGGACTGCAAGAGGTGTTGATTTCAGTCTGTAAATGTAGGTGTAGGTGATGTCCCTGGCAGTCCTGGGCAGCCCATGACAACAAATCAATGATACCCAATATTTCATCTAAAGAATGCACATTATTGTACCAAGAGCAACTCACTTGCAGGTGAAGCAAATGGAACACATACATAAGATCAATGTAATATTTCATAATAAATGCCAACAGCAACAAAATACTTCTTTTTATTCTTTCAATGCAACAACTACACAGTAGTGAATGGCAACATGCCAATGATCTAGCTGTAAAACATGTCTTATAATGCACGACACCAACAAAGAGTGACAGTCGTCTCATTTCCAAGCTTTACACACACTTCTTCTAGAAGTACTATTGCATGTAGCATAAGGCCAAAATATGGGCTTGAATGATGCAACTAACGTGCTAGTACATTCTTAATAGTAAGTGCACTTTTTAATGAAGCTGATATATTTTGCATTACAGTGACTGCTGAGAAGCTGCTCCTTTTTATTCATTAACAAACCTTCCAAAGTGATTACTACCTACACAATAAATGTGCTATCACACATTCCCTCCTGATACAGATTATGGTGTTAGCTTAGCCAATTCTATCCCATGCCCCATAAAGTAAAATGAATACCTGCCAAGAGCCACAACTAGGAGTCATGTTTTAAACATTTCTGCTTCAATGTTGAAGCCTTCCACAGGTGAAGCATTGTGCTGATTGAGTTGAGAAGCACCATAGTAGAAGTTTCCAGACTGACATCAACCACATGGGGTTCATCACTAAAATTTCACCATGCTAATATTTGCACATTCTATCTCAATCAGAACATAGACATCACCATAAGGATTTGCATCGGCAAGCTTTTGCTTGGCAACACTGTGTCATGACACTTTAGCAACTGAACCACTGTAGTGAATAAGCTCCCACGCAACTCAGCAAGCACTTTGCTTTAACTGTTGCTGAGGTCGACTTACCTGACTGTCTCATAGCTAGACAGCTTTCCTGGGAACCTGACATAGTGAGCAACGTCCGACTCAGGTCGTCCTTGTCATGTGTTCCCAGCATAGACAGCAGAGAGTATACCATCTCCACCTGCGAGTGCGTTTCCCAGAAAACTCTGTGAAGGTTCACACTGAAGCAGCATGGAGCCATGGAAGCAGCATTGTACAACTGCTCCATGACATTACTGCCAGGAAGAAAAAAATAAGGAAAGCCCAGTCAAAATTGAAGGCAGGTACTCCACGCACAAGGTTGTCTCAATTGTAATGATATAGGAGATCTGAAGTTGCTTGGCATTATTACACATACCATACGAGTTCCATAACTGCAGAGATATTTCGTTATGCAATTAACATGCTTCAAGCACTATGCACCAAACTTTTTACCATAATGAAGAGCCTTTAGAAAACTTTCATGACCCTTATCCCCATGGGCAAACCTACCTGAGGTGTGACACGATAGTTCACCTTACTGGTACTAACAGACTTCCACAGAAAGGAAAATTCATGAACGCCATCTTAAACTGTGCATGTAATTATCCAAACAATAATAGTTCAACCAATACTTACTTAAAACTACCAATTTTCATATCACAGTCACACTGTTACCGCTTTACTTCCTCCAATCCCTCTGACAATGTTCAAGGCATCATTGACAGGTTTCTGGACCTTACAATCACAGGACACACTGTCCTGTTTAGCAGCAAGGTGGCACATGACAGCGTAATTCATTGCAATTCACATTACCTAACTTTTGCACACTCCTATTGATACCTTATTGTGAATAGTTCCTGCAAGTCTTACAAGACCAGTCATCAATGAAAATGCGGCAACCGAGGACATTACCTTCGAGCTTAGATGACGGGAGTGTGGTCGCCGACCCCCATAGTAGCTTGCACTCATCCCAGTGCCAAATGTTGGCCCTGCCATGTAGTCCTCCTCAGGAAAGCCATGAGAGCCATCTGCGGCACCACTCACCCCCACACTGGTCGGCAAGCTCCGCCACAGAACTAGAAAAGGAAAAGAATGTGGCAGATGAAGAAAGAGCCACGCAACCCAGTAGCGGCAGCAGTGTACTATAATGACTTCATCACTGCAATATTTACAATTACTCTAACTTCACAAAAGCAGCGTAGAGTAACTTGAGTGAGCTTTAGTCTTGCTGCATAACCAAATTTAAGTGCGCCTGGATGCATGATAAAAATTGATGTCCAACAATATACATTAGGTGCAAGGTAGCCAATACCATTTTATCGTACCACCAGGTGCACTCCCATGGGTGAATACAGCATGTTTAAAATACTCTGTCCACGCTCTGTCCTGTGCTCTCTACTCGCTCGTCCTGTGTTGCGCTTTTCCTGTTTTTATTCCTAAAATACTCTACCGAGTACTGCACAAGAGAGCAGGAGAAGAGGAAATGCAGCACGGAGGCTTAGCAGGTTGCTCCTGGTCCACTACTTGACATTGTCAGAAGAGAGGGAAGGAGGACATAAAGAAAAGAAGAAGCTCATTTAAAGGTACACCAATCTCCCATTTATCTAACCATCGTTGCTCATGTGGCTGTTTTTGTGCGCAAACAGACAGGGACAAAGAAGAGGGTCAACAGAAGGACGCACAAAAAGTTTTTGAATAATGAATCCGTTCCAACTAGGCCGACTTGCAGTTATGCTTCATGTGGCTGCACACCGAATTTTTCAAGAACCTCTATCATCATGAGATGCAAGGATCAGTGCGTACCCGTGACATAGCTGAAGTCATAGTCATAGTCACAATCACGTGCAGGTGTGTGTAAATCAGCACTCCATTTCCCTAACAATGGATGAGCATGTGTATCTGAATCATGTGTAATCACACGTGTTTGGTGTATAGGTGGTAAGGTAAAGGTTTTGGTTATTTTTATTCTGTCTTTGTACTGGCATGTCTCATTTTGCATATATTTGTCTCGTGTCTGTATTAAGCCTTCAGTTGAAAGACAGAACTTGTGTCAACCATCGACCACCTGTGCATATGTTTGCCTCTGACTGTACAACATAGTAGTATCACTTAACATCAGTGAATAAGCACTGCAGTAGAATAATGTTAAGAGCTCAATATTCAGGAGCAATATAATTTACTGATTTTCACAACTGCCTCAGTTTGTGAAGAAATGGTGCTACAAAAAGAAAGTCGCGTGTGCACCACAAAACATATCCATTCCTTCTGTCTGATAAAATGTAGCTGCCAAGAATTATCTAATTATCCAGAAAGCTAAGATTGCACTGAAGATGCAAAACACTGAAATTGCAAATTATGTACAGTGTATATCACAAACTTTCTTAAATGAAATTTTCAACCAATGATCATGCATAGTGAAAAAAAGTCATCAAAACAAGCAGTGTGTCCCACAGAATTATTATAACTAATTCAAGAAAAAGCTCCCCACAGTACCTGTGCATGGATTCAACAACCATAGGGGTGCCACCACGAAACCTCAATTTGATGCTTGCCAGCTCATCAGATGCCTGCCCAATGTAAGCTCCAACTTATAAATAATTAGAGTAACACAACACGATTGTATAGTGAGGTGGAACTACAAAGATTCATGGTATTTAACAAAGACGTCTTTGTCACCTTCCCGTTCAGTACAGGTAAAGTCAAGTTCTCAGTACGAGTCACCAGTAAGCACAGACAACTACATGCAACTATGATTAAACATGCAATCGCAGTTGCAGTACTATTTAGTGACGCCATCTATTTATTGCACCTGCAGACACGCTCGCATGCATACCAAATATTAAATAGTCACCAAATCTTTCTCAAAAATATATGGAATGAACTTTACAAACGTTCTCCACATACATGCCACGTGCAGAAGATTAATTTGATATAACATTTCGAGTATTTGTAGCATATTATAAGATTAATGTTAGCTATTCTGAGAATGACTGCAGTGTCCACTATCGAGATTTTGCATCGTAGTGGTGGCATACAGCTGACCCTTTTCCGACCAGCTTTTCCTCTAGAGTTAGTTATACTAACTCCAAACTAACTGGGAGTTAGCTGTACTACCAACTCCCAGTTGGTTATACTAACTCTATGACACGTCCAAAGCCACTGAATATATATTTCAATGACACAGGTGCTGCCAATTAGAGAAAGTATCATCCAGAGACTATGTGACAAGTAGTAACACAAAAAAATATGGCACAGAAAAATAAAAAGCTGCCGTAACGCTAAGTGGAAATGCCAAGTTATTGACATGCTACAACTTAGTGATTATAGGTGAGATAGCCAAACATACCTTATGGTACCTTACCTTAAAGCAGCACCTTATCAGGCACATTATACTTAAAGGGATACTGACATGATATCAACTATTGATTTTCTTTTAGTTTAGGGAATAAGACATAGCGACATTTTGACACTCACTCCGGCTCACTCGGTCCCCTTGTATGCTGCTACTCATTGTGAGGGCCTATGTAGCAGCACAGTGGATGACTGAGCAAGCCAGAGCAAGTGTCAAAACGTTGCAATGTCCTGCTTCTATGTGACCACATACTGCGTAGTGTCACCACAATATATTAGAAACAAAATCGAAACTGACCGTATGAAAGCTACTACATTAAGTTATTTAAGGTGCTCCGAGGCTTAACAGTAGCTTTTCTCGGGTTCAGAGGTAACAGACCTTCATATGAAGCAAAAAAAGAAAACTCAAAATGTCATGTCAGTACCAATTTCAGGTACTATCCAAAGCTACCACAAGCATTTTGAGACCTAAAGTGATCGTGGTTTCCCATGGTGTAAACAACATGTGCATGTTTTCTGGCATCAATGAACCCTTACTACTTTCAAGTCCACTTGTTCCTCGAATGCAAAACTTAATAATGCCATACAGCTTGGCTAGCACAATATGATAACATAGATTACTTGTAGCCCCATGTACACTCACAGACAGCTGCAGAAATAAACATGCTACAAAGCAAGCCTAATTGGTGTAATGTGCTCAAAAAATGCTAAGAACAAGGCAATTCAATGCAAGGCCTGAAACAGTGAGGGAAAGATGCACACCTATGACATCATGTACTGCTTTCTAAATGGAGAACTTGAAAAAAATGTAAGATGCTTCCATTAATTGTGATCAAAACACACTTTCAAGCTGCCGCTACTCTGGTCAGTCTAGGTCTACCAAAAAAGACCTTCCATATAAAGTGACGCTTTGCCTGACTCAAAGTTGCTCAGGAAAGCATTTCAGTCAACTGATTATTAACAAAAAGGAAGCTGTAAAATGGCTTAGACAAAATGAGAGTTAGCTCAGATTGGTTTAAAAAGATAACAAAACTGCATAACTGGAGCTGATTACACAAATACAATAATAGTTTGTTCGTTGGGGCGTTGCTTGCTTAAATGCAACCCGTGCAATTTGTGTCTGAGCTTACTGCCTCTTCGGTTTCTTCTACTCGGCTCTTCAGCAGAGGTTAACTTTGCTCCCTACAGTGCAGGATCTGTCAATCAATTGCCTTTCAGGGGTCTTTCTTGGAGGCACATAAGATAAGCATAGCGAATGGTGTGGGCCTGGCACGTACCCAGAGGGGGGAAGGCGAATTTAAGCGACATACCCCCCCCCTCCCCGACCACGCCACCACTCTTCACATACATTCCTAAAGCGCCGACAAATCAATTTATTTGGCGGTCAACATTTTGCTGCCTTTTACAGTGAAAGCTGTGTATGACTAACCTTCCGTAGTTTTTTTGGCGTCCTTCAACAGAAAAAATCATGTGGACCTATCCTGATGGTAGTGCAGAAAGGGTCCAAGCTCAATGCCACATACACCTGTGGGCTCGGGAACCTGTAACGCGTCCTTCTGTATTTTCGGGATGGGCCCACGTACAGGGAGGGCTTAATGCCTGCTTCACCTCCACCGCAAGTGAGCCCAGTATTGCACTATCTTCGAGATCGGCCCACGTATGGGGAGTGCTTAATGCCTGCTTCAACTCCACCACGGGTCGGCCCAGCATTGCACTACCATTGGGATTGGCCCATGTATGGGGAATGCCTAACGCCTGCTTCACCTCCGGCGAGGGTCGGCCCGGTGTTGCACTACCATCGGTGTCAGCCCAGGTGTGGGGAGAGCTTAATGCTTGCTTCGCCTCAATCGGGGGTCGGCCTGGTGTTGCACTATCTTCGGGCCGACCCGCGGCGGAGGTGAAGCACTTTGCTTTTCACTTGAGAGCTTTGACTGTCGTCAGTTTTCGCTGTCATTTCATCTTCACAGAGTGGAATGGTTGTCAATATTTTTACTCCTTTTGGATGGCGGTAGTTATTGGCATCTCCTGGGGTGTGAAGGCCAGTTTTGTAGTCGATTCGGTACCCGCGCGATTAACTCGAGATAAGTTCAGTTGTCGCCATCTATTCAATGATCACGCACATCGCTGTTGCTTTGTTAGTTCAATCTTCTCTGTTTAGACTGATCCAGGGACCAGAAAAGGGATTCGGTTCGTAGTCAGCTAGTCTGTATGCTCGTGGAACGAGTTGTGGCCAGAGAAAACGCCAGTTGCGTTTAGCTTTTCCTTTTGCTTTATTATTTCCTCGAGTGACGGCTCGCCGCGACGCTGGCAGATCCTCGGAACCATATACCCTCGATGTGGGTTAGATAAGGTAGAAAATAAGATAGTGCAAAACAGCATCCATCATCAGACCCTGCGATAACCGTTAAACCCATAAACAATATGACTGTCACCCGTTACCTCATCTGGCTTTTCCATAATTGTACAGCACTTTTCGTGCAAAATTGACAACTGGAAACAAGAGTCCCAAGGAGTTGAGAAATTAAGTGATGTACTAAGAGACAGAGCCAAGGCAACAAACAGCCAAACAGGAAGGAAAAGCAAAAATTAACAAACTTAACCGATGTTTGTGAAAATATTTACCAATAAACATCTTCTTATTTAAAAAGGAAGTAGAGAAAACGCCGCCAGAAGTGGAGAATAATTCCATGTGTTTTGAATGGCACTTCTACAGTTATCAGTCGAGCCGCCCGATGTAGCCACTTCTCTGCTGTGCTAATGTGGGTGTTTTCCTAACCTTCTGCGGCGGGCACAGTATGTCTACAACCGCAGCATCCTGCGCTCTATGCGGTTGTACGGGACTGCTGACCACGCATCATTATGCAACTTTCCAAATAATAACGCGATTTGGTTTTGCCACTTGGTAGAGCAGTAAACGAGGGATCCAAAATAGCTGTGGTTGTTCCACAAATATTTATTTCTCTACAATTCTTCCAGAGCTAATTAAAAAAGCGCTTATAGAAATCTTCATTTTATACTTTCGCTTGTTTACTTGTTCTTGGCAGTGTTCTTCCTGCACTTCTTTCATGTGGGAGTGCATTTGATGTGGTTCCTTGTTTGCCAAGTAAAGGGGAGGTGTATCTTACAGGCATACCAGTGAGATACACCTCATTTCAATTCTCTTTTGCGGGTTTACACGTATTTATAGCGAATGGTGGGCATTATGCACATTTGTGCTAGTAAAGGTACCTCCTCCCCTCCTCATTTGCATAGAAAAGTTACCTTGAATTGGGCCCCCCCGAAAAGAAATCCTGGGTACGTGCCTGATGTGGGTAGACAGTTGTGTTGCCATATTTCACACAAAGCTCTGTGCTCTATACTGACAAATGCAACATGAAGCAAATGAATATACTAACACGTAGGTTCAACAGTGTGTCCCGGGACAGTATATTTTGGAGCATTCAATAAATAAACTACAACCACCCAATAATGCACGGCAAGTGCAGGAAACAGATGGAGGAATATGAAGGCATATAACAATAGTCAATTACCTGGGATCTTGGCTCATAATAATAATAATAATAAAAATAATAATAATAATAATAACAACAATAATTATAATAATAATAATAAACTTGTGGGCAGCTTTCCCCAAAGCACAAAGCAGTGACAACAATTGCTAGCACAACCCTGGAGGACTGCAGCTTGTGATTCTGAATATGGTATATCACACAGATGATGCTACATGCTCATCATAAAAGCACCTAGAGAAAGAGCCACCAAACTCTAACACATTTGTGACTGCTCACCTTCAATCACACCCAGATGTCTTTCTGCCATCCTTTCAGCTGCACAAAACATAGTGCACTAACTCCTCACAAACTTTCGTTTGAGTGAGCCACCAAAGGTAGCAATTTGTTTCTTAAAAATATAGTTACCTAGAGTTTCAGTAGTAGTGCCCATGCTTCCTTGATATCACATCCCAATGTTCTGTGACTGTACACTTTGCTGCACACCAACACTGTGGTATATCTAAAGCTAGATGGACATTTACATTTTACACCAAACCCAACCTCACCCTGCCAGCATGGCTTTGCATTCTGGTGCTGGCACCTTTTTTCCCATATGCCAGCTGTTACCAATGCTTTGTCAGTGCTCTGCAAGTACCATATGCTAGTCATGTACAGATATACACCATCTAGCATCCACAAATGGTTCCATTGAATTGATTTGCTGCTCTGAGATTAAGTATTTACTATATGCTTGGGAGGAAAAGTGGTTTAACACTTACCTTGGTCATCTGCCCAATCTTCCTGGCAGAAAGGTCCTGCCATGTGCTCTTCTGAAGACAAGCCCATGCCATTCCTCAGCGGAATGTCAACCCCTGTTGGACTTTGGGGCAGTGACTGAAATGCAGCAAACATGAAACAGAGATTAGCCTAGAAGTATTTTCCTTTGTTTGTAATACATCACAGTTGTAAACCTCTGCAAAAAACATTTCAGCCATTTCATAGTGTTCATAGCCAAAGTTCAGACATAAGAGACCTACACTGTGTTGCAACTGTCCACAAAGTGCAAATACTAACATGTTCCAACAAAGGCAAATATGACCACACGTAAAATTCTTTCCATAAACGTTGGTGCCTGTTAAATTTTGATAAACTTGTCAAGCAACTTCTAAGCCTTCAAAAGCTCAAAGTACATGCACCAACAGGGCAATCTATGATGACA
This sequence comes from Dermacentor andersoni, assembly GCF_023375885.2. Taxonomy (NCBI): domain Eukaryota; kingdom Metazoa; phylum Arthropoda; class Arachnida; order Ixodida; family Ixodidae; genus Dermacentor; species Dermacentor andersoni. The sequence goes on along the minus strand of NC_092818.1, from coordinate 162,950,485 downwards.
AAATAAGCTCCTAAATGCAAGTACGATTTGCGTATGGAAGTGTTACACAACAAATTTCAAGGTTGTTGTTGTCGTCATTCTCAAAACAGGCTTCAAAGAGTATGTATTATTTGTGCACAGAAGTGGTGCAAAAGTAATCATAATAGTCGTTTATGTCTTAAAGAATAAAGGCAGACAGCTGAAGAAACACTAAAAGAAGTACTTCTCGAAGTAATGTAGCGGAAAATCAAACCTAACAGAAATTGTGTGTTTTTTTTTTCTCTTGGGCCACAGCAACGTCAGAAACAGCTATTAATGTGTGCCAGCACACTTATTAGACGTCTCAGTACACGTAGTGTGAACGGAGCTAGCGTGTGCGTGCATGAATAATTAAGGAACGTAGTACTACGTCCCGTGACAGTGGCCCCTTCTAACTCTTAATATGCTTCACTGCAATAGTTTGCATATGCTTCACCACACAACAACGCCGTACTGCAGCGAAGCTGACTTAAGGAAGCCGGCGATTAAGCAACGCATATTAGACCCTCGCCACACGTGTACTTCTGGGCGAATTGAGTTGGGCCTAGACTGCCTGCACACAAACGACTTGAATTTAAATTTAACTTCAGATAGCTACCTAGCGCATAATGGCAATTACGATGCGGCTGTGCTGTATAACGCGGTTTTTCTTTTGTGTGTGTGTGTGTGTGTGTGTGTGTGTGTGCGTGCGTGCGTGCGTGCGTGCGTGCGTGCGTGCGTGCGTGCGTGCGTGCGCGCGCGCGCGCGCGCGCTTTCTGGCGGCAAGGCTGGGGCAGTTTTTTGGGAGATTTATGGTCGTGCCCGTACAATCGGGAACATTGGTACGAATTCGAGTCTCCCAGCCAAATCGGGAGAGTTTGCAGGTATGTGCTAACAATTACGCTAGTACTGCAATTCACAGCACGCAAAGCCACCAACAAAAGTATACAGAGCAGTGCTGCACCATGAACCACTTATTCGTTCTAGAAGAGGCTTGATTGTCCAGGGTCTCCTATCCGCAACTGTTAGGCTTTACATGCTACGAGTTCATACTGTCTGGTTGAATAAGGAATTTAGCTAAGTTTAGAGAATAAATCTTTCAATATAGACATTTGCAGCATTGGGACTGCAGCGGTACATATCAAGATTACACTGCAGAATCAGCAGCATTCACAAAAGTAACTACCCTTAAGATGTGCAGCATTGATGTGCAAAAATGCGTAAACATCAATTATCACACTTCCCATTACATTTATGCTGCAAACTCAAATTGCGTGAAGTGTATTATACAAGACCTCCAGGTGGGCACTGCGAAAAACAATCGAAAAATAAAATCCTCAACAGGCCAAATTGTGGCACCAATCGAAAGTAGTTAAAACGCTCAGCTCCTATATCCACAAAAAGATTCTTACGTTGCCAGAACTGTTAATAAGAACCTGTGCCAGTCAATCACGTTGTTGGACATACTGTTCGTGAAGGCAGCCAGCCAATGACAACTAGCTCTTACGAATGAAAAGCTGTTGCGAATTCAACCCAGATACTACGGAGCGCTCATCTGTCGACAAAGTGAAACTGACTAAAAGATACAAAATGTTCAGTATGTTCTGATGGCCTCCATTTTAATGACCATGAATGTACAAAAAAAAATCACGCAGAAACTCCTCTGGGGGTTGTCTAAGTATGCGTAAGCATTGTGCCACTTGCTCATCTCCACGCTGCCCCGTGTCACTGTCAATGTTATGAAACTTGATCCGGCCAGTACAAACAACAGCATTGCAGCGACATGGAACTGGCGTGGACGGCGGCGCAAGGTGCATTGATAACGCAAGCAAAGTACTGCAGGTGGCGGCGCCAGGTGCGCTGATGACGTTCCGATCATTATAAGCCGTTATCGCTCATTAGTGCCTTATCCATCCGCGTAGAACCATTATGAACCGTGATCAAACCTAGACCGGCGGCGGCGCACGGCACGGCAGCGCGGGCCTTATCTTGATAGCGATCTGCGATGCGGACAGGGAGTTCCCACTGCTGATAGCTCTGCGCGCTGTGATTTCGCCGCTTCGCGTTGAAGAGAGACGCGCGGGCGCACATCTCGAAATAGATGTGCGAAAGGTACAGGGTGCGGCTTGTGCTGAGAGCTTCGTGAGCGCTGTGTTCTCGCCGCCTCGTTCGCGTTGATGCGACAGACAGCATTAAGGCGAAGTCGTTCGCTGTCGCGGGCTTTATCTTGAAAGCGGTCGTCTTACGGGACGGACGGACGGACATTTTTCTCGTTTGGTAAGCATTTAAAAGTGTAATAAAACTGAACTTCCAGCAGACTACATAACGCTGTGTCTGAAAGGAATACTCCACTGGGATAAGGATTAAACCCTTTAACTCCTAAGCTTTTTGTCAAAAAATGTACAAAGGTTCCATTTCTTTTATTCCAGTAAATATACTATACATTATATATATAGTAAAAAGTATGTATCAAATGTGCAGTTTATCCCTTATATTCACCGGAAACGTCGATTATGGACACCTGCTCTGAAAAAGCGACTTTCCCTCAGCCCACATGTAAGGTTCGAGTGTAATTATCTGAACGGATGATAACGAAAGGAATCTAAAGCATGGAAGAATGCGTTCAAGTGTCGAAACTGAAATCTATGACGCAAACAAAGTTAACGAGCGCGGTTAATTTCCGGCAGGCAAAGCAGAAGCAGCTGTGACCTGAACTAGTAAGGATCGTATTTTGTAATATCGGTATGAACAGCTATATGACGAACACAGCTCAATTGCTTGGTAGTTGGTGGATTAAAAGGAGGCCATTCCATACTCTAGACTACATGAAAAATTCCACTCACATGTCCATGAAGAAAATGTGAAGAATCCGCCATGTTTATTGTTGTAGAGAATGTCCCAGTTGGGAAACCATGCGCACTCCTGTTGTCATGCCTGAAGATGCCAGTGTGATGCGTGGACATGCCTTCACTTGGACTGATGGACACATAGTCACTGTACACCTGCAACAGACACGCCCCATTGGAATTTGCTGCAGAAACTCCCTACAACACCAAGACGGCATTTTAACGGGCAAAATGAAACAGCAAAAAATCTTAGCTCTTTCAAGGAAGTGCTAATATGCATTTCACTGTAGTACGCTGCTTAGACACAACCGAAGGAGAAAGTCATTAACTAATACGGTACAGCTAAGCCATGGACTAATGAGAGTAAAGCAAAATGCATGTTAAATGGAATAATGACTCGGAAAAATAAAACAGACTGGAAACTATTCAATATAGTGTTACCAAATGCAACAATATATTTGGAATTTTAACTGATGCCATTGGGACAATAAATTATTAAATTAGCTAATTAATTTTGGCAAATCATCTAAATAAGCACCACATAAATATAGTCAAGCTTGCAGAAGGCTCCAGCTGAAAGATCATCATTGGTCTCATCTTCGAGCCATGCATCCTGCTTTTTTAACAGCTTGACCCCTGTTAGCTGGGACACCGTGTATTTGCTTGCTAAAAAAATTCACGCACAAACTCCTCTGGGAGTTGTTTAAGTATGCGTGAGCACTGTGCCACTTGCTCACCTCCACGCAGCCCGGTCTCGATCATTATCAATGTTATCAAACTTGATCCGACCAGTGTAAACGACAGCGCTGCGGCGACACGAACTGCTGCGGATGGCGGCGCAAGGTGAATTGCTGACGCAAGCAAACTACTCCAAGTGGTGACGCCAGGCGCGCTGATAATGTTCCGATCATTATAAGCCGTTATCATTATTTAGCGCCTTATTCATCATGCAGCGTCGAACCATTATGAACCGTGATCAACCGTACCCCGGCGGCGGTTGCGTATGGCGCGGCCGCGCGGGCCCTATCTTGAAAGCGATCTGCGATGTGTACAGAGCACGGTGTTACACCGTGGTACAGAGTGAGCCGAGTGCTGATAGTTTCGTGCGCGCTGTGTTCTTGCCACTCAGTTCGCACTGAAGCGAGAGGCAGCGCGAAGGTCAACTCGCTCGCTAATGTGGGCCCTATCTTGAAAGCGATCGTCTTACGCGAGGGACTACAATAAAACTTCGGTTGAGGCTAGTTATATTGAAGGTGAAAAATTCAGCGCAGAGCACAGGACAACCCACACAGCGCCAGTGCTTGTCTCGTCTCTTCTATGTGGGTTGTCCTGGGTATGCGCTCAATCTTTCACCTTCAAAATACGTGAAGGACGGACGGGTTTCCTCGTTTGTTAGGCATAGAAATTCTTAAGCCTTTAAAATGCTACAAATAAATTGCACAAACACAATTAGATCCGTGTAAAAAAAAGGGAAGGCTTTTCCCGGGTACCTGGAGTCCTGGTGACGGAGGCCTCTTATTGTCAGTGCTGCAGATTTCTGTACCTTGCCACAGCTCAAGCCTGTGACACTGGTGAAGGTGATTCAAATGATGTGAACTGCATGAGGCAAAAGAAAAACAAAAGGCACGAAATTAAGTTAGAACATTCAACGCTTTGATATGACCCGGAAGCACTCTAAACATCACAAGAGCCATGTTAACTGAAAATTCTGCACCGGTAATTTGTAGCTCAATGCAAGCTCCGCTCATAGTTACGAAGACCCTTGTACATGATACTCAGTGCAGCCCAGTCAAAGTGTTAGGCACGCAAATAAATTTCCTCTCGCATGAAGGCAGGCGAATAGCATTAACACCTGTATGCAAACAAATGGACCTTGATCTGAAAGTCTTCCTCGTGCCCACTGAGTGCAGAAAATACATTGACCACACCACGACCAAAGTAGACACTGCAGTTCAATACTGAAATATTGGGCACAGTGGAATGGGCCTACCCACATGCACATAATAGTTCAGAAGCAGGTTAGAAATATCATCATTATATCTTCATCATCAGCATATTTAACACTGTAATGCCCCTTGTACCACACGTGACACACACAACACATTGACCTCAGAAACGATAGCATCTCACTTCTTTCTGTGTGCTTATCGGCCATTCACTCAATGCAGACATTCTGCATGTATCACTCAGACCTCGCTGCCGAGTGCTTACAGGAAAGAAGGACCCCTCCGCATTGCCAACGCGTCGCGGAAGATTGAATGAGCAATCGACCGGCAGGCAGCCGAAAAGCCTTGTCTCTTCTCTAAGCCCCCCCCCCCCCTTCCTTCATTTTTTTTCTTCCTCCCTAGCATGATATACGAGCAGCGCTGCTGCTGTTGATGCAGGTCGTCGTAACGGAAAGGACGACGCCATCGCCAGTGGCGAGCCAAAACACGTAACAGTGAGAGCAAACACCCGCGACTCTCTGACGCGCGCATTGGCGGAGGCTCCTCCGCCTAGCCCGGATGGACTCGCAGAGGGATGTATCACGGTTCAACGAACGCACAGCACCACACGCTCACGCACAAAACAGCGCACGTCCGAGATGGCGAGGACCGCGCGCGCATTGCCCGAGAAGAGCGAGCTGTCGCGGCGGATTTTCTGCGCTTCCCGGCTCCCTCCTCTCGCCGCATCGCTTCGGCTGCTGGAGCCAGAGGCACCCCGACGGCGCGATCGAAAGGGACTCGGCGCCAGGCTTAGCTGGTTGAAGAGACGGGCTGTGGACGACCCGTGGGCAACAACGACGGCGCGGTATATACACTGTGGAATGTCCCGCTAGTACGTCCCCTGCTTGTACGTTTTTAACGGCTGTAACGCCGTTAAAGTACGATCCCCTTGAACGTGACGCTAACAGCGTCCTAAGGAAATATTTACTTTCCAGGCTGCTACCTTCTATTTTAGAGGTCCCGCGAAAGATAGAGGGACTCTATTGTATATGCAGCGCGCTACGTAATATCGAACAATGTGTGAAACACTGACTGCTAAATTTCTAACAGATCAGACAGACAGAATTCAAACAAACAATACAAGTACATGTAATAGTTTGACGAGGTACGATAGTAGATCAGCACTAATTATTCTGACAAAGATGGCAGTGTAAATAAAATTACAATATATATGGCACCTCACAAAAAAAAATTACCGGCTTCAGTATAAGATCCCTAACGTTAAATTGCCACTTTCGCTTCTACCGAAGTACCGCCTGTAACGAAGCCATTCGATATCTCGCTAATCTTTTTTCCTCCTCTGTGAACCACGGACGCAGAGCCATAATAAATTTAAGTGGGAAGGCACACAAGCAAGGAAAGGCGCATTCACACTGAGGAATCCGGCGCCTACAGCGAACGGAATGCTGCCGCCGAAATCCGCGTCGTTCGCACTACTTGCCCACTGTGCCGCCGGAATAAAGGCTTCACGCTGATGATGACATGATGCTTTTCCCTTTGTGTCGGGCGGACGAACAAGTTACACCCCGGGACGCAATACAGCGCCATCCGCCGTGTAAAAAGCGCTAATCTCCAAGCAAGCGCGGGGTATCCCGGATGTTCCCGCGGCTCGAAACTCCGCAGTTGCCTCCGTTCGCGTAGAGTTCGCGTGCTTTTATTTTGCTCCTCTTCATCACTGCTTGCAACGACGATGATAAACCGTGAGCAAGAGGAGGCAGTACTCTGCTGGCAAGCACCCTTCTGGCGATACATGACGCGCAGAAGCAGCATTCGCCAAAGAGACGATGCCAGCGGCGATGGTCTTGACACTCAATCGAAGTTTTCCACCGATCTTATTCCACAGGTCATCCATTTGCACGTTGTCCTTGTGCTTCACGTGGCGCTTGTCGAAAAGGACGGGGTGGTTACGCACGAACTCGATGAGCATTTCTGACCTCGCGACAGACTTTGAAGACTGCGACATGACGAGCGCGTCGGGCTTGGCCGCCATCTTTCGAATTTCTGACTCGCGCTCTGATTGATCCGCAGTGCGGGAATCTGGCTTCTGCTGCCGCAAAAATCGGTCCGGGACCGATCGGCGTGAAAAGGGCTATTCCGGCAGATCTCGTCGCCGCCGAACTGGGTTTCGCGCCACTCCAGACGCCGAATGTCTCAAGTGTGAACGCGCCTGAAGGATGTGGGGGCCGCAGTGCAGCTGAACGGCAAGTATGAACACAAATTTTACAGACATGCCATCAGTGCTTGGCAAGTACACGAAGTGACAATATAAAAGAAATAGGCTGCGTGTGCTGCATTTGCCTGGTGCCCGAGCGGTATCAAACGAGTGCGCAATATCCGGCGTCCGACGGCGAGATACTTGTACCGGTTCGTTCCCGACAAGGAACTCGACCGCTGCGCAGATGCAAGCAGGAAGCGAGAGCGCGGGCGGGGCTTGCACAGAGGCCTGTGCAGTGTATCTCGCCAAAATACGTGCACCTCCCCTGTTTGTGTTTGCTTATTTTCTTTTTACTTTTTTTTGTTGTTGCTAAAACCAACAGGCACTTGTTAACTTCGCTAGAGTGAGCAACTGGAGCGACAGGAACGAAACAAGTCAGTCAAAAGGAAAACCGATCATGTACGCGGTGCTCGCGGCCCAATACCCCGAGCGCGACAGTATGGACCTCGAACGCACGTTTCCTTCTTTCATTCTTTGGTTACGTTTCGTCGCTCTCATTTCGTTGCACTGTACTCCACTATACTGTACAGTACGCATACGATTTACGCGCACCGACGGCTGCAACAATGCACGTATCGAGGAAGAAAAGGAGGCGAGCAGGGTTCCGAGCGCCGCACTGTCGAACGTCGGCTAACCTCGTATTGGCGGCGGCGGCGGCTTTCTGCTCTGATAACTGCCTCCCTCGATTACGACGCGTAGTGTACGCTCGAGGGCGATGTGGCAATGAGAAGTGGGGAAGGGTTGGGGGGTCGCTGGCAGGGCGCCCGAACGTTACAATAAAACGCAGCAGACACGCGCTTGCAGCCGGCTTACCACGAAGCGGCAATGACCTACAGCGGGAAAGAAAAAAGAAAGTAAAACGGTGGAAGGGCGAGAGTGAACGGCACTATGTCGCCAAATGCGAACGCTGCTGGCTTTCCAAGTCTCCCTATAGATCACGATGAGCGGTGTCAGGCTACCACATTGATCGGATAAAACCAGGGGTTGCGCACAAAGGACAAAGAGAGCCGTGCAAAGAACAGTCCAGTTAATGACCCCATCTCGATAGATAAATGTATCGACATCAGTAGCGTAGCCAGGGTTTAATTTCCGGAGGGCGCTTTCAACCAGCTGTTGATTTCGGCGAAAGGGTAAGGGGGAGCAAAAGAAGTTCCTTTGCTCAACACTTGCCGTTCTTACAAGGATTGGTAACATTTCGGAATGCTCCTAGCGCGCCTCATAATTTTTACTCTCGGCCGCGGGTTCAGTGCAATCGGCGATATCGTATGTGTTCAAAGAGCTCGCGATTTAAGATCTTTGTCGCGTGTGCTCTGGTTGGTCGGCGTGCCTGTACGACACGTATTCACGTATTTCTAGCACGAAAGGACCGTTTGAAAACACGAAGACTCGATCAGTTTCGTCTTTCGCGTAGTTTTCAGAGTAAGCCTCCTCATCAACTATCCTAACTCGAAAAAAACGCTGACAAGAGCCAATTAAAAATCAGAGCAGTAGAACGGGACAAGGCAAAATCGTTGAATAAGGGCGACAGGACAGGGACGTTACTAACGAAGTTAAAAGGCTGCGCACAGGCGTTTTGAAAGCTGTAGGAGCGCGAGTGCACGCAGGTCCGGAACGGCTGCTGTTACCGATCCCACCCGGCAACCCAGCGCAGCAGGCGAACCATATTGCTCCGTTAACACCAGGACAGTAGGACAGGAGGAGATAAGAGAGTATAGGCGGGGCGACATATGTGACAAAACTGCGACCGCAGAGCAGCAATGTTGGAAACTTAGCCAGAAAATGGTTAAACATAGCGAGTTCTCTAGCCATTTCTGGAGCCTATATTAACGGCTGTGTTAGTGACTCTTCTTAATGGCGTAAGTATATAGTCAGTAAATTGACCTATAGATTAAGTACCCGATGGAACTTTGGCTAAATTCAGTGCGATCGACCCCATTTTATTCCAATCGGCCTCCATTTGACGCTATCCTTCTAAAGGGAGGCCGAAGAGCTCATTAATGAGTTATTTGGATGCATCCACATAACTCACGCTTCTTCATCCACTTTCATTGCCATTAATTTACCATTTCCTTAATTCAATTATTAAGTACAAGTAATCTTCCCTATGTTTTCCTTGTTGTCTTTCTTTGTTGGCTTCTCATGATGATTAATAAATAGCGGGCCCCTCGGTTAACCCCCTCTCTTCTCGTGGATGCATCAAAGCTGCTTTTCCAGGCGAAGCACAATGTTTACATGTGATGATGCTTTAGAAAATCTGAGAACGCTTTCGGGCCGTTGACTCACCAACGCAGGAGATAATCTAAAGCTAAAGTTAAAAAACTAATAAGGAAGACGTCCAGGAATAATTAAAAGTTAAAAGCAACATTACGAGCACTTCCTCATCATCGTCACCACTTGGCGGCCTTTCGCTAAAAATAGAGCGTTTGGGGCAGAGACCTGGCCCGACCTGGCAACTTCTTTAAAAAAAAGAAAAGAAAGTCAACACTGCACAACAGGGGTGGCACAGATTAAGTTAACAACTTCAAATCAGATAAGTTTCGACAGACACATAGGAAAGCGGTGGCGGGGGCAGATTGCAGCTGGGAGTCCACCCTTTGTTTCGAACGCGGTGCCTAAGGAGGTATTGTTGGTGTCACCTCTCGTTCGCGGTGAGCTGCAGCAGGTCAAGCGCTATAGAGGCGGTTCACGAAGGAACCGCCTCGTTTTCTCTTTCGATCAGCCCCCGCACCGTATACACCGTCGCAGGCCGAACATACTTAGCATATATAAGAAACTTCTCACAAACAGTGGCCCGGCGAGAGCGGAGATGGCCGGAAGAGATAAGGGAGGCGACGGGCCGCTCGGTATTGCTGCTCTGGCGAGCGCGAAGGCAGCCGCATTCTCATGAAGATTTCGGCCACAGACCGTTATACCGGGCGCTCCGAAGCTTTGTTTCAAAGAAAGGGAAGAAAGACCAAAAGAAAAAAAAAAGGAAGAAAGGCAAAACGAAAAGGCCCCAGGCGCGGTTCCGCCGAGTTGAGCGCGAAAAACGAGTAACAAGAGACAAGAAGCAAAAGTAAAAGATCAAAAAGAAAGAAGAAAAACTCTGTGCACCGCTGGGCATTGGGCGCAACTTGACCATCATGGTGAATGCACCGCACAAGGCGAAGGGCCCACGTCACGCCATATTTCCTGGCCTTTCCTTTCTCTGTCTTCCTTTCCTTTTCTTTTACGCAATAAAAAATTTAAGACACACACACATAAGTACGCACACAAATAAAGTTATATTGCCGCGGTGGCTCAGTGTCTGTGGCAGTGCGCTGCTGAGCACAAAGGCGCGGGTTCGACTCCCGGCAACCGCGGCCGGTGCATTCCAATGGGGACTGAATGCAAGTTACACTCGAATTCCGTGCCTTACAGAGTTGGTCAAAATTAATACAAGGAGCGCTCCACTATACGCAATCCCCTCACGAAACACTGCGCAGTTGCGGTATGTTAAAGCCCACGATTTGACTTTAAAAAAATAAAAATATAAAGTAGTCTAGCCTGTTAGATTAGCCACAGAAAAATCTGAATTGAAGGGGCCAAACTCCAATTTCTCGCACTTCGCGCACAAAACAGCAGCTGATGACGACATTCTGACACGACGAATTTCAGGACGTATCTGGGCCGTTTCGGTGTAGCACGAGTCCACGGAATGTAATCGGTTGACTACTTGCTCGTTGTAAGATACAATGCCCAGTCCTTTTGTACTGACGAACAACAAATAACTATATAAAGTCGAGTTCACGATTTCAAAATATACGACGTCACAGGCACCTAGTGCGGGAATCTCGAGGTGGCGACGCCGCCCTGCATGCTGTGCCAAATAAGTGTTCACGGCAGGGCTAACCCATTTGAAATTACGGAAGTGTAACGTGCCGACATCGCACAACCAAATAGTTTCATACAGTGGTTTATTGCGTATTCGTCTGCAAGAGATCCAGGCTATACTCCTGTTCTCTCAGGAGCGGATAAAATAACAAACTTGATTCACATACCTACCACTGCTCTGATTGTTCGCCATGGAATTAGCGTGCGCGTCAGGAATTCAATTCGCGCCTTTTGAAGCCCTTACTCTTCTCGCTAGGACAAAAGTGCCAACATGTAGGCCAACAGCTACAATTCAAAAAATGTTAGAAACACTTTGTAACTAGCAATACCGGCCGCTCCATTTACTCAAATTGCACGCAAGCTCGATGGCTCCTCATCGACGCGCGGCCATCGCCGAAGCGGTGTACAGTTACCCATATCCGCGCCTGATTGCAGCGTGCATGAGGTAAGGCTATAGGAAAGGAGGTGCGCTTGATGGAACGCGCAGCGGGAGTGAGTGTGTACTCTCTATACACTGCGACTTGGCCTTCCTCCAAAAGGCAAGTCAGCGAACAGCTTTATACTGACGCACAAAGTGAAGCATCCTTCTTGGCAGCAGAGGAAATAATATGGGGTCACGCACGTCGCTGCTTCACAAAACCGACGTGCCGCATTTTCAACACAGACGCGCATACAGACTACAGCGGTTAGAAAAAGGGGACGACAGCACACGTCCCCGATGGGATTACTCGTTGTACACGGAACAAAATGACAGCTTTGATCACGCAGATATGCGAATACAAAGCCGCAGCACGACACCTCTGTACCCTCTGTGGCTGCAGGCCTTTGAAAATAAAGAGATTTAGGTTACAGATCCGGGCGCGCCGCGGCTGCGTGCTATACCGAGCTCCTATGCAGTGACGTCGAGAGAGAACGAGTAGATACGAGCACGCGCACGCTCCGCCATCGAGATAGAACACGCTCACACGACCTTGCAGTACAAGTTATCTTTGCAGACGAAATACACAGGAAAGATAGGAAGAGGTGCAAACCGAAGGCAACGCGCCGTCCAAAATATGGATCACTCGAAGCTACCTACGTCTTTGTCTGCAGCCCCAAGCTCAAGTACTGCGATCGCAGCAATCTGCTGCGCAGAGCCCGGATTACAACAGCGAGGTGGCTGCGATCATAGCTTTCATAAAAACGGAGACAATGAAGTGCCTTGAGGTATCGTAAGCTATCTCGTCTCAACAAAAGCGCGGACGTGTGGCACGACCAGCTACTCAACTGCTCACTTTCCGTTATCTCCGTCGTCGTCAGCTTTGCCGACGAACGTCCATTGCACATCCAAGTGGACGCAAGGAGCTCAGTTCTGTAGCTATCGATACGAGGAGTGGCGCATACGTTCGACAGTCTGTCGGAAAGTGGAGAGAGCCGAGATACTAGCACCAGCTAGGGCGATGGAGTTAAGGAAGATGCTTCGGCGATTACTTCGCCGCAAGCGCTTGCCAGCTCGGTGAGGCAGATTGCTCTAACGGAGAAAACCTCTCACGACCGAGTCGGAAAGGCACGCAAACGCCGCGATCAAGCAGATAGATACCGCTGTTGAGTACCAATATTTTACCATACGAATCGACCAAGCAATCGTTTGTGCAGTGCGGTCCTGTGCTAAAGGGAACGCTGTAATGTGCGACTCTCACTTTGCTGGCGCTCATAGCTTCAAGTCCGGTGCTTCGGCAACTGAAAAAGAAAGTAGCCGGCACCCTCACATCCACGCTAAAGACAAACGGGCGCGCCTTACCTTTGCATATCTTGTTTTTTATTACTCCTTTTCTCCCTCTTTTATTCTTGTCTGTCCCAGCGTGTTTCCTCGAGAGAGAGCCGGCGTAAACGCTTTCAACCCGGCACGACGGCCGCGGTCAACTTCGAGGAAGTGCGTGTGAGAGCACACACACGCAGGGACAGAGCCGGCGGACCGGCGAGGTGTTTGCTTTTCACCCTGCGTGCGCGAGCGGTCGCACAGAGCGCGACCTGAGGCGCCCGCTGGTGCGCGGCGGTCCCCTTCTAGAAAAGGGGGGGAGCCTAATTGAGAGCGTTTACCCCTGCGAGGTGTCTTTGCCCCCACTTGATCGAGACCGAGGCACGCGAAAGGTCGCGCGCAACTGCGAGGAAGGGAGCAGCGAAAGGGCGACGCGCTGCCCATAGGTTGGTGGTGGTGTACATAATTCACTAATTGCACCAAGCGAGCGCTAGCAGCTAGCGCGCGGTCCTCGTGAGACTGCACATTAGCGCCCGCGATGAGCGCACCTTTAATTATGAGTGCTTGCATTCAAAAAAAATAAAAAAGAAGAAGCAGAATAAGAACAACAAGAACAGGAACGAACCACGCTCTGAGGCAACAACTAAAAGAATAAGAAGGATAACGAGAGAGAGAAGTTCTTTATTCGAAGGCAGATACTTTTGCTGGCGTGATGCAAACAGTAAATGCTTAGTACGCAGGGCTCAATAATATGAAATTGTTCACAGACTGCCAAGACACGTGTCCTGAAGGTCACTCTAAAAAAGTGATCACTCCCGATTCTGACTGACAGTCGTGCTCTAACGCGGAAATGAGAGCACCCATGCGGCTTTTGCTACAGCTGACCAACTCGTTCTGGTGATGCTTTGGCGATGTATGTATTGTTTCTTTGCATGCCTGGTGTTTTTACTGGTTTGCTTTGCGCATCCCTCGCTTCACCACTCTTGTATGGCTAGCCCCTTGCCATCGCGCATTCGTGACGGATTAACCGAGCCGTGTGCAAACTGAACTACAAGCGCCCGCCCATCATTACATCCCTGTCACGAACACAATCTGCTTCGGACAGCAAACGTGAAGTTACATTGCGGCAGGTTCGCCTGCCCTCCCCCCTGCAACCTTGGTGACGTAGAAACAAAAAGAAAGAAAAGATGAGAGAAAGAACAAGGGAAGGAGAGCAGGCTGGCATAGAAACGGGAAAGAGTGAGTGAGTGAGTGAGTGAGTGAGTGAGTGAGTGAGTGTGTGAGTGTGTGTGTGTGTGTGTGTGTGTGTGTGTGTGTGTGTGTGTGTGTGTGTGTGTGTGTGTGTGTGTGTGTGTGTGTGTGTGTGTGTGTGCGCGTGTGCGCGCGCGTGTGTGCGTGCGTGCGTGTGTGTGTGTGCGTGTGTGTGTGTGTGTGTGTGTGTGTTTCACGTTTGTTCCTTCTGTGCAGTACACTTTATTACATGCAACTTAAATGATTCTGTCACGTACGACCCTTAGGTGCCGCGCATTTGATTGGTGTTAAATATACTCAACTGTGCCGGAATGCGGTCCACTGTTCTTTTTTTTTCTGAAGTGTGTTTATAACATTACACTTTCAAAGCAGAAGCGACCTAATTATTTATTTGCAACAATGGAAATTCCGCTTGTAAACAGAACAAACAGGCCCCGCTAACTTAACTGGGTAACAAATGCCATTATACCATTTGCATTGTACTATGTATGGTTCGTAAACACTACCAGTGCTAGTCGTACCAACAAAGTCCTTCGGCTTGTCAATGCTACACTACCTGAGCTGATACTACCTACGGTTACTAGGATGTTTGTGAACTTTGTGACAAACCGCTACTACCTCATAGCTAGTAACTGGCACGAGTGCTCTGTGCAGTTTCGGGACGTCAAACCCCAAAATGAATATTATTTAACCGTCTGGCTAAATCTTCCTAGAGCTACCACAAGCATCATGGTACTACCTCCACGAGGGCCACACACTGCCAGCTAGTAAGCAGAGCGAGTCTATAAGGACTGCAGTAAAGTGAAGCGTGTAATAAAAATAATAAAATAGCTTTGAGAGAGAGAGAGAGAGAGAGAGAGAGGGGGGGGAGCTCATGGGACTCGCGCGTTGCGTTCCATGCTGTGCGGGCCGGAATACACGTCACCGCCCGGGATAAAGAAAGCAAGGCAGCAGCAGCCGCAGAGGAGGAGGCAACGTAAACACCTTTCGAAACGGTTCAAACGGCGCCCCGGTCGTTCAGGACGGCCGGCGGGCCTTCGACGTCTCTCGCCACTCGCGTAGAGGCCGCCGCCGCTGCTAAAAGACCGCCAGCGTGCGGTGTAAACAGAGCGCGAACTAACAACTGGCCCTGCGGGCAGCAAGGTTCGCGTAGATTCCACGGGGGAGAGAGCGATTTGCAGGCCGGCCAGCTGACAAAAAACGTACGCAGCTGCTACTGCTGCTGGGACTGCAGCTGCCGCGCAAAGCCTGACGCGCCTGAATGTTTCGCATGAATCGGCGCTAAGCATGGAACGAGAGCATTATACAGTACACTACACGGTATAACATTTAAAGCCTTACGGAGAGGTTTCCCTATGAAAAAAGAAATTTAATAAAAAATAATCTGACGTCGCGAGCCGTGACGCACAAAAGAGACTTTTAAGGGTCTTTCACCAGACATCCTATAGGAAAGTTTTGTTATACAATGGAGGTTGTATAAAGCGCCGTCCATGGGTGCATTCTACCCTGGACGGCGCTTTGACTAAGTTCTTTTGCATTTAAAAGATAGGGTTAAATGTACTGACTACTTCGAGCAGACTGATTGTTTAGGCCATAAACGGTTCTGACAAAATTTGCAAAAGATAATAAATCTCCAAAAAGAAACAATGAACGACGAATAAAGTTTACTCTACAGCCCAGGAACAAAATAAACGATATCTGTAAACTCCCAACTCTTCTGACATCTACAAAGCAGTGGCGGTATAAACGTATTTGTTTCAAATATAGAAGGCGGACACAGCTGCTGTATTATACAACGCTTTTCGAATACAGATTTTGCAAACGACTGCAGAACAATTTTACCTAAGATATAAACTAATGCATCTGGCTATTTTCCTGAGCCAGCTTAAAAGACAGCTATAAGACAGTTTATAAGAAGTTAATGCAGACTTACGGAATTGTAGACTTTATTTTATCCTCCCGTTCTTTTTCGTTTTTTTTTCTTTCTTCCCCAATAAATTGGACGCGTTAAATCAAAGTGCAGCTGCCAACAGTCAGCAAATTTTCATTTCAAATTCGTTTAACGGCTGCGTTATGATAGCATTTTCACGCAGCACGCATTTGTATTTGCATTGAAATCAGAGTTGACCCAGAAGTATACCGCTTCCTCCTAAGTTGCACATTATAAACAGCAACAGTAGCGAAATCGCTCTTCTTTAGAGCCTCGTGTTTCGAAAGAACACAATGCTGATTCAGTAAAACAATTTCCAGTTCAGCAAACCGCTATAACGGGATTGTCAGACAGCTTGTCTAAGCGATGAAAGTCGGCATCATTCTCGTTCAGAGAGGGTGCAGAAATGTTTACGAAAATTGAGTCAGTTGACTGAGGGGCTTCACGCACTCTATATAGAAAGTGTCCTTCTGCTAAGCTTCCCCCCGCCACCCCCACGAAAATATAGTTAAATTATTTTTTTAACAGGTTTTAGATGGTCTTATCTTAAAACTGATATACAGTTACGCGACTGGCCCTCCGAACATCCGTGCATCTAGATGCTCAACCCTCGGCGAGATAAAGGGTATCAGGAACACGAAAAAGCGAAGCAGCAGAACACACAAGGCGAGACGGAACAGATGGCCAGAGGGTCGGAATTCGCGGTTCTGCGCTCTTTCCGAGTCTTGACAGCCCCGGAAAGAAACAAAGAAATCGTGCGGCCTGGGCGGTTGGGGCAGAAGCGAGAAAAGCAGACGCGCCGAGGAACAGACAAGACAGGATGCTCCGTTTTACAGGTGCTCTCGAAGGTAGCACACATTGTGTTTGTTTGTTCGCCAATTTCTTTTTCTGCTTTGCGGGGGAGGGGGGAGGCTATAGTATGCGAGGCCGGAGGCTGCAGGAATCAGCGAAGGCTCATCACGCAGGACGGGCGGAACATGCTGCCAGAGGCGAGCAGATTGACACAGATGTGCTCATTCCCGCAATACAAAGAAGCAAGCCCACTCCAGTCTGGATAGAGCTACAGGCTTCCTGCGTCGCCAGACACGAGGCAGCCTGCGTCGTTCGGCGGCTTTAGCGCGGGCTGCTGCTAAGACAATAGCACCGCTGCGCGCGAGACGCCGCCACAAACAATCATCGAGTCAATTCACTTTCAATGAGCATCAGTAGATAAGTAGAAGGAATTTCATTTGTAGAAAGGCAGAGAGGTATGGTTGGCCTGAGCCACGGCCTGAGCTTATTACACTCTAACCTGGTATACTCTGGACTGTGGAGAAGAGGATAAACGAAGCGAAAGACGACTGGACGCCGATGATTACAAGAATGAGGTTGAGCTGAATGATGATGAACATGGCAACATACTTGAATCAGTATCGGTGAATGTTAATGACTGAGAATGACGGCGATATGTTCGTTAGCGCATAGCATCCACGTTGACAAAATGTGTAAAATATTTGAACGCTATATTATTTAAGCTATAGGCATACTATATTTTGTTAAATTGTGTATGACTTCGGCGAAGTGTAGCACATAGTTTGCAATTGAGAAGAGCGCGTGCTAAGATTCGTGATGCTTTGCAGGTAAAGGCAAAAAAATCCAATGGCACGGCCACGCACGTGTAGAAATATATGAGAAACATCCGCTTACGTATACAGCACCACAGCAACGGAAGCACACAGACATACATGCCAAATTATGCGCACACCCGACCAAATATACTCATTACACGCGGCGGCCGAAGAGAAATGCGCGAGCGGCAATCGCCAACGTGTTGTCACCACGTTTGGTGCAGGTTGGCTGAATATACATTTCGGGCCGAGCGTAAATGCCAAGGGGAGCGCGACTATCATCAGCGTGTTGTCACCAGCCGCGCATTACGTCTCATTTCTTCCCTGCAGCTCGGCCACACGAGCTGCGCGTATATTGTTACCACGCTATCAAACTGTTGCGACACGATCGGCACGCCGTATAACGATGCGCCGCGCAGAGCCTCGGGCCAACCGCAGGCGGAATAAGGATTGGATGTTCAAGCGGACCGCATTCGCGTGAGCCGCGTCCTCCACGCCACACGCCCTGCAGCTGTACGCAGGCACCGTCCAAATGGCCAAATTGAAGTCGGGCCGCCGAGAAGACGACGTTCGAAGTCGCCTTCCACGCGGCTCCGCCCAGCGTCAATTGAAGGCACAACGAAGGAGACCCGCGAGCTGACCGGTGGCAATAAAGAAGAGGAAACAAGTCAGCAGCAGCGCATGGCGGGGACTCCACACGGCGAGGCCTCCACTGTCTTCACGGTCAGAAAGGAAGTCTCGCGCTACGAGCCGGCTCCATGCAGGGGAGCCGGCCACAAGCCTGCTCGAGGGAGCTGCCCAACCAGGCCGCCGATTGTTTCTTAGCCCCCAACTTGTACTACGCCGGGCAGATGGGGAAAAAAAAAAAAAAAAAAACCGCCTCGTCAATCGAAGGACTTGGCGTGCGGCAGCACCCTAGTTAGATAGATGAAGGCCCTGATGATCGAGGCTTCTCCATGATGAGGGGCAGCGGACAGAAGCGCGTTGCAGCGCGCCAGCGAGCGGCACGTCCCCCCGCATCGCCGCGCGATCAAAATAGCCGAGCGCGTGTTAAGTATAGAGGAGCTATAGCTCTTGCAGCGTGATCCTCAGGCTCTGCAATCCTCGGCGCTGCTGAGGAGGCAGACCTGTTATAAACCGAGAGTGCTATAGTGTGCGTGCCAAAGGCGGCCGTCACGACTACGCGGCGCGCTCTTCTGTTGTCTCGAAGCGTCTCGAGCGGGCAGCCAAATCAAATCGCGCTCGACTCGCCGTCTCCTCCCATGCACATATACGCGAGACGTGAGACCCACGGTGTGCAAGTCCCAGGCGTGACGTGCGACAGCGTCACACGTCGGGAGAAGCGTGCGGTCAGCAACGCCTACGCCATGTCCAAGTGCAGGGCGGCTATATAGGCGTGTACGGTACTTTGTTTCTGGTGAAGCTCCCGCTTACGTGGCGGCGCGTGAAAAAAAAAAAAAGAAAATAATTAAAGGTTGTGCTCGCGCCACTCTGCCGTCAGCGATACCAGGCGCCCGCGAGATCTGGTTCACCGTGCAAAAGAAAATCGGAATTTCGTTTTCAAAGCCGTGTTCGTGTGGATGTGCCAGAAATAAATATATAGCTATACGGTTGGTTCGCTAGACTCTTCCACCAGAACAGCCTATAGCACTGAGACGTAGGAATATTCCGAGCAGCAGACAACCCAAACAACACAAACTTTGTCGTTGGTGACGCTAAGAAAGGTTTCTCTCGGCTTCCAAGCTCAGAATCTAACCACATGAGCATGAACACATGAACGAGGTGCATATATATAGAAAGCTTGCGCAAAGCTTTTAAGTGGTAATCTAACAAGTGAGGACCGATAAATTCTGTCAAAAAACACACTTTTTATAACCATGAAAGCTATATAAAGCTATGCAGCGCCAGCAGCCGATGAGAAGTAGCAATCAAAGGAGTCTCCGAATCGCCATTTGCCGCCAGCTGAGATACAGCTTGCTAACATGACCGGACGAGCAATGCCACTGGCCTCATCACGACCACTTAAAAACTGCGAACGTTTCTTTTTCCCTGCTGATCGCACGCACCTCCAACGAGAAAAGCGCTACAAGGTATGCCCTTAATTCTGTCTTCAGAACCCGAGCTCGCCGTAAGCCGCTCGAGCAACGACTGAAACATTCGACTAACCAAGAGCGTTCAAATGAGACCGCGGTGGTATACCACTATCTCCGCGCGGGCACACACGTATTTTTTTTTCTTTCTTTTTCTTTTTTTACAGAAATAATAGATTAAAATTTGAATGACCCCCTGAATTGCGAAGTCGGTAGGGACACGCACTCGCAAATCTCTTTCACGGAAACTTCGCCTAAACAGGCTTTTTTTTTTTTTTTTTTATGGGGTTTTACGTGCCAAAACCACTTTCTGATTATGAGGCACGCCGTAGTGGAGGACTCCGGCAATTTTGACCACCTGGGGTTCTTTAACGTGCACCTAAATCTAAGCACACGGGTGTTTTCGCATCTCGCCCCCATCGAAATGCGGCCGCCGTGGCCGGGATTCGATCCCGCGACCTCGTGCTCAGCAGCCCAACACCATAGCCACTGAGCAACCACGGCGGGTCTAAACAGGCTTAAACAGGAGCACACCGATTTCGGCTAAATTTACGCCTCGGCTTCATACAGTGTGAAAAGCACGTTCAAACTCGCCAAAGTTATCCAGCGTCTCCAACTGCACTGTACTCCCCGTCATTTTCCGTTCGTTCATCAATGCCACCTTCTTGTACGAAAAGAAAGAAAAGGTAAGAAATGAAAAAGAAAGAAAAGAGGACACGGCGTCTGCGCCACGACTTCGGCCATACAAATGGCTCTGTCGAAATACACGCAGCCCTGCCAACCAGAGGGCCACGAAGCGTGATGGCGTATTGCTACGCCTACTCCCAAGTCGCGTGAGTAAATCAACTAACAACGACGCGACCGAAGCAGCAGCAGGTCGCATGTCGCGAGGACAGCGTTACATTAGTTCTGTACAGCATACTTGGCTTTGGGCACCTACGTGCAGTATTAAAAAAAAATCACAATTCTTTTTTTTAACATTTTCACATTGCCTGTTATACAGCACACTCTTACTTGTACAGAAGAGTTCATCGTACTGGCACATCAGTGACAATCCAACTACGCTTGTCCGCAAACTTCCTAGAGCACATTCCCTCTCGCTTTCTCCTTTCTAAATCTTTTTTACTTTGCATATTTTACTGACATGTGCCGCTGGTGCGAGCAGCGGAATAATTTTGAAATCGACACAATGTAGCAGAGTGCATACTCCACAGTCCACCTTGCAATAACTATGACTGTAGAGATACCTACACTCGGTGCAGGCATGCTGCTACGGAGTCCGCCCTAATTGTGTCAACTCGCTCACACTAGTAATCAATACGGTTAGATAATAATATTAGGATAATAAATGACTCGAAAGATATAGACTTAAAAGTGTTGTCGGTGCGTTCTAATCTGCGTACGAGCAATGCTTACATTTATTTAAAAAACAAGAACAAAAAACAATAATCTTAACAGAATCTTATGAAATGTGTCGTTTCTTTAATACATATGATGGCAGGAAGGGTATTTTAGGAAGTCTTAATAAATACAGCCCACTGTAAATCACAATAACAAAAGTTCGTAAAACTCCATTCATTCATTCATTCCAAAACATGAGTGCGGAGGTCTTCCACGGTGAAATGACAGGCCGGAAACGAGACCGAAAGGAAGCGCCGTTTGCCACAATCTGAGTGTAACATGAAAGAAACAAGACCTCTGGTGCTTTGCCGCTGGCGCCCGGGAAACGACCACACAGCGCGACAGTTGCCAGGCCATTCGCGTGAGATCAGTTTCCGTGTAGCATAAAGGAAGTCGGTCGCAGACCCCGTGCCATCCAGTCCCCGCAAGCCAGCCAGCACGTGGTAAGGGGTGCGATGAGAGTACTATCTTCGCTCTCCGGAACTGTGATTAGCCTATCACATAACTGAGGGTGTTAGGCGCCTCAAAAGTGTTCGCGAGAAACCGTATCACTACATGCTACGCGCTATCACGTGTATGTATGTATGTATGTATGTATGTATGTATGTATGTATGTATGTATGTATGTATGTATGTATGTATGTATGTATGTATGTATGTATGTATGTATGTATGTATGTATGTATGTATGTATGTATGTATGTATGCGTGTACGCGTCTCTCTCTCTCTGTCTGTCTGTATGTCTGTCTCTTTCTCTGTGTGTGTGCGTGTGTGTGTGTGCGTGCGTGCGTGCGTGTGATTATGGGTGCATAACTATAGCTTTGCACATCTCCGGCATCCTCGAGCAGACTCGGCCAGATAACGGGAGTATACACGTACGTACATGTCGATCCGCTCGTGAGACAACACAGTGCACCACACCGACAACGCATGCAGGGCACGAGCTGCGCGCGGAGACGCGTCATGAGTCAGCGGAAGCACGGGGTGGTGGCGGGGGTGGGTCGGCCCGCGGAGATCTTCCAGACGGTTTCTATTCCGGGATCGCAACGGAGACGCCGCGCCGGCGACCAACGCCACCAGACAGTGCCAGCACGAACGCAGCGTGCCTGCAGGGCAGCGGCTCTCTCGCACGTACACACGGTACAATGTCACTGAGGCCTGCGTGCGCTTCTGCTTCCCTCGGTTGGCAGCCGAGACGCGAAGGGAAAGCTCACGAGCGAGCCGGGCGCGAAGTTGGCGAAAGACAGCGGTGCTCTTTCGGCACCGGCAATGAAATACGACGATTCGAAGAAACGAAAGAAGGGGATGACGGCCTCGTCGGCTCGTTTTAGAAAAGGAGGCAAAACGCGTATTTCCATCTTTCTTTCTTTCTTTCTTTGCCTTTTTCTTTAACTCTCATTCCGAGCGAAATTTGGGGGAGTGGGCCAGGGCTCGGACGTCGCGGAGCCAGGAGCGCTCGGAAAAGCCCAGCCGTCACGTGTATCTCACGCGTGCATCTCTTTCCGGTAGAAATATTTGGCGGAACATACATAGAAATCATGTTTACACGGCGACAAGTGTCTTCAAATCAAGCGTTTGTGCAACCCAAGCAGTCGTGTATACCCGTAGAGATCCTATGATCTTTCGCGCGAGCGCCATGGAAATCTCGGCCGGAACTTCTTGACGCTGAAGACCAATTTAGATTTAGCGGAGTTGGCTACAGGTTAAGTGGTAAAAGCAAATTCTGGAGCGGGTAACGTAAAAAACGACAGGATAGAACCAGACATTACAATCGCTTAGTGCTTGGCGTAGACAAGAGAAAGAGCAAAAGAATAAATGAAAGGCAGGAAGGTTGGCTATACCCTGCACTGGGGGAAGAGAAAAAGGGAGGGAAAGATTAAGAGAAGAAGAGAAAGTCTGCTGCGGGTATCGCAGTCGTAGTAACAGTTTTCTGCTCTATACCACAAGACGCAACTGTACTGGAAGTGTCGACACGATGCAGTTCATGGCAAATATCAGTTCTGCGGGGAGCCCGCAAAGTGAAGGAAGGAAATGGAAAATGGTCATCAACCCGTAGCACGAAGCTACAAAGGAAAGCCGATACGGTTTTCCCAGAGAAAGAAAGTTTCGAAGTTTCAGAAAAATTCGTCCTGGTCCAGCGATCCAACCTGGGAGCAACGATTTTCCGAGGCGGCCGCTCTCTGAGCAAACTAGGAGGCTTATAGCACATCGCTCAGTGAGGCGTAATTAATCCACAACTCGAAGCATAGTCGGGTGTAGGAAAATTTTCCTTTTCAAGTACTCAGTTCGTAGAGTACCGAGCACACTGGAAGAAGGAAATCGACGACGAAGGCCAACAGCATACCCCGCAAATATCAATTTTCGGCAAATATATCGAAAGGTCTCTAAAACCACGAATGTTCCCGCCTTGTTCCCATCACGCCTCTTTAGCTTACGCTATACGCCTTTACAACTGTTCATCGCTCGAAACCATACAGCAGCAGACGTCGTTCCCCGCATTCGAGTGACATGACATTATACTCTCTACAAACGGCTTCTACTATTTCTCTGCGGAGCGCGAACCCGCTGCAGTTAAAGGGTTTATGTTCTCCCTCTTTCTTATTCGAGCCGGCCGTCATACGACGGCGCGATTCTTGTTCTTAGTCTAACTTGCAGTGGTACCTTCACTGACTGTTTCGCTGCAGTTCGGGCAAAAAATCCGAGGTTCAAGTGTGACGGAGTTCCTCTGTAGTCGTGCGCACGGGATATTGCACGAAGAATACCGCGAGTTGAGTGTTGGAGGCCAGAGAAACAAACAAGCACAGGTTCACGCCGCGCAGCGTGCGAGAACCGCTGAAGCCACTTTCCTTTTTTTTTCTTTTTCTTTTTTTTTTTCATGAGGCTAATTGCCCTGCGACATCTGTGCTTACTTAATGAATGCGCGGAGGACCTCCTCATGCAGAAATTGCTGTAGTGCCTTCTCGAACTTATCGTCCATGACCCGTTCGTAGTTTGGTAACACTTTTTCATAGTATACTTTCTAGAGTTGCCCTCCTTCCTGGGTAGGGCCACAGCAGGTGACGAATGCCCGCTTAGAAACCACATACTTACACTGATCAGCGCGCCTAACTTGCGGGGTTTCGGGCTCTCGCAGTGGTTTTATGGAGCCGTTGCGTTGCGTTTCCGGGGGCTCCGTGTTCATAAAACACTGTCACTCGGCTGTCATCCTGCCCGCGGGAAGGTCAACGGGCTTCCCCATTGGCTGACATTTTGGCGGGATCCGGGCCCTGCTTGCGTGCGCTCCGGGTACGCGCGCTCAACACGGGGCCTGGGAAGACCACATCGTGGCGGCGGAAGGTGCGTACGCGTTCCTCTCTGCCGGCGGCGGACCCCTTTGTCCGCCGCCGGCCGATGGTCACCTCGGGGTACCGGCCTCGGCGGACGCGGGCTCTCTTCCGTCGTCTCGATGTCCAGAGGCAGTGCCTTCCGTTCGTGCTCCCGACTGCCCTTCCGTTTCTTTCTGTTTCCATTCTCTATGCTGTCGGGCGCGCGATGGCGGGCGCTGGCCGAAGGGTATAGGCAGCCTCTTTCTGTTGGCGTCTTTGTTCTCTCTGTCGCGGTGCGCCGTTAGCGGCCACCGGCGACCATTTGGCCATGTTTTGTATTTTATAATTGGATTTAGATTCGGACGTCGTGTTCAAACTTATGTTTGTATCGAACACCAGTTCTTTGTTGCTACTAGATAGCTTCGCCTAGGGTCCCCCTTGCAGCGCGCGCGGTCTCGCCTTCCTCCAGCTGGGTTTGGCGAGGCGCGCGCGCGCAGCGACGCGTCGGCACGCGGAGCGGGCCGGGGCAGGCGCGGCGCCCTGCATGCATGGCGGCTCGGAGGGCTCGAACCCGCGGTGGTCGTCCGGCGCTCGCGATATCGGAGCGTGCACGCCGTGAGCGTGGCTAGGAGACCACAAACTTAACACAAGCCTTAGCGGCAATATCAGCGCAATAAATCGCACGTCAGTGTGTGCTGGATGGCGGCGGTTGTGCTGTATGAACGGACTCGAGCTCTCGTATAAAGCGCTCCGCTGCACGTCGCGACTGCCACCCCGTTTTACTCGTAGGAGTGATGACAACGAATACGTTCGGAAGACCATCGGAGCTGCGACACGGCATCACGAATCGACACCACTCACACGAAGAAAAATGAAAGACGGAATAGACACAGCAGGAATGCCAGTCGGCCTTATAAGATACTGCCGCAGCGCTGGCGCATCCTTTCGACAGGAAGATTGAATCGGTAGGCCTCTTCGGCCAGTCATCTGTCCGTCGCTTCACACTTCGGCAACGCAGTTTCGCGTCTATTTAAAAAGGCGCATTTCACAGTAGCGTGAGAGCGAGAGGGCCGGCTCCGACGTAGCCTACCTTCCCTTGCTTCCACATGTAATATATGCAGGCTTTCACGCGCAGCTGCCACTGATTCAATGCGAAGGCGCTCCGGAAATTGGCGAGGGGAAAAGCGCATGCCCCGGCTGGCGGCGAAAAGGGCGTCCGCATAGCGCGAGCCGAGAGAGAAGACGACGACGACAGAGCGGCGTCTTCGTGGAACTCGGTCGCGGAGGCTCGCGCGAGCGTCGGCAATTCCCGCGCAACGCGACGCAAGAGGCGAGGGAACGGCGCGGCGCGAGACGGCGACAGCTGTGCGCGCGCGGCGACGATACGAGCGCGTGCTGCTGCATGCGCGCCCGCAGCGAGAAACGCGAGACTCGGGAAATTCAGACGGGAACGACCCAGGCGGCCGCACGAGGCTCGCGATATTTTCTTCTCATTTAGTTCTGCACATCGCAGGCTCATCTGCGGAAATCAAACGAAAATCAAAAAGGTGAACAGCCTGGAGGAGGCTTTTGCTCGGAATGCGCCACAAGCAGGAACGGCGGCCGAAATTATTAAAAAGATTTAAAAAGAATTAACGTAGAATGTTGACGCATACTGCTGCTTCGACGCCGTCACTAAAGGCGAGCAGTGTTCGCACAGAGGACGCGATTGACGTCATCCACGATCTCTGGATATAGAGGACCAACTGAAGTTACATGCGCAGGCGGTGGTGCTGCTTTGGCCGGCATCGAAGAAGTACAAGACGAAAAAGAGACGAAAGTGCGCGGACGGTATACCTCTGCCGACAGCCGTGGCATGTCGTCGTTAATTGAGAGGCTTTGGTGGTGGTGGTGGTCGCTCAATGAATGCTCAGTTTTGTCAGCGCGTGAACTTTCTGCGAATACCGACAAGACCAAGTCATGCGTCAGAAGGCATATCACGATAAACTAGAGAAAGGGAGGGGGGTGTACGTTTCCTTTGTATCCATTACTGCGTCCCGAAGCAAGCGAAGTGGATCGCGACGACGATTAGCGATATGTTCTATGTCGATACCAAATTTAAAACGAGGAACTGAATCAGTCGACGCTTCCTTTCTTTATTTCCTTTTTTTTTTTTTTTTTGATGGGGAGGGTCTCCATTGCCAGGTTAAAGAAATACGACCGTGTGCACCTAGGCATCGGCCAGAGGGGCCTTCCTCGCTATTAACAGCCACAGAACGGCCTTCGCTCGAATCACCTGTCAACGGAGATAAGGAATTGAGGAGGAGGAGAGAGGGGGGGGGGGGGGCAAAATGCAATTAGTGCGACGTGTGCGAACGGCATATACAGCGATGGCAGCGTTCCAAGGAAGGCACGGCCGCGGCTGTCCGTCCCGAAAGTGCCGCCCTATACTATACACAGAAACGCGCGCGCGCGCTCGCATCAGCGGCCGTTGCAACAGCAGCGGCAGAGGAAAAGGAAAGATCACAACACCGCGCGCGGGGGGGGCTGGCGTATTGCGGCGAAACGAAAAAAGATCGCCGCGCACCCGGTCAGGAAAGGATGGGCAAGAGAACAGCAGGTCGCCTTTCCCGCAGACTCGGCAGAGACCTAGAAACTCACGCGGCCAAAAAGCATATCGGGGCCAGGGCACGGGGCACGCGCCCCCCACGAAACATTCCGAAACCCGGTGGCAACGCCGTGTGCTGTTTATACGTGTATGGGCCCTCTTCCACTATATAGGTTTTCTCTCTCTCTCTCTCTCTCTATCTCTCTCTAATTCTGTTCAAGAAAAGCACGAGCTTTCTCGCGTTCAGGAAACTGCATCGTCAAATCGAAAGAGTGACAAGAAAGAGAGAGGGTAAGCTTTATTAACGAGAGAAACTGTTGTTGGGGAGGATCGAGACCTCAGTCCAGGGCCCCGATGATAGCGTTTGCGACGGCCATTACAGACGACCAGGAAACGCCGTGGCTTCAACGACTGTCATATACTTGCTTACAGGGCTATATAGTTCGCAAATATAGCTGAACAATACACTTTGTCTCTTTTATTTCCATTGTTTCTTTTTAATTTTATTGAGATAAACATAAACATTTTCACAATGGCTATGTGCCACTCGGCTGCATCCCCTATATCACATTCCGACACGTATAGGCATAATTGAACCCTGCAACATGAAAAACCTCACTTGGTGACCGCATGTCACACACATGAAGAAAAAGCTCATCTGTATTTTGAACATGTTCAAATTCGCAGCTGGAAAATCGTGGGGACCGCACGTGCGCTCCCTGCTGCAGCTATACACGGCACTTCTCGGATTTTTCAGAACGCTATTCCTCTAGCTCAGGTATATTCGCCTGATTTCTGTGTATATCTCGGATGAGCCGCCATGAGTTGTGGCACGGATGCAAGCTCAAGTCCCCGCGCCTCTGTTCGGGATGGCGACTTTAGCGGCGGAAGCGTCTACGAAGCTGACCGGCCTCCAGAGCGACATCGACCGCGACGATACCAGTGTCTACTCGCTCAGCAGTGAGGACTTCTCCGATGACGACTTTCAGCTCGTGCGGAGCCGCAAGGCGAAACGAAAAAGACACCAGGGCCTACCTGTCTTCAAGCACGTCGACTGTAGAACCAACTCGGAATACTGCCGTCAGTACGATTCTATTTGTGCCAGAAGTGGCTACCGACAACGTGAGGCGACTCAACAGACAGCCTGTCTCGGTGCTCCTTGAAGCGGTGACGCCAAATCAAGTCACCGACGTCGGAGTCAACATGCGAAAAAATGTCTTGGCTACTGACGTTGTACATGAGAGTGCGCTGATCACTTTAAGCAAACTAACGGACTTGACGGAATCAAGGTCCGCTCGTACATTCCTCTGGACAGTGATACCACTACTGGAGTCATCTGCGACGTGGACGTCTCCATCTCCAGCGCTGACTTGCCTATTCTAGTGAAGCCAGCAGTTGATGGCTTCGCCATAACTCATGTGTCTCGACTCAGCGCATTCCGCTGTGTGAAGGTAATTTTCAAGGGCGAATCTCTTCCTTCACACGTAAAGGTGGGCCACTTGAGTCATCCCATGCGACCATTTATCCGAAGGCCACTCCAATGCCGCAGTTGCATGAAGCTGGGACACGTGAGCGCTGTGTGCGCGAATACGAGAGTTTGCTCGCGCTGCGCAGAGCCCCACGCTACAGACTCCTGTGTAGCCACGGTTCTCAAATGCCCCAATTGCGTTGGGTCCCATGATGCTACCTCAAAAGACTGCCCCAGAATGAAGGAGGAAAGGGAGGTCTCGAAGCAGATGGCAAGAGACCGTTCGTCTTGTCGGGAAACTGTAGCGGCCCAAAACAGGAGAAAGTTATCACACTCTACTCGTAAACAAAAAATAAATCAAAACATAACTATTTATTCCGTACGCTCCAACTAACTACAAAACAAGCGTTCGCGGAATCAGTGTGTAAGTATGGAAACTAGGCTGACCGATTTGCCAGTGACACAACGCCCAAGTAAATCTAGTCGGCTTTCCATAGAAGCATTGATTTTGGCGCGTGGAGCTTAAATAAAGATGCACATCTGGGGAACAGTGGCCATTCTCCAAGTTGACACTATATACACTGTTGCGAAGAGATAGATTTTTTTTTTAGCATATATTGGGAGACCAGAGCCAACGATGACTCCAGACACCCAATTAAGCAATGTCAAGAGATTCTAATGGCGGTCGCCGTAAAAAGTTTATGGTCGTAAATACTGGGTACGATATCTGAAACGCAGCTCCCCGCAGAGTGCTCGGCCAGCACAGCACGTTTCGTTGTACGCCTGGCCAAGACAAGTGCGTTACTTGCAAAACGCGTTTGCGTCGCGACGGCGAAAACTGCGCGAGGCAGTGTTCTAAAATAGCTCGAAGGCGCTTGCGTTAGCGCTGCCCCACGAACGCAATCCCGTTAGGAGCGGAGCACGTCACAGCTGCACATTTAGTACGCAAATGCACGCCAACGCATACGTAAGCAGAGCTCTCTAAGACAGGATGCGAGTTTGTAAACAACAAGAGATTGAGAAACAGAGCGGCTGCATTGTACTGACTGCATACGGTTCTATACCACGGCACATGACGGTATAGACCGTTTCATCGGGCGAGGAGGATAGGGCGCGCGGAGAGCCTTTCCTCCTCTCTGGCTTGGGCGATCCGGCGCGGCGCTCCTTGAAAGTATTGCTGTCGCGTGCTGCGGAACGATTTTGAGATGTTTTAGATGGTACTTTGTGAAATTTACGCCATGTCCGTTCATATAAGGTCGTCAGGGAAACCTCTCGGTGCATCGGTAACTACAGTAGGCGGAAATATCATTTGGGGGCGCAAAAATGTGACGCGTTTTATCAGCCGCGGTGTACGCACATTATCAGTCGCGGTGTGTGTATGTGTTGTGAACTATTTTGCTTATATCGGTTTTAATTCAACAAAGAAAACCGGTGTCTCTGTATTAGCAGCATGAAATGGTAAATCTGCTCAATATCTGATCGCTTGGCGTAGGGAGTAAAACATAAAGTATAAGAGCGCATGCTCGTGCACGGCCAACTAGGATACCACGAAACATCTAAGCGGCAGGCGCAATCAAATATTTGTGATGCACCGGCATCGTTCTCACGCATTTCAAGTCTAGTAGGCTTCAAATTACCATATGCCTATGGTAGCCTTCCTGCATGAGGCCGATGGCGCTGCTCAACACAGCGATCACTGCGGTTGGTGAACCAGCACGGTACATATGTAAGCTGTGCGCTTCGGCATTGCCTTTTTTGCCTGCATACAGCCATAATATATGAGGGATCGCATAAAAAGAATGCGATGCCTATTTTCGAGGACAAAATTTCCGTAATACGTGTGAGTGCGTCGTAGAGAACGGAACGAACACAACCGAAAAAGAAATTCGGTTATCATCCTCTTTCTCGAAAAAGCAAGAGAAAACGGGCTAACGCCGCAATAGGGCCTCGCATGGTCACGCCGCACAACGTTTATAAATATATAACCGCTGATGCGGTATGCTTGGACCATGCGGTATATATAGAACAAAGATATATATAATCCAGCACCTACCACTGCTTAGGACGCTCGCGCAGTTCGTAAACAGTCCCTTTGCTGGACAAGCGTAATTCAGACTGTAAGGTATGCTACTATCACTTGCCAAAACTATTTTATTCGGGGGTGGAAACCTCATCCATCGAACCAAGTAGTCACGCGATGTAACCTACAGCGAACAGTTTGAACGCTTGTCAAAGTATAACATCACAGCTCCTATCGTAGGAGAACGTTACCCACACTCACGCTGTTACGATCGTCGCGTGTGTTTCATGGCTCCTAAATCGCAGCTCAGAAATAGAGGATAATACTGCAGTAAGGTCACATTAGTGATTGGAACATTCAGAAATACACAAGTGATCTCCGAGGCTGATTGTAGGCACGAATATGCATGCACGCACACATCGCACTGCGTGCTCCGTCCACCTCAACGCCAGCAGAAATTCCGGCCATGACGCCTTAAACCACTTCAGCACGTCTCACAGAACCGCTTACCACGTAGAAGACGCACGTCATACTAAACAGACCGCACGACCGCGGAAACAAACGCCAGAACCTGCCGCCTAGCGTATAGCTGCCATGCAAAAGACCACTTTCACCCAAGCCAGTATGGCGCTGCTCATAGGCGGCGCCACTGCGTTCACAATATGGCGGCGCCTACGAAAAAACGGTCTATAGCGCGCCACTGCAGCTTCGTGACGTCACCTTTTGAGTCTTGCTGACGGTGGAACTTCATAAGAAGATTAATAGAGACAAATTTGGCCTTACGAAGTGCGTGTGGCGCCAGTATGACAGGCGGTTTCAGAATAACTGGCGGCGGTACATGAATTAGCATCGTCCCTGCGAACTCGATTGTACTCGTGGTATTTATTATTCTCTTAACTTCTCTGTCATCGTAACTTTGTCCTATGGCAATGATCAGTGTCGTTTAGCCTGTAACTGCTACCATTCGACAATTTCCAGAACACACACACACACAAAGTAAAAAATAACTTATAATACAAAACTCAACCCGTGCTGCATGCATGTGTTGCGCAAGAAATGTCGAGATAAAGCAACACATACATGCGAGAACACCGTGATCTATTGATAAGCTAGAAATCTAGTGATAAAATTAATTCACTGCGAACGTGAAACTCTTGCTACTAAACATAATACAATAGTCATTTAACACTTTTCTCTGATTACACTGAAGATCGTTGCGAGGCAAGATGACAACGCGTTTGATCACCAAAGGACGACAAGAGAATCGGCAACGTGCTTTCCCAGCGGATCTGAGACAATTCCCAAAACTCATGCGCCGACCCACGATTCCCATGGCGATGGAGCAATTGCACCGACATATTTTCCTCCGTAGTAAAGGAAAGCAACGCGAAGTCACGCCAGCAGGGACCGATGCGCACGCACGCTGGAAACGCGTACGCATGCATGGCGTGCGGCGTAGCGTGCGTACACGGCGCATGCGCAGCATCGCGGAAGCCGCCACGCTTTTCTCGTCATCCTGCGACCTGCAAAACGTCGCAGAGAGAGCAGATTTCTCCTGAATGCGGACAACCCTGCCCCGCGCGCCGCGACTGCTTTCTCTACGAAAGTGAACTTATTTGTTTCAACCCCTCGGTCGTACAAAATCAACGAATTTAGACGAACGCAGTCATCGTAGTCATCCTACGTACACAGAAGCCGCATTATACTATGCGTAGACGTGTTCCTCGGCCACCACGAAATTTTTTGTTGCGTTTTTCTTTCTTTTCTTTTTTGCTTAAGGCAATCAACAACATAAAGGTTACGCCGGTTCCTTCAAGAGAGAGAGAGAGAGAAAGAGAATACGAAAGCATTAATACTAGAGCGGGCAGGTATGAAGTTTGTAGGAACTGGGGCGTAGGTCCGTGTAGGCACGTACAAGAGGTCAAAACAGGTTTCCGCAAGCCAGTCCACCCGCGTCAGTTTAATACCCCAAATGCACCGCTACGAAACATCTCTTCTGTTATCCTCACACTGCTCCTCTCTTAGTAAGATGCAACGAAGCTAAACGGAAACGGACCGTGGCAAAGCTACAACCTTGGGCCCGACCGATAATATTCGCATATGCACAGTCATCCCGCCACGGTGTGCGGGACAGACGAGCAAAGCGACAAGCACACGGCAAGCATGTATGTTTCTACGGAGACGCAGAAACGGCCTTGTGCGCAAGCGTCCAAAGCGGGTAAGTCCGCAGCCCTTGCGCATGGAGCTTCTCCGGCCAACTGCCTTGCCCCGGGTACCCATAGTGCTGCTGCTCTCATTCCCAGGCCCTCTAATCACCGCCAAGCCGAACGGGACAAGCCCCAGCTGCCTGCCCCACCGCGGTTGTCGCAGGCAACAATAGGCCCGCTTAGAAAACGACGGCGACAAATGAGGACGCTCTCTAGGAGAGCCACACACAGCCTTTCTAAAACCCACGTATGTATACCGCCGTTCCAAACTCACGCATACGCCCGTCGAATATCACGTGGCTC
The DNA here is from genome assembly GCF_023375885.2 of Dermacentor andersoni. Taxonomy (NCBI): domain Eukaryota; kingdom Metazoa; phylum Arthropoda; class Arachnida; order Ixodida; family Ixodidae; genus Dermacentor; species Dermacentor andersoni. The sequence continues at coordinate 162,917,682 of NC_092818.1, read as the reverse complement.
AGACTTCGAACACGACAGCTTTCGTGCGGCGCACACGGGAAAAAGAATTATTGACGTCTCGAAACTGCATGGTGAGTTATGAGGGAGGGACGCCTTATATAGTGAAGGGCTCCAGATTATAATTTTGACCACCTGCTGTTCTTTAACCTGCACCCAATGCACGGTAATACCACGATCGTTTTTGCATTCTACCCCCATCGGATTGCTGTGGCCGGGAATCGAACCTGCGACCTGCCCCCCGACAATCACGCGACAAAAATGTCCGAATTTCGCTTGCGCCCAACTTTTTTTGAGAGTCTAACCGAATAATCTTGCCTGCTGTCTAGCTGTGGATCGCTTGCAATGCTCACTCACTCACTCGTTCCTTCGTTCGGTCGTTCAAAGGTACCTGTATTCCACAGACTCGCTCAACATATCGTGGGTTCATTCAATTGAGGTGCCTATTATACACTTCACTGGCACACACAGCATTATTCAAATGATTACGCTATATAGTTTGTATGGGTTCCTCGAAAACATTTAGTCATTTATAATGACCCGCTGCCAACGCTGAAAGCGATGAATCAAGTTGACTCTATCCTAGAGGAAACACCTAATTTAACTATCGTCACATCCGAAGATAGGGCGTTAAAGAAAGAAAATATATAATAGGGCATGTCACCGGTTCGATTAAGAAAGGGAATGAAACTTATGAAAAGTAGCCCTGAAAAAGAAAAAAGAAAACATCATGCCCGTAACTTGACGAAATTATCACTCCTTTGTGGTAAACAGGTCATATCGGCTGGAGCTGTAGTTCCGGTATGAAAAGCTCCGCTCACATCAGCGCTTGTTAAGCTTCAGTGCTACAGTCTTTGTAAACAGTGCGCACACTCTTGCGCTGAGAATCGAGACACATCGGCGTCAATCTCGATGCTCTTCAAAGCCCTACAACGACCCGTATACTTACACACGAAGGTGACTCTGAAATGACTTCAGGAGAATGACATCCGCGCCGCCTATTACAAACGAAGCTATGCCTCGAGAGCAATCGACGCCGGCGACGACTCGGTCCCTCAATAGAACGAGCGCGCACTATCGCCTAACAATGGACAATGTCACCCGCACAAGCAGACGGAAGTTCAGGCTCACGCTTACAGAAAACACCTTGCTGTATCGTCGTGCAGAGGGATGTAACGAAAGAGCAACATATGATCGCTTTTTTTTTTTTTTAAGTCGCATAATACCACCTTCACAACAACTATAGTCTATAAGGGCAGTGCGATGCTGAACAAAGTCGCAGCACCAAATAAAGCAGCAATGTTCGCACGCTTCACTCGAATTGAGCTATGAATATTCGCTGATGGCTGCGATCAAAGCGGTTTGTACATTTTTGCTTTGTTTTGTTTTCATGTCGTTCAAGGCCGAAACATTCACGCGCTTGTTCAAGCACCGTTTTGTCTTGGATATGTTTTGTAATCTGTGCCTTAGCAGCTGTTTCCCATGCTCCCACCCCCCTCCTTTTTTGTTTCCTCTTATATATGTGTGTTGATGGTTACTGTTTGTACTTTGCTCTTCTAGTTGCGCTTCGTACTTTTTCTAGACATATATTGCCTTTTATATATTTTTTTTCTTTTGAATTAAGCTAGATTATTATTTTCATTACTGCCTACCCTTATGTATATCATAAGTCGAAGGCCTTTAGTTGAATGGACGAAATGCAATAACTCTGAAACGCGGACGCCTGTAACCGGCAAGAGTAACATAACAGTAAGCCCATTTTATCGGTCCCTGTGAGTTTGTTTCTTTGGAAAAGTCAGCAACCAGTGCAGTGCAGATAAGGAAAACGATTTCTGCGTTCCCGTGTACCTAAGACAGGAGCTTAAGCTTCATTGTAACAGTGCGGCTGAGTAAAAACTTCTGACGTGCGATCTAGGGGCTACTCGTGAGTGAAAACGAAATTTGCGCGCTATCTGTGTTCACGTTCTCTACACTTACTTGCCCGCGACGGTACATATACCGGCGTCGGTTTGCAAAATTCTATAGAAGCAGCGAGAGCGCGCGCGATGCGAGTTTAAATAAACGCCTAGATAGTGATGCATTTTTCAATAAGCAGCCGCACAATCACCCCCCCCCCCCCCCCCCGGATGCCGACGGGGCAGTTAGCCTTCCGCCGGTCCTCCACGCACCTGCGGGTGGGATGGGCTACGCGCTGGAGACAAGTCGACAACCGGAACAAAACGAACGCTAAGGTTGGCCGCGCTCGTAAATTACGATCGGCGTGCAGCGCATTGTTTTCGCCCGTGCACAGGATGGTGGGGGGAAAAAAGCAAGAGGCCCAACGACTGCGAATCAAGGCGGTCCGCACAGAGAGAGAGAGAGAGAGAGAGAGAGGGTGCGGCGGCTCGCGATGCAGGCTTCCGGCGTCAACAAAAAGCGGCGTCGCGTATACCCGGCCCGCCCAGCTACTCACGGCAAGACAAGCCCAACAGCTCTATGGCTGGTTGCCCCGGAACAAATCGCGGACCGGAAGCCATCACGATGGCCTCCATGTAGTGCCCGGCCAAGTCTGTCTGGCACTTCGTTATAGCCGAAGGGCGGTATATATGCATACCTACATACGGCGCTGCGGTCATGTTACGTCGCGATGCACAGGTACGGAAGTACAGAAGCACACAGCAAGCTTCTCCAGACAGCCACACATCGCGTTTGACGATCTGTGTATTCGCAAAGGCGAAAAAATCTTCACAAATGACACCGGTCCATGATTGGCGAAAGTGCTGTAGCTCGTCCATCCACCGTGCTCCCCATCGCCAATCTACTCGAAGCCCGCTGGAAGACAGAAGCTTCTCCCAGGCATCTCGCGCAACGACATCTGTCCTGCGCCAACTGAACCCACCTTCTACCTAAGGAAGCGGTATGCTGAAACAACGGAGCGTTACGAAGACAACAAGGCCCATCGCGGGAAGCTAAAACGGCCTTTCGGTAAAAATCGACCATTGAGCGAAGATTGCCGCGGTAGCTAATACAGAAAGCTATGCATAACCCATGAGACTAAGCCCCGCCCAAGCTGCCACTGTCAAAGCCACGCGTGAACACTAAATGCGCCGCATGTACAGAGTACGGAAGACACCAGTCTGGCGGCGCCTTCGAGGGCGTTGGTTAGCAGCGCGCCGCTATCGGCACATGCATGCAGCAGCGCCAAACGAAACGAAAAAAAAAAGAGGGAAAGGGCAGACAGACGCCAGCGCACGACGGCGAAGCGCAAAATAGAACCAGACGCCGGCTATACGCCGGGCCAAGCGTGACAGAAATACGGGTTACTAGTTCACGGCAATCAATCTTCGTCCATTAAGATGAAGGAAGAGGGAGGGAGAGAAGTGTCGCTGCGAAAACAGAAATAATAAAACATTTAGTGGGGCCATCAGAGAAGCCTGCCTTTCATCGTCGGTGGTACGTGCGCAATGGCTCGATAGGGCCGGCGCACTGCAGTATAGCGCTCGTCCCTAAATATTAGGCGTATAATTGCATAATTGCACGGCGCTCATTAGAGGTGCCATTAGGGGCGCACGGCCCAACTGCTGGAGAGGAACGCGCGCTGAGCTGAAGGAGACGCAGACTCTGTATATCGTCGCTCGCATCAACCGTGTATATGAGAAGCAGCTGGTGCTAAAATGGGCAGCGGTGAAGAGCGAATACAGCTGTTCTTGAGCGTGGCGTGCAGCAGGGGGCCTCAGCAGGAAGAGACGAATGTCTGACGGGAACCGAAGACTGGCCTCATCGGGACACTGGAGGGCTCCTCGCCACATGGCAATTTGGAGTCCCTCACATGACGTATAGGAACGAGCGAAAACGCGTGTCGTAAACGAGAGGGCTGGTGTGTGCAACACTTTCACCGCTATACGACTGAAACGGAGGAGGAGGAGGAAGAGCAGACGGCGTCCGTGGAAGTGCGTATAATTTCACGCTACACACCAGGAACAGCTGGCGCCCGCTGCCCATGTGCTCTGCCGTTTGAGCCCGGTATGTCAGTGCGTGCGTTCGTGCGTTCTCGGCTGTGGCCTGAGAGATGATACCGCTCATTCAATTAATTTGATTGATTAGTTGTTTTTATTGATAGGTAGCGTTTTCACATGACATTTAAAGCTGCACCGTGGGGTTATGAAAGGCGTCGTAGCGGAGCGCTTAGATGTATCGTTGTTCTTGCGGTGAGACAAATGTCAAGCCAGAACAGATTATCCCGTTGCTCTGCTACCCAACACAGGACAACGAGGAAAATTACGCAATCCTCAGCCCGCAACCGGACAGGGCCGAGAAAGAAGTGACGAAGACAAGCGCTGATCGCAAACTTTTGTCCCTTCCGGCTACGCGCCGCGAACTGTACAGTATCGTGGAGCCACACCTTGCGAGACAAGCACAACGCGCACTCTTGCAAACAACGCAAGCACGAGTCACTTCAGGCGTTCGCACAATATGGCCGAGCTCGGGAACACAACCGTCAGCTCCAACCGAAAAGGCGAGTTGTCAGAGCGCACTCTGTCGGTCGGACTGTCGAAAGCTACAGTGTGGCAGCTGCTATACAGAAAGCGTTCGAGCTGCGCCGACCAACGCGCTGCGCGAGAGCGCCGATTTAACGCCTTCGCGCGAGACAATAGTTGGGGGGGGGGGGGGGGGGGGGGGGACGGTGCATCATCGACACTCCAGCGTTTCCAAAACGGCGGCGCACCTACAAACGAAGCCGAAACAATGTGCGGGCATGCGCAATCGGCCGCGACATGCAAATGACGCACGAGCGCGCACACGCGAACAGCGGCCGTTGCCCGGACACAGAAAGACCCGCGCCGCAAGCGAAGTTTCCTTCTCGGGAGCGATTAAAATCGCCACGCTACGTTCGCTGCCAGGCTACGCGTGCGCGAACGCGCACCCACGACATATGCGCATTAGCGTACACAAACGCAGCATGCATGCACGTACGCGCGTGTACTGACGAATGGGTCAGCAGCGAGTCCGAGACGTTGCCGCCACGCTGCGTCGCGTGTGCCTAGGAACGCGCATGTCCCGGCTTAACGGGAAGGTTTTTCTCCCATGCCAGTCTGTAATTACGGCCTAGTTATAACGCTCGCGTGGGCGCCGCCATCTTGTTGGAGCCTGCCGCATACGGGACCCAGTGGACCGTGAAGCAAAGAGCGATCAGGGAAGGCCACATGAGTACAGACCTGCAGTGGGGGCATTGTATAGCAGTGCATGCACGAGTGAGAGAGAGAGAGAAAAACACGCCGCGTGTTGTTGCTGTAGTTGTGAAGTCGTCGTCATTGCTGCTGCTGTAAACAAGACAATGACACATACTGCACGCACTACTACACTATTTCAAACAATATATAGCACGCAAACGCGCTCTGCTAATGACAATACAAGGCAGGGCAGCACTTCAAACCAGGGTTCGACGGACGGCCTTCTCATGACCTGACGGGCACAGAAGCAGTTTTACGCCGCGGCAGGAAACCAACCAAAACGATTTGAAAAAGCGTTAGTCCTATACCAGGTGCTACGGCGTACGTTGGCCTCTTCTCGCCCTGACATGAACACGATCACCAGCAGTGCGAAGTTCGCGTACATCCCACGCACAACTCACATTTGGAGTCGTCCAAGCAAGAAACGCGTTAGGTTACTGCAGATTCGTTTGATTTCTCCTCTGCCCTACGTACACAACCTACAAACTTGCAAATGGTTAAAGCATTGGTTCTAGCTTACATATAACGCGTCTATATATACGAACTTAAAGTAGATATTGGCGCCTTTCTCATATAAGAAGGAAAACGAGAGGTGAAAGGTCTTTCTCCTATGCGCAGGGTAAACAATACCGAAGACACTAAAAGCAATGAAAACAGACAAATGACGCGAACATTTACGAAATTCCGCACGCTAGTAAAGCACAGAAAAGAGTTGTAATGCAGCGAATCGCTGACCGAACGAATGTCAGGATGACGACATTGATCTATACAGTCAGCCAAATAGTAAACACGATCACTGCCGCTTGCCTTAACTCAGAACAGTTGAATAGCGCGCGCCCTAGTTTATTACACGCAAAAAAAGAAAAAAAAAACTTCCATAATACCAGCGAAAGTTTTCGATGGGCGTAATTTCATGCCGAGTGTCAGACTTTATTCCTGCCAACTGTATAGCCCTGCTATAAGAGCCCAACCGTTGATTCAAAGGTACTAGCCACGCACCAATGCCCCTAATGTCAAGCACCGTTTGGCTTGCGTACGGTCAGACTGGAACGGGCGGTAACGCCGCAAAGCTGAATCAGAAGCACATGCGCGCTGCCCACGGGCGAGGGGGATGAAAGGTGGTGGGAGCCGTATCAGCTTTCGCCGCGCGCAGCTGCCCGTAAAGCACACACGTCGAGGCTCGAGAGGTCGTTAATTGCGCGCACTTATGCGCGCGCGCGCACGCGCGCTTTTACGTGGGCAACGTGCATTGTACACGTACGCCGGGCAGGCTCGGGTTTCTTCCGCGTGCAGAACCGCGGCGTGCAAACAGGTCGCTCACGCCCGCAAGACCTCTCGGTTTCTTCGTATACGCCACGCGCCAGCTACCGCCGCGCTAGACGAGAACAGAAGGCCCGGGCCGTGACGCGAGGCGAAACCGATGCGCACGACCTCAGCACGCGAGCCCCTCCCCCCCATACTTTCGCGAAAAAGAAAACAGAGGAGTAGAGGAAGGGTGTTGGGAGAGGTGGATACACGAACTCCCAAGGGGACCGTTCTCGTGACGGAGCATATACAGTTTGCGTGTGCGCCACTTTACCACCAGAAGCAGCGAGATCCCGCCACAAGCTGAGGAGCATCGGCTGAGGAGCAGGTCTGGGATGCGGAACAACGGCTGTGCGTGGACGCACCGGAATAATGGTGAATGTGTGCGGAAGAGCGGTTGTCTTCAACAACGCACCATCCGCTTCGAGACTGGGCTAACTTTTGATACCCCGAGGGTACACCACCCTTGTGAGGATCGATTGCTGCATCCGAGGATTCCGGGATCTGAGGGCTCAATACGCGGTCGCTTACTCTGACATAAATGGTGGTTATGGTACTTGCAGTGCCTCGACGGTAACGTACGGGTAGCCAGGAATGTGCTTTACGATCAGGGCGCGAGACCAGCACCCTTTGTCGTTCTCTGTGGATTGTTGCACGTGGGTCCTGCTGCACGCTGTTCAAAGCACGCTGCTCCTCGTGCTTTCGGATATCTGCTCACGCGGACTCACAGTAGTATACTAAGGACACTATGGATGACAAAGAAAATAGCAGGTCACCAGACTATGACTCTCTAATTTCCTTAACGAGACGCTAAAAACAACAGTAGATCAGCCTCTAGTTAACTTCTGTGGACCCGATACACAGGCAGCATGACAACGCGTTTTACATATATTTCGTCAAGCCGGTCAAGCAAGTCAACAAACCCGCCCCGATGCTCCCCGAGTCCTACCTGGTTGCGTTTACGTGAACTCGACTACCGGACTTTGGCACCACAAGGCGACTCGCACCGATTTTGTCAGTTTCATGCTAAAGTAGCTTTTGCAAACGCCCTTACGCGCCGCTGAGCTGGATCCTGAATGAAGTTTTCGCATCTTTGTCTTTAACAAGATAGAGTGTGTGATTGTAGAAAGGAAGAGACGTTACTTTCCGCAGCCCTTTAGGCGGTAGGGCTCAGCGCCTTGGGGCAGGGGAGGGGGGACATTAAGAGGAAAGAAAATAGAGAAAGTCGTCGCGGTAGCAGGACCCATGGCTGACAGCGCGCCAGCTAGCAGGCGGCGTATTTACAGGTGAGACAACAGTCCCATTCTAATCCAGGAACCTGAGGAGATGCCTGAATGCGGAGCTGTGGTGCTGGCCTGGGAATAGAAGTTGCGACGCCGAGACCGCAGGAAAGCCCTGGTGTTGAAACGATGTGGAGAGAAGCCCTCTCCTTGGAGTAGGCGGGGCGGAGGCAGAGCCGGTGCTCCTCAATAGCCTCTCAACAAACACACGTGTATACATAGAAAGACGGAGAAGCAAACCATTTGATAGCACATTTACTACGACGTACAAAAATGCGCAGCGCACAGCGTTTTGAATGTGATCACGGCGGCAAACGTGGACGTATGAAATGCACTCTCGGTGTCGGATACCGCTGCAAACGTTTCCAACGCCCAAGCGTTCATCGCTTCCGTCCCTCGCCTGCCCCCTCTCCGAGCTACCCAACCCTTTTCCGGCCCGCAGACGCCGCCGGCCATGGTGACCCCTCAAGGCCCCGACCGACTCGCTCGCGTGCGGCCGAAATCCACTCGGCGGTCACGACCTGGCCGCCAGTTTTCACTTCAAAGCGAGCGAGCGAGTGACGGCTCGCGGTTATTCCTCGGTCAGCCACACGCTGACTTCCGGCGCCGTGTGCGTCCACCCGTTCTCCCTCGCCGCCTTCGCGCAGTGAACGCGGTCACAGCGAGCGAGCATTGTTCGCTGACGCTGCACTGAATCCACCCGCATTACAACGCCCCCTCCTCAGTCGCAGCGTGATGATGCATGCACTTGGCGCCCAGCTACTAGCCCGTGAAGGACCTCCGCACTGCTCGAAGGACCATCGCGTAGGCGCTGTCTCACTAGAACCGTTCAGCGTTGCAGAAGCTAGAGCTAACGTAGTCAGTCTCAATATGCACAGAGAGAGAGAGAGAAAAGTGTAAGTGAAAAAGCAGGGATGTTAACCGGGACTGAGCTCGGTTGGCTACCCTGCACAAGGGGAAAGAGAAGGGGAAGGAAAATATTAAGAGATGTAGAGAAACTATATTTGATGTGCACTGGACTCCTCGACGTGTTGAAAGTCAGCGCTGTCACAGACAGAAGCCGAGCCCGGTTGACCTCAAAAATTCCAGCCGCGCTCTTGCGGCCTTCTGCAGCCGTGATGTGCGAGACAACGTTGGTCCCGAGATCGTGTCCAGCGAGCAAGGTCTTCCGTCTAGCTCGTTTAACAAGGTGCAGAAGGAAAGCCTTTCTTCATCTAATGACGGGCAGTGTGGCTATCTACCGGCACGTATGAAAAGGGTCATTAAATCTTTGTGCAGTCAAGCGCTCACGAAAGCTCAGATTTTGGACGAAGGTGTATATGTCTCACTCATCTTGCATTATGAAGTGCCGGGTTAACACGTCACATCTGCTGCCCCTGTTCTTCCTTCCTTTCTTTCCTTTTTTTTTTCATTCGTCTTTTCTTTTCTTATCCATAAAGTTGAATAAACGCAGAAGTTATATCGGAATGAATACGATATAAGTGTTTCTCCTGCAGGAGCAAACAATGTGTTTCCATAAAAGTGCGAACAGGTGTTTGCGTGCGGCCCACTCTTAGGAGAGCACATCTCTTCAGCACTAAACTCGGCATTACTTCAGCAAGTATTCTGTTACGTTTGGTGGACAAACAAGTGGCCAATATGATGCCGTTGCACGGACATCTCTACCAACAAAATACTAGTGCGCAGGACTTCGTGTCGAAATTGGGTTGACATGAGTGCTCTGATTGAACATTGATGAAATGCTTACTGAGCGACCCTGTAGAAACAGATTCGTCATCGACCAGTGTCTGTGTGGCTACCACAGCACGTATGCGCAGGATAGTCGCGTTGGCTTCACCTTTGGCTTCATCCTCGGTTTCGTAGTAAGCCAGCATTGCGCTATTATTTCTCCCGGTGATGTACAGTCAATCGTTCGACGGAAAACAGTCTGTTCAAGTAAAACCATCGTACTGAATAAAACAGGTCAGTCACAGCACTAAAAATGTCTATGACGTTTCGAGATACTCACAATTTCACTGTTCACAATGTGGGTTTCGAATCTCTAAGAGTGGTGATCTGCGCTATTCAGGGCCACAAATGAGTCGGCTCTAGCCTTCACAGCGCTGCACGTATTTATATAGACAGATTGCATAGGCAGGGACTGAAGTCATCACTGTGCAAGAGGAGGATGCGTCTCGCACCGGTGCAGTCTTACAATGCATAACGAGGGCTTAGTCGTGTGCCGGAGAAACGACCGAGATGACCCGCTGTGAGCTGCGCGGGTAGCCGTCTCCTTGGGCAAGCCAACGAGAACCGTTCGCGCTTGCCTACAAAGGAAAGGCGCAACACAAAATCGAGCGAAAAAGAAAAGTTAATGAATAAAAGAAGGAGGTGTACTACGCGTTCGGAGAAGATTAGTTGCAATCGGACACCTTTCGCGTGCAGCCAAGAATATTCGCTGATCGGTTCAAATCCCGCGAATTCCCAATGGCGTACGCGATTTACCTCCCCCCCCCCCCCCCCCCCCGCCCATGTGCATCCACACAACGACCTACTCAGTAACTTGTGGGATGGAAGGCCCCGAAACACTGTTTCGAGGCCGCAACAACACTAAGAAGTCTGTATATACTGCGCACTGGGTGATGGATGGCAGTGGCAGAGCAAATACCCCATAAGTACGACTGCTGTGCTGCCCGCCGCCGTTGCTACTGCTGCTACTGTTGGCGACAGGTGTGGTCGCAGCGGCTTCCTAGAAACCTGCTCGCTTTCTTGAACGGCGCGGCATTTTGCCCGCCTTGCCGAACAAAGTGGGCGTGCACACGCTTTATCCGCGGATTGAGGCCGCGCCTGCAGCGTAGTATACCGTTTTCTTTTTTCATTTAAAGTGCATAAACGCTCAGATATACGGCACACTTTTCACACGTGTGGCGTTCATTTATTTCTGCTGTCCTCTATTAGGGGCGCTCCTATTTTTTCTTAAGGGCAATAAAGCCCCTCCCCTCTCTCTCTCTCTCTCTCTCTCTCTCTCTCTCTCTATATATATATATATATATATATATATATATATATATATATATATATATATATATCCTATGGGTAAGGCTAACAATTGGGTGTTTCACGCTCGATGCACTCAGAGGCGCGCTTTCCGTCAACATGCACATTGGTTACATACCCTGGAATGTGTTTTGTCCCGAATGGACACCAGGCCGTCGTAGCTAGATGTTCCAGGGATGAGGTCATCAAAGGACGCCGAAGCTTGCGAACCGCGAGCACTAAAAACAAAGCTGCGGCGCTGTGCTACAATCCATCTCCTATATTTCAAGAAGCTCGACCACGACTATCGGCACGATGCAACGGCGTCAGGCTTGTGACACCGCACTCACGGTAGAGTTTGCCCTCAACGCATGCAGGCAAGCAGTATAACACTGCGCTGTCCAGCACTTGTAGACCTTAAAATACGATACAAATAGCAGGACACCCGCAGCATCTCTAACGTCATTCGGAGCATCACAGTTACGTATAATGGTGACGCACGGAAGGCGACTTGTTCGAGACAAAACTCAGTGCGACGTCGTTAACACGAAGTTGCGTCACACTGCTCGCGTTGTAGCGGCGACGCTGAACGGAACAAAAGGAGAGGGGGGGGGGGGGTATTGTGAAATCGAGACGAGCTGGGCGTTACGGTTACGTCACAACATGGTTCCATATTAGAGAGAGCACTCGGAAGCTCTGTCGACTTATTGTTTCGAACTCATGAAGAAAAGCCTCACTGTATGTTGTACAGCATGGAGGGAGCTGTTGCGTGCAAAAATGCGGCGTTGCTTTATAGAGTGAAGTGACACATGCGACACTGCATGCAACTCGCGTGTCCTCGAAATACGCGAGAAAAAAAAAAAAACATCGCGTACTCATGAACATGGCAAAGATGTATGGCGACACAATGGGAAGCGAGATTCTCTCGCAAGAAATAGAGAGCGAGAGAATGGGGAAGGAAAGGAGGAGGATCTATACTGAATACTGCAGAAAGCTGAAGTTGCGCAGCAACTATCCTGCCCTATGTCTCCCGTATTATCGCTGCTTTCCTTGATAAAAAAAACACGGAAAGACAAATAACGAACAATAGTCAACGTCAATTATGTCCTGCATTCAATAATATAGGGGGAATATTCTTTACCATGCGTACAGGTTGGAAAATGCACATGTGGTGGCACATAAAAAAGCGACACCATGTCTGTAAACTGAACCGCGTCCTACACCGGAAACGTTTACGGTGCTCCCTTTCAGTTCAAGTGAGCGCGAAGTCCATATATTACGAAAACAAAAATAAAGCAGGAAGAAAGACCCAATGCGCCTGCACTTATAATAATGCAGACACCATTCCTGAGACGCACCCACAATGGGCGTCTTTAATAGGTTAACGAACGCTTACAGCTGCACAAAAGACATACAGCGTGTACTTGATACTGTTAGTCGGTGCTGCACTCGTGAGCTCACAGGCGCGGTACTTAGCGTTTCCCGATATCAAAGAGGCCATCAAAATGTACTCGCTTTGTGCACCATTATTATTCGCCGTGAAAGTGGCAGAAGTACAGCAGCGCAGGTAAGCAGAACCTCAACTTGCGTACAACAAATAAATTTCAACCGAGTAAAACGGAAACGTCGTTGGCATTCTAACCCGTAAGCCGACTGAATTTCGATAATCGATAACTTAGTCGACAGTGTCTGTCACCTTCGTCGCTCACTAAAAGCTTGCAAATACACAAGTGACGGGCTTCTTTATAGCTACGCAAAATACCGACGCATAAGCTTTTGAGGCCCGCTCCCCAAGGTCTAACTTTGATTCCCAGATCGAAGTTACACGTACGTGAAGCTTCACAGGGTATATTATACGCTATCCCGTATTGGACTACACATTTGCGAACCAACCAATTTAACTTGAATTCCGGGGTTTTACCAGCCAAAAACACAATCTGATTATGAGGCACACCATAGTGGAGGGCATTCAGATTAATTTTGACAACCTGGAGTTCTTTAATGTGCACCCAATGCATGGTACACGGGCGTTTTGGCATTTCGCCCCCATCGAAATGCGGCCGCCGCGGCCGGGATTCGATCCCGCGACCTAGTGCTTAGCAGCGCAACGCCGAAGCCACTAAGGAACCAGAGGTGAGTCAGACTCAACCCACCTCGGCTCTTAGCGAATTATTTGGCTACCACGGCCTCAGCACGCCGAACTGGCTTTGCTACTTGAGCTTCAAGATGACGATGAGCCCATTATTACAACGAAGCTTTTACAGCAAAGCCTCCTCCTCCCCTCCCACCTCCACCCACACCACTCTATATACTATATGCATGGACGGCTCTCTCGCCGAGTGAATTGGGTCGATGCAGGAGACAGTGTAGACAACGGTAATGACTTGGCAAGGGTCGATCCTGATACCCGTGCACGACTTGTCTCCTCGCAAGTGTGCTAATGTGAATTGTAACGCCAATTAACCGACTAACTAACCGACAATTGTACCAAACAGCATATCACAGCAGGTCTACCGGGAATCTATCGCTTTATACTTTGACAATCACCCTCCAATGGTTTTGTGTACAAATTTACTTTCAATAGAAATCACTCCATGTGTCGTCGGCCGCAGCGTGCATGCTCGAGGATGGGGGCGAAATGCAAAAACGTCTGTTCACTTGTATTTAAGCGGACCTTAAAGAACCCCAGATGGTCCAAATTAATACAGTGCCCCGCACTACAACTACTCCTATTGCCACAGAATTACGTTGGGACGTTAAAATCAATCAATCGTTCTAACTTATGTGCCGTGCAAGTATGAATCGCGATTCATATAGAAAGTGCGTGATTTGACCCATGACCGTCTGTCAAGTTGCTTTTTCTATCATTATCGTCACATTCGAGTCTACTTCGCAAAGGCTACTGCCGCACACAAAGGGTGATCCGGCGCAGAACCGTAACCACGGACGTAAACATACGGGGTGATAATTTTTTATTAAGTTTTCCGGCATTTTAAAAATCGCCTGTCGCTGATAACAGAATTATAGTCTTTGAGCTGCATCATTCGAAGAGACGGAAATTACTAGCACGATAAATCGAAACGCATATTAAATTTAATAACAACAATTCACCAATTAAATTTTTAATTAATTACTACTTTACGGTACATACTGGAATTTACTAGTTGTAGCCGGTGAGTTTTCAATGCACATCCACTTGGAACTAATTTCCAGAATGACACCGGTTCGGAGATCTGCGCCATTAAAATTGGCGGAAAAAAATGCACCGTTGCTCCAGTTTTTTAACAAAACGCTCTTTTAACATTTAAGCACAGAAGTAACTGGAACGCCCATCTATTTCGTTCCGCACTTCGGAAAAAAAATATCTCGAAACTGTTGTCATCCTGGAGATTCATTTCAAATGTATACGTCTTGCAAACTCACAATTCGCAAACTGCAATATGTGCCGTGAAGTAATTAGGAGGTAAATTAGTGAGTATTCATAATTGGTAGATTTCTCGTGCTAGTAATGCCCGTCTCTTCGAATAATCTAGCTCCAGGGCAAGCATTATTCTATCTGCCAGCGACGATGTCAATGTGCGCTGCAGTGCGACTCGATTTCCAGGATGTTCTAGCATTCCGGAAAATTGAAAAATAATCATCCCGTAAAATCCATAAATCCGCAAAGTCCGTAAATAATCAGCGTAAGAGAACGGAACCGTTTTCCTATGTAGATGTTGGTATACCTGCACCACACTATGCGACGAGGACGATCGAGCCGCATGCAGAGCCACCCGCCCACACCGTGCGGCCGTAGAAGGATCGCAAAGGTCGGCGTGATTCACAGCCACTGCTTCGGACGACATGGCCGGAGCGCGCCACAGCCCACACGACAGAGACGGCGTCGTTATAGCCACGCACGTATCCTATGTACCTTGAGGTGGGCGCGAATGCACGGCTACTGCGGAAGCCCACGAGTACGGTTATGGCGCAAGGTGATCACAAAGCCGGCGCGAGATGAAGCGCCGGCGGCAGGTGAAACATGTCCCCGGCCTCGCCGTCGCGACGAGACGTATACCACTTCGCTCGTCGTGTGAGTGTACTCATAATCTGCATGATCAGTGGGGTCTGTATATGACGCCTAAGGGTTCGCGTTGCTTTAACATCGTCGCGGCTGTTTATTTTATTTGTTACAGAAACCTGAAGAGAGTGACACAGAGAGAAACGAGATGCGAAGGGCAGAGAGGTTAACCGCGAAGACAAGCATTCAGTTTCCTACCCTGCAGTGGGGAAGTGGTAAGGGGAGACAGAAAGATGAAACACACACACACACACGCACACACACACACACACACACACACACAGATATATATATATATATATATATATATATATATATATATATATATATATATATATATATATAGAGAGAGAGAGAGAGAGAGAGAGAGAGAGATAGATAGATAGATAGATAGATAGATAGATAGATAGATAGATAGATAGATAGATAGATAGATAGATAGATAGATAGATAGATAGATAGATAGTAACACCGCTGCGCTTTTTTGAAACCTGTATCGTCACACAGGCATTATTGCAGGAGATGGCTAAAAACACATGCAAAAAAATAAAAAATAACAACAACATCAGTTTTGCCTAAATATACAAGATGCGGTGCTGAGAGGTCCAGTATGGCGAATACATACGCAAACAAATGCAAATCAATGCGTTAAATTTTAAATCAGATTAAGTTTCTCCAATTAATAATCATCTATTCCACTGTACCCACTGTGAGAAACAGGCCGATTCACTGCTCCCACATGTTGCGCCGATTAAGGCCACGAGACATGCCGGCGCGGCTACATGATCACCGATTCTTTAACCATTCGCTTCTATCCCCTTTCTTAGGGTTGCAGGCCGACTACCACGCATGACAGAGGCCGGCGGATAAAGTCTCGAGCGTGAGATTCCGTCTCCGAGATTACGAGTGTCCAAACGTGTAACGTCTCACTGCGGCTGCGCCGGCGTACCTGTGCGAAACAGCGAATCGGCACTGCGCCTTAGAAGCAAGAGCGATCGGTGCATCACCGGTGCAGAAATGCGGGCAAGGATGCGGGGATAAGCTAAACGCAGTTAGTTTCGAATGCGTGCATTCGGCCTGCACTAACTATAGTATAGTACCAGGATGCGGATGGAGACCACTTTGAGACATCCGAGTGTATGTTGAAAGGCTTCGGTGCTGCTGCAGAATGTTGTCCAGATGTCTACTTGCTCCGGCAGAATATTACCACCTGCCCACCTCCCCCCACCCCCCACCATTTATCTACTCCAGCACAAGTCATGCCCAGAGTCACATTGACGCTGGAATCCTACAGGAGTGGCATATGGACATGCAATGAAAGTAAATAACAGTATTAGAGAGACTTCTTTTTCATAAGACCTTCTGGAATGGGACGTATGGAGTATTCCTAACCGGACATACGGAGCTTCAGCGGACAGCAAGAAAGCATCACGTCAGCAACGAGCATCACGTCAGCAACGAGCCCCACCAACTGGGTTAAAGCAGTTATGACTGACGAGCGCAGACAGCTGGCGCCAAGAATGTACGGTGTAAAAGACGGCACAAAGAGCATCTGCTCGCTAGCAAGGACGCTCAATGACCTTGGTTCAGAAATAAAGATGAGGACGAATAGTAGCGCAAACAATCTGGCTACTGTTACGTGGGAATCCATTCGTCAAAACTGAGCGTACTTACTGCAAGCACTCGTGTTCATACAGAAGCTGGCTGCAGGTGTCAGGCGGGTGAACCGATCGACAGCGCATTTCCGCCGTTCTTGTAGATGGCGAACGAGTCATTCAGAAGGCCTCGAGAGGAGCCCATGTGCTTAATTAACGCTTACACTGCCTCTCAACAAGTCAAAGAACGTATGTATGTTTGTATGTAGAGCGAAATGTGGATATCGTTCGAACTACATTCGGCTACCCTGAGTAACCTTTATAACCCGGCCCCTGCCTCCACCTTCCACACAGCGAATTTTTTTCCGCAGCATCGAGAGCGAAATAGAAATAGAGAGATAACAGGCAGGTTAGCTAGAGTAAGTTCCGGCTGGCAACTCTGTAGTGAGAGATAGGGCGAAAGGTATCGAAGACAAGGGAAAGAGAGACTTGTAAGGCCTGTGGAAAAGAAGGAAGGAACGCTAACGATAGAAAAGGAGATGTGACAGAGCAAGAGAGAAACTTGCTAAATATGGTTGATTAAACGGAATGTTACATTTTGGCGGCAGTCACAGTTTTCAGCCACGACATGCATCATTGACCGACATGAAGACGATCATCTATTGGCTAGCCTCAGAATGTAACCTGTTCTGGACTGGGAATACACAGTTTAAAGAAATGTAAGGCAACTCGATTGGAATCAATCCGGTGCTAAGCCGAACAAATCCAAACGTATGCGATCGTCTGTGACTACAGAAGCAAGACATTTTTTTTTTTTTCAATTGTACGTACGAGTGGTACGAGATAGACCTGTGCTTGACTCTGAAGTGGCAGCCACAACACGCATTACACCGAGAATACCGCCGATGCCGAAATGAACAAACTGCAGTTTACAGCTTCCGGCAAAGGCAGCGCCGAGATCGCCGATCCCGAAATGAACAAACTGCAGTGTACAGCTTCCGGCAAAGGCAGCGCCTAGGCAATCACTTGGTCCCCTCTATGCACGGGTTTCTCAAAGAAGGACGTACCTTGACGAACACGCACACTTATAACACGGGCAGTCACACACGCGCGCATCGCGCTACCCGCCCACAAAATTACACAGCGCCGCAGCAGTCTCCTCTCTCTGCCAGCGACAGCAGCCTGCGATCGAAGAAGCCGGCCGCACTGCATCGTGCACCCGCTGCCCCGGGGCTACCGCTGAAACGTGCCTGCATGCTAGACGGACCTTTAATCGATTCCGGCACTGAAACCATTATTCCCTCTCCTCCTCTTCCTTTCGGCTTCACGCACTCGTCTGCGACTGACGTTACAGCGGCACGACTCACACGGTGACCCGGCTATATATACGGGGTCCATGCCACCGCGGTATGGCACGTCCTGCTCCCTTCCATCTACATGGCCACACATGAAGGCAGTTTCAACAGAAGAGGGCACATTTGGACCAAGACATTAGCACGGAAGTGAAGACAACGTACACGTGTTGTCAGAGTGTTGTGTTTACGGTCATTCTGCAACCGTCCAACTAAAGTTGGTGTAGAGCGGTAGTGTTTTCCAAGTGTTATCCGTGGACTCCAAAGCGTACTTGAGAGCGCTCGCGACGTCCGAGGACAGCGCATGGAGTGAGATCGAGTGAAGCGAGACGTTTGCGAAGCAGTCGCGAGCACTATACCCTTATCTGCGTGAAATTGCGTTATCCGCTTTGATCAAAACCTAATGAAAAGAAATATGATTGACGCAGAGCGGTACACGCACGGCTTCTTCCATCAGGTCAGCATCGGTGTTTCAATCACGCGACGTCACCACTATCGTTAATAGGAGACCGCGGGTGGCATATCGTTGGCCTCCCCGGTCAAGTGCGGAATCCCGCCATCGTACAGTTCCGCCAACAGCGCCGACTCCTCAAACGTCGTCACCGGCCAATCGGGAAGCAAACCGAAGAGACGTTAGTCGAGTCAATAACCGAATCCATGACGTCCTGGTCCTGGGACTGTCGCTGTAGCGTCTAAGCTGTGAGCTCATCAGCGCCAGCGTGTGTTCGGACGAGACACTGCACGCTTTCGAAACGCCCGGAGAACGTTGAGGAAAGAACCCCTTGAAGACAATTTCTTAAGAAATTATGAGGTAGATATCAATGTGTCATTAAACCGTGGAGCGGTGAGAAGGTCGGTATAATGATGGTCGTGAATACCAAAGGAAAAAGAAGCCATTCCGCTGGACGCGGGTGTTTCTGTGCGCACGTTTATGAGAGGGTCAACGGAGAGGCAGTTAGGCATTTCGTCGCAGTGCATGCACACATATGACGACGACGGGCGCATACAGCGCGCGCGTAAACGGCGGATAGATTAATAAGAATTTCCTGCTTCGCGAGACTCGTACTTACGTATTCCCTCCGCCCTTCCCTATCCGGCTGTTCGAATGTCACGTGGTCACCGATGTTGGCAACACGAAAATATTGAGTCCGGTTTACGGAAGTTTACGCTTTCTAGCTGGAATATATGTAGCCATAACTAGAATCACGCACCTTGCTTGGTCACAGCCGTACGTCGCTTAAACTTGTTTCGCATGCCGCCACGGCTCTTTTGACTCGTGCACTTTCATATCGTGTTCACTCGTAAGCAATAATATGCGAAGCCTCGTGTGGACGTATTTTCTTTCAATACTTTCCTGGTTTCACAATGAGACAGTGGCGCAGTAAATTTCAGCGAGCAAATGCACGTATCCACTCTTTCTTTTTTAAGAGCCCGTGTGCAAAGTGTCTCCTACTTCCCTGCTGCAGCAAGAAGGGACAATGAAACGAATCTATAAGCACATGCGTGATATATATCTCGCTCTCTGTGGGGATAAAGCGATACCTGACAGCACGATACCTCTTGCACACAGTGTACAGTCTACTACACAGCTAAACAAGCGGGACTGACGCGCTGGCCACGACCCGTCGCAATTCTCCTTTCTTCGGTGAACTTCGGGCGTGGCACAGCAGAGCCGTCGCATTGCGCGAGAGCCATATTGGAGCGAACATACAGCAAACGTGAA
Source organism: Dermacentor andersoni (assembly GCF_023375885.2). Taxonomy (NCBI): domain Eukaryota; kingdom Metazoa; phylum Arthropoda; class Arachnida; order Ixodida; family Ixodidae; genus Dermacentor; species Dermacentor andersoni. The sequence continues at coordinate 162,898,145 of NC_092818.1, read as the reverse complement.
ACCAAATTAACGAAAGAAGAATGCAAGGAACACTGCCGGAACCTTGCAACAAATAATTAGGTCAAAACTATGTCATGGGCGCGCCCCTGTCCCCCTATACAGGAGGAAGAAGAAAAGTATACACATTACCATCAAGCGAACGGACACGCGGTAGCGTCCAGGTTACAGTGCTGCCCTCCCAATGTAAATATATGATGAATCCCCTACATTTGCGTCTGATCCCGTCCGGTCTACAAAATCTTCGTCGTCGGGCACGCGCGCGAGTTGCGACCTTCACTTATAGCGGTGCAAGAACGCTTGCTAACACACTTCGCCAATCGCCGAATCCACGCAAAATATAATGGAAACATTCAAAGAATGCATAGATGAACGAGCCTCTATGCCTGCGCAGAATAAGTGGCAAACGCAACGTAATATGTATGGTAACCTAGCAAACCGCCATGATAATTAACAGTGCTGTTGTGGCCGTTATTAAGGAAAATAGCAGTAGGGTTCCCTGTCATGGGTTGAGGTAGTTACGTACTTTGCTCTAAATTCCTCTAAATCTTGTTCGTGCGCCCAGCCACGAAGATGAGAATTCCGTATTCGCTTACCTTGGCAGGTATACACCGAGAGAGAGAGAGAGAGAGAGAGCAACGACACAAACCAACATCCATCGCCATACAGCCCCCGACAACGCCTGCCTGCCGCTGACAGCGTTCGCAAGACATCGCGTCGCTATGACACCACCCGGACAATGAATGGCACAGTAGTGAACGCACGTACCACGGATCTCCACAGGTTGTCGGTTCGCTCTAGGAGTGTTATCCGCGGGTCGCTCTTTCCGCACAGGCGCCGGCGTCACACACGCGAGCCCCCGGAGGGAGGTCGAAGCGCAGGGCCCGAAAATGCGTCGCACGGTGCCGACGATCAATAACACGGCCGAGAGCGGAGCACAGAGCGGCGCAGCATCCGAGCGCGGCTTCTGCATCCACGCTGTCCCTTCTCTCTCTCCTTCCGGACGCCGGCAGGAGTCAGCCACTAATCGCCACAAGAAAGCACGCGCCGGCGTCGGCAGCCAGCACACGGCGGTCACAAGATCCCGCGCACCAGGCGCGAACAAATCACGTCACAAGCGGTAAACCGCTTCGGCGACGGTCTCACAAAACTCGAGGTGCGCGTCCCTTCCACTGCTTTCAATGGGGAGGGCCGCGCGGCAAAGAGAGGAGCGGCGGCCCGCACAGCCTCCCGTCTCGCTCTTTCCGCCGGCCGGCAGAGCAAAATGGGTTCTCGCAGAACGCGCAGTGAGGGAGCGGTGAGAGCGGCTGCGAGAGGGTGACGCCGAAAGAAGGAGACGACGTAATCGCTGGCGATGCCGGCGGCGCTTCGCGGCGCGTCGCGCTACTAGTGGGGGAAAGCATCGCCGCACGTGGTTTGCGCGGCACCGTTCAAAAGCTCGCTCCCGTCAACCGTTAAAGTACAGTCGATGACCCTCGTTTAAAAGCACCTGGTATAACCCAGGCACCTGACGGCACCGTCACATTAAGTTGGTAGGACCATTAACAAATGAATATCGTGCAGTACAGAAGAATCAACTTGTGCAGCCAATGCCCCGAAGGCATGTACCGCATAAGTTCCCGTACGTACATAGCAGCGACAGCCAAATATTTTCGTTAAGAATCCCGGCTATCGTTACGCAGGGGAGCGTCAATAAATGAACAGCAAGATAATAAAGAGGCAATGGAGCTACAATAACAGAAAATGACAACCCCTCCACTCTGTGAATATGGAATGGCAGCGAAAGCTGACGACAGTTACAGCTCTCAAACGAAAAGCAAAGTGATTTCGCTGCCATCTTCACAGAGCGTAATGGTGTTGCCATTTTTTTGCATTGCGAGCCTGGCGTCGTTGCTCGTTCGGAGGTGCCCGGGCTCGCGATTGTCGTTTTGTTCAGCATCGCGGGAACGTTCGTTCGTCGGGGGTCGTTTCGCGCCGGCGCCGTTCACATTCTCGTTACTATTCCCTCCGGCGCTCCTCGTACGTATGTTGTTCTTCGGGTGCACGAACTATACGCGTCCGCCCCATCGATAACGCAGCTGTTTTTAGCGCCGATACTTTTCCTGCCTATGTACTCCGATAACCTTTACGTCATGCAATTGTTCACGGCGAGCGTTCTAATCAGTTCCGCATTTTGACATCTGCGCCGCCGTACTGTACCTGTACAGGTTTATTGGAAATCGCTTAGTCCGTTTCTGTTGCCGGACGCCGCGAAAACTACGGAAAGTTAGTCATATACCGCTTTCGCTGTAAAATACTGTTGCTTACAAAACACTAGTATAGTTACTACACTACGAAACAGTACACTACACGTTGATATTAACTATACAGATTCTGTGGGATAATGCTCTTCTAGAATGGCGACTGCAGTACACAGCTACAGGGCTCTCAGAAAGGCAATGTATCAGCAATTTATCAGCTCCGCCTCAGAAATGTATCAGACTTCCTTAAAAAAATATATAAGAAAACAGTCATCGGGAAAAGATCTTCGCATTACTCCACAATAGCGGCATACCTTAGGTAGCATTACTTGGCGGTCGAAGAAAAAGGTTGTCTTGCAAGTTGGATAGTAGTATACGCTATACAGAGTTCATTATGAAAGTGATGCGCATGATTTTATTATGACGCGACTATTCATGGCAGCGCGGTAAAACTGGTCGGGAAACGTGGCGAGAGTTCTGCCCTAGACATGTCCACATTTGCGGTACATGTGATAGTGACCGAGGATCTGCAAACGCGCAAGGTCTGCACGAAGCTTGTGCCGGAAGTGTTGACGGAAGATCAGAAAGAACTTCGAATTTTGCGCTGTCAAGAATTGTTGGATTTGATTCAAAATGAGCCAGACTTTCTTAACTCTGTCGTAACCGGAGACGAATCCTGGATGTTCGAGCACGACCCAGAATCGAAAAGGCAGAGCAGCGAGTGGAATACAAAATCATCCCCCCGCCCCAAGAAAGCGCGAATGAGCAAGTCTCACACCAAAACAATGCTCATTGTCTTCTTTGACGCCCGAGGAATCGTCCGTTTTAAGTTTGTACAGCAGGGAGAAACTGTCAACTCCGCCGTTTACCTGGAGGTGCTCAAGAGATTGAAACGCCGGGTCGCGTGCGTGAGGGCTGACATGTTGACAGACACGGTCAAGCTCCACCATGACAATGCCCCCGGCCAGACGTCCTTCATCATTACCAACTTCCTGGCCCGGAGCAACACCCCAGTTACAGTGGCTGTACCCCAGTGGTCCCCCATCCGCCTTACAGTCCCGACTTGGCTCGGTGCGACTTTTTTTCCTCCCGACTGATGAGAGTGCTGAAAGGAAAGCAGTGGAAAGCAGTGGGAGACGGTGGAAAACATCCAAAAGCATATTACAGCGTTCCTGAGAGACATTCCCGTCGAGGACTTTCAGGGTGCCTTCCAGGCGTGGCACACACGTCTCCGCAACTGTATTGATGCAGGGGGAGAGTATTTTGAAGAATTTTAACCAGTTGTACAGGTCCGGTAAATAAATCAATTTTTTTCAGAAAATGCTCATTACTTTCATAATAAACCCTGTATATGATGCACTTAAGAACAATGCTGAGTGGTGTATCTTGTGGCGACGTGCCAACCGCGCTAACAAAAGCTTACAAAGGAGTTGCTTTGTTACAGTTGTGAGATACAGATTAACAGTGATGATTAAGAGGCTGGCTTCGTAATCATTCAGATACGTTCCCACTCGCTACTGCCCTCGAGTTGCCTAAGAAAACTCCGAATAGTGGTCGCCCTTGAAACTGTCGCGTCGTAGCAGCACGTGTAAGGCGCAAGCCTGCTTATTTGTCTACGTAACATGTAGCCCAGTGCCTTTCCTCTTCTCTTCCCCTTTTTCATCTCTCCTCTTAGAGCGGGTGGTCGTGGTAGGCGTTTCAGAAGAAAATTGCTATACGGCCCACTTTTCTTTCTATCTGTCTGGTGTTCATAAATGTTTACATGATTAACAATCATATAACTCTGTTTCCGTAGCGGTCGCCGTAATGCACGACGTGCAGGTGTCAACACACATCAGCACTCACTCGAAGATACCTAAATAGTGACAGCGCATGCTCTTTGTGTCTGCAGATGGCTTGCACTGAGGCTGTCGACGAGCCTCCATGCTGGCTAACCACTATCGCGGCGACTAGCCGTGTGCCTAATCCGGTACGCTTATCTTATCTTCGGCAACGCAGTGAAGGTAGTGCGGGGTTCACCAATATGCTGGCCGTGACGTCACGCCCAAGCCCAATGAAAGCTACTAAGCTTCGAGCCGTGCTGTGGCGTTCCAGAAAACGCGTGAAGACGTCCTAACTAGTTGCCATGTACATCCACAGACACGCACAACCAGAATAATGTGATTGTGAAGGGTTTTTTTTTTTTTTTTTTTTTTTTAAGCGCCACCACACGTTTAAAATTTTCCTCTGGCAGGTATCACAATTGTAACTCTTCAGCTAAATTACTCGATGAGGTAGCCATTACTTCTAAGCTAAATCAAAATGTTTATTCGAACAATTAGCATACTTAAACGGATGACTTTCGAATTCATTACTTTACGGCACATATTTCAATTCACGATTTGTAGCCGGTGCAGCCAAGGCATTGTAGCCTCACAGAGAAATGTAGCTCAAAGGTTAGAATTGTGCTATCTGCTACAGGCTATCTTTAAGAATTTCGCGCTGCTAAAAGGAGACGCCCTATACATGGGACATAGGAGGATATGAAATTGACCGTGACTAAGAAGACGCGGTCGGAAGGACTCCATGGCTCCTGCCTCTTTCTCTGCAATAACGCAGTCGACAGTTTCGTTAAGGCCTGCAGATTTTAGAAAAGTCAACAGCGCTATCGTAGCGCGCAACTTCCGCGCAGTCCGGCAGAATGCACTGAGCTGAGCTGACGCATTTTTGCTTTGCCTGTCTAGGACTCGGATTTTGCTACCTGCACATCGACAAGAACTGAAGCTGAGGATGCCTCTTACCCACGTGGCCTGAACGTAGCCTTCAAGCAACGAGAGATTATCCGTCAACGAGGCATGGAACTACGTCATGCGGAAAACAGTCAACCACTTCAATCGTCCTGGCCACCGGTTGCAGTCCGGCGGAGTGCATTGGGCTGAGCTGACGCATTCTTGCTTTGCCTGTCAAGGTAAGGCTATCCTTTGTTATTTCATATTTTAGTCTATTCTTGATCCGCCGGACTGCACCTGTGTTTCACAGAGAAATGTCTGACAATGAGTGTCTTGCTTGCATGACTTCAATTTTGCTAGATAGCCAGTACTTAAAATGTGCCGACTACAAACATGCTTATCACACTGCGAAGTGTTCGGGCGTATCTAAAACAAACTTGAAACAGATGAATCATGATAAGCTGTAAAGACGGTCATGTCCAACCTGTGCGACCAGAAAATCAAAGCTCGCCAGCTCAAAAAAAAAAAAAAACGACTCTGATAATTAGGGTAATCTGGACGTTAAGCCGTTGGCAGACATCATGGCTGAGCTTGACGTTATCTTGAGCAGCACAGATGCTATCGAGAAAAAAACAGAAAGAGCAGCGCTGGCGAAGCATGAAGCCACTAACAGCATAGATAAATGTTAACAGTAAGTTAGAAGCGCAAGGAGCAACAATTCGGGGAATGGAGACATCCCTTGAACTACTGTCATGTAAATACGACGACATATTAAGGAATATTGAATCCCAAGGAAATGAAATTGAAGAACTGAAGAAAAAGAATACTGGTCTAGAAAAACAGTTAATGACAAAGAGTGCTCGCCTTTCTATGGTGGAACAGGATGTGGATAGGCTAGAGCTGTACTCTACGCAAAATAACATAGAAATACACGGTGTCGAGGATAATGAGCGCGAAGACTGAAAAGGAGTTTTGCGGTCTATCGCTGAGAAACACGATCTTTCTGCACCGATCAGATGAGGACATCGAAACAATTCACAGAATTAAAACCAAACCAAACACTGAAGCTCCAATCCTAGTACGCTTTGCTAGAAGAGAAGTGAGAGATAAATAGATTGGTAAAACATAGTCTAAGGAGATAACGTATTTTTATCAACGAAAATCTTAGTGCACGTATGAAGAAACTGTTCTAGATGACCAAAGAGGGCGCGAAAGAGAAACATTACCGCTTTGTCTGGGCTCGCATTGGGCGAATATTCGGAAGAAAGCAAGAGGGTGATTCCGTCATTCGAATAGACCATGATATAGCTTTAACCAAATTGATGTGAAATGACTGAGAACGTTAACTTTGTAAGTGATTGGGTGAAAAGGAAGACAGAATGGGCGAGTGAGAAGTCTAATGATCTCGTTCTTGAACTAATACATATCAACGTGAGGAGTTTACGGAAAAATTGGGACAAGCTACAGGCGTACTTGGAAAAAGCTCTGTCATCCCTGCAGATTCTTATCTGGATGCAAATTAACGTTACTGAGCCCGAATGTTTGCAGTTCTCATTAACGGGCTTTCAGTCATTTCCACTATGTAGGAAAAGCCAAAGAGGTGGTGGTGTGCTCGTTTGTAAATAATGATTGGTTATGCGAGCAGATGCAGGCAGATTTCATTGAAGCAGAAGTAATTGCTCTAAATATTACAAAAGGTGACGAAGAATGGTTAGTGCGCACAGTCTACAGACCACCAAACAAAAGCACAGATGTTTTTCTGGGAGAATTCTCACGCTTCCTGCGTGCCCAAGTGTCAAAGCAACAAATTATACTAACTGGTGACTTTTAATTTAGATGTCTCTAATGTAGACAAACCGGGAATGACAGAATACCTGACATTACTAGCAAGCTTAGAACTCGAAAATCAGATTCAAAGTTACACACGTGAAGAAATCTTAAGCAGTAATTTAACAAAAAGCTGTATTGACCACATCAGTACAAAAATGTGTGGAGACAGTTCCTTTGTGTGTGTAATTAAGGAAAAAGTAGCGGATCACTATTTTGTTGCCCCAGCCGTTTTGGCAAATGCAAACCAATACAGCCAGCAGTTTTCCGAAAATTCTGAACAGTGCTTATGTTCATAAACAAATAAGGTATTTTGACTGGGACCGGCTCATATCCGCTGACCATTTACAAAGCTACGAGCTTTTGGTACAAAGCTTTTCTGATATTTACCGCAAGTCCCAAAGGAAAATTAGGCTCGAGCGTAGAAACCCCCGTAGCCCCTGGATTGATAAAGAAATCCTGGAAGTCTGCTGCATTAAAACCAATCTTCAGAAAAAGCTGCAGGAAAACCCCGATGATAAGATTACAAAAGAAGAATTTAGACAAATTAGAAATAAAATTACAGCGAAAATATGAGTAGCTAAGCGTTGTAATAAGTTTTGTAACACTTGCAGAAATTTGCTGCGTCCCACTACGATTCCGGAAAAACCTGGAGTATAGTCTACACGGTTTTAGGAAGACCTCCTAGGCGTACAATTGACAGTGCAATAAAGGAAGCTTTCCCGAATATTGAAACAGAAAACTGGCTCAAGATTTTATTAAGCACTTCGCTGAACTGGTGATGTAGTTACTTACACCCAGTGCATAGGGTTCCGCACGTAACACAACAAATAACTTATTCATTCTGCTCACTTACCTTCTATCTCAGAGACTGAACTCTGGAATATAGTCAGGAAATTAAAAATGACGAAGTCACCTGGCTACGATGGCATTAGAATAAGGGATATCCTTGTGCATTTTGATAAACTAAAAGCAATGTTACATTACATCATTAACGAAACGCTAAAGACAGGCCATAGTCGTAAGAAATTGAAAATCAGCGTAGTAAAGCCGCTTTTTAAAAAAGGTTCACGAAATTCTTACAACTATAGACCAGCGGCTATCCTTTCGTCTATTGCTTGTACTCTTGAAAAATGTGTTCATACTAATATGATGTCACCCTGTCAAAAGTTTGATCTAGTATGAGGTTTTCGCCCTGGACAGAGCACAATTCACCTCTTAGAAGATGTTAATGACTTTATCTGCGCTGAAATTGATCGGAACCATATTGTTTTAACACGTTTTATCGACCTTCAGAAGGCATTCGATACCATCAATCATGAACTTCTACTACATAAAAAAGATCATTTTTGTTTCAGAGCGCCGTACCGTTCATTCTTTCATAATTATTTCAAAGAACGAAAACAGTGTGTAAAAATAGAGGACTATTATAGTACGTTGCTAGATATTAAATCAGGAGCACCTCAAGGGTCCCTCCTAGGATCTCCCTTATTAAACATTTATATTAATGAATTAACCAGCCTACCGCTCCAACCCAAGCTGTACTTATACGCAGGTGACAATGCCCTTGTACTGCCTGGGACATCTTAGGCTAGCAAACCGGTTGAGCTAAGCTGGTTAACCTCCCTGCCTTTCCTTCTCCACTTTTTCATTCCTTCCTTCCTTCCTTATAGCGAACTCGGAGATACACTTCAAACAGATACAGAATGTGTGCTCTCTTGGTTTTCTTTTAATACAGTAGTCATTAACAAGGCCAATACAAACCTTATATGTTTAAACAATCCACATAAAGTCGTAATAAATTTCAAGCCAATTTACTTGCACCACACATGCTTTGGGAATTGTTCATGTATGCCAGTGAAGTTAGTAGATAGTGCAAAATATTTAGGAATGACATTAGACAAAACACTGTCTTGGGATATCCATATAGCGGAAGTCGCAAAGAGGTTAAGAACGGTTTGTGCTTACTATATTCCCTGAGATCGTTATGTGATGCATCTGTAAGAAAAATGGTTTATAAGAGCTTAGGCGAGTCGATAATAAGATATGGTCTTACCTTATACGGCTCCGCATCTATATAAAACTTAAATGTGTTAAATAGTATTTTAAGAAAAATTGCCTCTAGCCTGTCATACGGAACACAATTTCATAGTGAAAATGCATTATTTAGCATGAATCGTTTCGACATATTATTCATAGAGAAGCAGTTACTATTTGAAATTTTGCATAAACATTATTTCTCTGGTTCTTTCAAAATGAAACATATAAGAACACGGAATTTACGCAACACAGAAAAGTTTTATGTACCTTCAAACTTTAACAAATTTGAAATCAATACCACACTCACCTCTGTTCGGCAAATTAAGCAATTCATACGGTCATTTGTGCAGTCAATTGAATGAATCCACATGGTCTCCTATACTGACCAGTCTATAAACAGTTATTTGTGTATAAGAAAGTACCTTCTATTGTTATTTTTTTATGTATAATGTAGAAAAACGATAATATCGCGTTTATGCTCTGTCCTTGTGTAATGCCTCGTTTCTTGCTTCGCTGTTTAGCGACATGCAAATGTTGTACTTCATAACCTATGTTTCCTTGTGATGTGAACGATATCTGCTTCTAATATTACGCTTAAATGCTTAATTTGCGCGCTGTGTGTAATAATTGTGCAGATGTACCGACTCGCCCAGCTAGCTACCGTATACTCTAATTTGTGCATGCCTGCAACAACGCTGTACTGTCCAGCCGTGCTCACGAGCATTACTGCTTGAACGGGCTGGCAATGTATGTTTACCTGGCAACAAAATTATTATTATTATTATTATTATTATTATTATTATTATTATTATTATTATTATTATTATTATTATTATTATTATTATTATTCAATCACTTGCACTGTTAAGGCAAGGGCGGGGCGAGGCGTGCCCACAAAACTCCGCTACTGAACCATCACCGTGGTGCGCAGTTCAAACTCGATTTTGGTTGTTAACGTAGACGCCACCACTTCCGAATTTGGCGCCTACGACGCGTCAAACGTAAGCCAAATGCGGCCGCGGTATCTACGCTACATACAGCAGGCCGCAGCTCCATGCAAGCGCAGTGCGTATGCACAGCAGCGTTTGCACTGTACGCGACAGGGGCTTGAGTGCGTGTTCGCGCGCTCATACGCCGTACGTGTTACGTGGTGCGCGGTGGCTTTGTACTTCACCAGCTTGGCGGACGGACAAGTAGCCACATCCAACTTATGCTGCGGCCAAGCGAGAGCGCATGCACGATAGTCGGCTGCTTCAGGTAATTATTATCGAAATTTAAAGGCAGATTTTCGCTTACTTAGGCTTGTTTATTAAACTTCGTCAATAGAGAGAGGGGGGAGGGACGAAAGACAGAGGGAGGTTAAGCAGACTGAGTCCAGTGTGCTAAAACTTCGCCAATAAGTATACACAGGAACAATATATAAGGAAGCGCACTGATCCAAATACCCTTCTTCACAGACGTCAGCTATTGGCCAATAAATGGCAGCCGCGTATAGGAATCCGCTATATTACGAAACGAAGCGTCAAGAAAAGGGCGAGGAGCAGGCTTCTGTTGAAAAGGGTATACGTTTGAGAGAAAGGTGACTTCGCGCTCCACTTGCGAGCTCCACGCGTCGCGCACGAACTGCAAAACTCGGCTGAGATTTTCACAGCAGCGCATGCTATCGGCGGATTACGTACTATCAGCGTCAAATGAAACGTGAACAGCGGAGCGCGTGGCCCAAGCATAAGTGAAGGTAAAGTCATCAGCCATCACCACTGACAAGTGTGCACATCCTGTTTGGCCCCGTGGTGCCCGTTTGGGAGTCAAACAAACGGTCAAAGGCGCTCGGGACGCCCACGCCGGCCACCGTCGCCGGCTGGCAGCGATAGCGCGCTGCGCAAGTTTGCCGATTGAAAGAATGAAAGTGACGCACAAGCCGCAAAACCACATGAGCGAATCTACAATGATGACGGCGTAAACCGCACTACGCACACTGCTGTTCGCGTCGATGCACTTATGGACCGCTATCTTGTACACGTTCGAAAAGCCGACGTTCGATTTCGCCTCGCGCGATTGTCCAGGCTGCGTCGATATCGCGGCCTCGGCCAATCTAGTCCAATAGCGTGAGGCGAAATCGAACGCCGGCTTTTCGAACGTGTACAAGATAGCGGCCGTGGTTTCGGCGAACTGTGCGACAATACTCGCCGTAAACTGGAAATTTTAGCGTGTCTTTTATTTTTATTGACTCCCTTTCAGATGTAAGAACTAGAACAGGTGCGGCCAAAGCGGATGTGCACGCCTGTCAATGGTGATGACTGGACGGCGCGCACTATACCTTCACTTATGCTTGGGGCACGCGCTCCGCTGTTCACGTTTCATTTGACGCTGATAGTACGTCTGTTCACCAAGCCCGAGGGGTGGTTCAGGACCCCTTTAACCACGGGCTGAAAGTGTCCTGCGTCTTTAAGCTCGAGTAGTCCAGCAAGCGAAGTGCGGCCTTTAGGGATAGACTGTCACTTTAGGACAAGTAACGGCAGCTACTCACATAGATTATGTTGTAAGTTAAACGTGTATAGTACCCCCAGAACCTAGCTGGAACACCGTGCCAAGCGACCCACCAAGTTTCTCCTCAGTCGCCCCCCCCCTCTCTCTCTCTCTCTCTCTCTCTCTCTCTCTCTCTCTCTCTCTCTCTCTCTCTCTCTCTCTCTCTATCTATCTATCTATCTATCTATCTATCTATCTATCTATCTATCACACACACACACAACATCGGCGATCGAACGCTCGCTTGCACGCTGGTGAAATCTAAACTGCCCCGTTTAGGCCGACACTTTGCGCCCTTCCCTTCGCTGGCCTTCTCTCTGCACTCCTATATATATACTGCGCTGTAGTGCGCACTGCCTTATACCCCGTCTATTCCCAGTAGCCGTCACATCGTGCTGCAAGCCGGCTTCCCGACTCGTCCGGCTCCACTCGGCGCGGGGCGGAGAGTTCACGCCTATATTTATATAGGAACCCGGTCTGCCTATAAAGAGAGAAAACAGTGAACACGAGTACGTATACCGTCCACGGCCATGCAAAGAACTCCGTTCGGCCGGCGGTCGACGTGCGTGTCACTGTTTTTAACACATTCCAGTCGTAAGCGTTAACAGCTCCTGCACAGAATATTGAGCCGAGTCAAACTTACTCAGAGACGAAGCTTGCGCAAGAGAGCTGCACTGCACGGAAAAGGAGTACAGCGCCTTGGTGAGCAAGCGTGCTTGGTCAAAAAGCACAGGTTTGTGCGCCGATTTGTGCACCAAACGCGCAAGTTGGAACAGTGTTTATTCATCATGGCCCAATTTTCTCATCAGGTAGTTACGACGAGTGTGAGTGAACATGGCTGAGAGTGAGTACACAGAGCGCAAAAACATTGGTGAGCTAGTGTAAACGAGTATCCACTCATTCTGACGACATTTATACCCTGTGGCACAAGTGCTGCCGCGCGCATACGCGGGCGGGCGGGCGCGCGCGCGTGTGTGTGTGTGTGTGTGTGCGTGTGCGTGTGCGTGTGTGTGTGTGTGTGTGTGTGTGTGTGTGTGTGTGTGTGTGTGTGTGTGTGTGTGCGCGTGTGCGTGCGCGTGCGCGCGTGCGCTTAATTAAATGTACATATTAGATCTAAGAATCCTGTTGTTTCTCGCCACATTGAAGGATCCGTGCAAATTGGCAATCAACCGAAGTCGCCGAGAACTGGCCAACAAAATTGCCCCACTCTCTCGCTCTCAGCGTTACATCTCGCGATGATTCCGCGGATATATATGTACGTCGTGGTAAACGAAACCAGCGCTGTAAACACCACGCAGTGTGCCTCGCTTACAGAGAAGCGGGACGCTCGAGGGAGGAACATCCCGGGCCTCGCAATTTGCGCCGCACCGCCCCGATATAGAAAGCCGAGCGCCGACCAACGCCACGCGCGTACAATTATTCATCTCTCCCCGGCAACGCTTATGCGGCGGGAGTGGCCATTCGAGCGCTGCAAAGGCTGCGTGGGTACGCGCTCAAGTCGCATATATCGCGCGTATACGCACGCAGCGCCGCAGGCGAAGCGCATGCATCATCCGAGTGCGTGCGTGCGCGCGAAGATTAAATTGAGAGCGTTGATGCACGCGTAAACAGGCCGAGAGAAAACGAGTCTCAACCGTTTATACGTAGAGGCGCCGCGCTGCGAACACCTGGCGGCCGCTCAGTCATGGCGAGCTGTATAGTAATATGGCGCTCGGCCTCGCGACTTCTGCAGTAGGCAGTAAAGCGCACCTGTGTGCATTAGCTGTATACAAGTGTAATGCGGTGGCAATGACGGGGGCGGCGGCGTACGGCGTATTCGCAGCTGCACAAACCGTGTTGCCTGTGCGTTCTCCTGCCTCGGGTACGTGCGCGGTCGCAGGTTCGACACCATGCGCAGTGTTGCGGCAGCGCTGCGATGAAGCTGAATACAAGAAACACCTATGTGCCAACATCGGAAAAAATACCCTGAACTGAGAGGCTCCTTTCTTAGTTACAACCACATGAAGTTGTCTTTTCGTTCACTTTCACTCCCTTTTTCCTTATTATTTATACGTTTCAAAAGCGTACAACAGTTATCTTCCCTACGTTTTTTCCGGCTTCACTGTTCGTTTGCTTCGTATGATTGTAGCTGTGTATGCCAAAATTTCGTGGGACATTGATGGCGCCAGAGGAGGCGCAACTTAATCCGGAAGCCTGCGCTTAGGGTACTCCTTATACAGGCAGCTAGCTAGCCGATAGCTTTATGTTTCGATCGAACGATAAGTCAATTCACTGATAGATCGATCGATCGGTGTAGCGCGGTAACAACACCGGTGGAACGCGGCTGCGTTCTGTGACATCCCTGCAGCCATCCACGAAGCGAAACAATACGAGCGGGCAATACTCGTTCAGCTAAAATAATACCCACTTCACACATAAACAAAAAGATAAAAGAAAATAAAAGAAGACATAGGCTACGTGGTAATCAAACAGCGGACAAAGCAGCAGTAAATGTGGGAGCTCGCAGCTTCACAAACTGGCCAATCATGTTTCGAGCCAGGCGGCGTTCAAGAAGATTCTGGCATCTCGGCTGTGGAACACCGTGCGGTGGTTTCCTCCGTATACGAACCGCGATTCAAAAAGAAGTTTCCCACGAGCGTCGCTTTGCGATCAAGGGACAACAACGCGCCATCTTCTCGTTCCTCCCCATGCACGCACCGGATTTTCACGGCCCTTCTAGTATTTACCAAGCCTTTTAATCAAGCATCAAGGACTGCTGCTCTTTCGTGCTGCACGTGGAGTCTGAGTACGACAACTGAGCGCCGAACTCCAGCATGGCAGCGTCATTACAGAGTCTCGGAGGTCCGCAGCTTCGTCAAAAAGTCCGTCAAATGAGACTTTGCTTCCCTCAAGGGTTTACTTGAGCAGCTCGAGGATGTTGTATTACTATGGTACTATTGGGCGCGAAGGAAGAGGAATATGTTCGCAATGGTCGAGCAGCTATAGGCAAGCCCACGCTCTTTCTCACCATCGGTACGCCCGGGTGTCCACAACCATCGCCTCCTCGAACTCAACGACAGAATCAAAGAGCTGGTCGATGCAAACCACCGCAGCGTCGACGGCGTAGCCAGCTACCCGCAAAATGCTTCGCGCAACTTCGATTCCCACGGTACGTGGGATCTGCATAACTATACATATATAAGCATGGTGTTTACTCCCCCCCCCCCCCCCCCCCCCTATGCTATACGCTGCGATACACTATCGCGGAGCATGGTCGAGGGAATCTCTTCTTTGTGGCTGTTCCTATTTACCCCTCGGCCTCGCATGCAGGAATTCAAGTACAGCGCGTGTTCGCACCGTGAGTTGTCCGGATGTGCGGCGACGCTACGCGACTCGGATGCGGTGTAGACGGCGCCGACGCGAAGGCGCGCGTCGCAGTGGCGACACTGCTATGCATGCGTGCAAGCGTCGTCGATAGCAGTGCGCGTGACGACCTCCTTACGCATGTACGCCCACCGGTCAACGCGGCGCAGCCATGCAAGCAGCATGCAATGTCACGGAAGGGAAATAAAAAGCTAACCGGCGGCCTTGCAGGAAGCCGTCACACATTTTTCTCCGTACATTCATGCATAGCGCAATGTAACATTCCATTGGTGAGATATAAAAAAGAAGGAAGCGTTTCCTTAACTTTAAAAATCGCCTGTGACAAATAGCACAAATCTAAACCTTCAGCTAGATTAACCGATGAGGTGGCCATTACATGTACGATAAATCAAAGTGGTCAACGGAATAAATGACATAATTAAACCGATTATTCTTTAACTAATTACGCAACAGCATGTATTTCTATCTACGAATTGTAGCTAGTGAGCTTGCAAGACATATCTATCGCCTTGGAACGAATTCCGAAGATCTCACCGGTTTCGAGATGTGCGCCATCAAACTTGCGGTAAAAATGCGCGGTTGCTCCACTTACTTTTTAAGGAAAACCCTGTGTTATGCATTAACGCGCAAAAGTAAGTGGAATGCCAATGCATTTCGTCGCGCACATTGAGAATTGATATCTCGAAACTGGTGTAGTCCTGAGAACTCGTTATAAATGGATGTGCCTTTCGAGCTCACTGGCTACAATTCTTACGTTGAAATATGCGTAGTAAAGTAATTAATTAAATTTTAATTAGTGTCGTTATGCTAATTATTCCATTAAGGATTTTGATTTCTCAATGAAGTAATGGCCCCCTGATAAAGTAATTTAGCTCAATGTTTAGAATTGTGCTACACGCCACAGGCACATTTTTTTTTTTTTTAATTGGTGCCGCTAAAAAACAAACACCTGGTATTAGCAACATTACATTGCAGACTGGCTTCAATACTTTTCAGAGTTAATTAAAAAACTACAACGCAATATATTCATACTGAGTATGAAGGAAGATGCCTGCGGAAGTGTATGGAAGTGATTCAGTTACTTTCTTGACACCAGGTTTCGATAACATTGACACCCATTTGGCTTACGCCGCTAAAGCACCACAGAGGACGAAAAGCAAACACGAAGTGTGTTTCGAATATCCCGAAATCACATGAACATCCGGGATGCAGCATAAGCATAGCAACCCACCTCACGATGTTGCATATTCCTCTATCGGTTCATACAAACAAAAGCAGTTCTTGCCGTCCATATCAAAATGAGGAGAAGGTCATTTTGTCCACATACATGGACGTCCTGCTTCTGCATTTAACCGGGATATTTACACAAACAGTTGGTTTTCCACGCTTGTAACACACCAGTGAGCAATAAGAACCGACACTGCAAAGTGATTGCGCCCTCGAGCTGCTTTCGGCTCTCAGAAGGATGTGGAACCGTGCGCGCCCGTCGTACAGTGCAAACAGGGCTTCAGCGGAGAGTGATAGCTGTGACGGAAATTTCGTCCGCGTCGTGAAGTTCAGAAGGCAATATCGCAGGTGCAAAGCTGAGCGCATGACGGATACCTTCTAGCGCGTACTTCACCACAAGCAGCGCCTGTAGCAACATGCATGACAGGTACCTTCTAGCGCGTACTTAACATTCCGCAGTTGCTAAGACAACGCGAGAGGAAAGTAGAGAGGACACGCCGGGTGAAATTATAAAGAAATGAAATCTAGTAAGAAATCAGAGAAATTTGCGAAACAATTCCAGGCAAAATCGACTGTCAGTGTTAGTAGCAACAGATGTAGCAGCATCACCATAAGCAGCGCCTAGCAACATGCATCACCAGCACCAGGAGCGGTTCTAAAGGCGGGCGGCCGACCCCGGCCGCGGCCAGCCCTACAGATATTTCTTCTTGCGTCCCTCCTTATCGCCCCCTCTCCCCGTCCTGGCACCATCAAGTGCAAAGTGACGTAGTGCCCTCCTGCCCCCGAACGAAAAAAAAAAAAAAATCACCGCCCGTGCACTCCGTACAGATGGTTAACTAGCGAAGCTGAAACGTGCAGCCCCGGTGTTACTGGGTTAATCCCGACGGTTCATTAAACGACGGCTTGGTAGGCAGCCGGATCCTCGGTACGCATTTGCTGCTTGCGCACGGCTGCCGAGCCTGTTTTGTGCCCCGGCTGCAGCATTGGCACGGCGTAGACGAGCTCGTTCCCGGTTCTGCTCGCGGTGTTGCTGATCGAAAGCTGCCTGCTCCTCAGGAGTACGTATGACGCGTGGCCTACCCATCTCGGAGCCGGATAGAAACTGCTACGCGCGCACTCGGCTGCGACGGAGAGCAACGACGTCACTACTGGCGCAGCCAATCGCGTGCACCTCTTTCTCTTTTTCGCGCATGCGCAGCGGGTTGCGCGGGAGGAGTTTTCGGCATACAGGCGACACACGGACGGACGGACGAATACGAATCGGCTAGCGATATACAGCTTCGATGTAAAAACGTGCGAGATTATCGATAAAAACAACAATCACCACGCAACCAGAACGACCACAACGCGAGAAGACTTCTATCTCCTGGAAGCGGCAAGGAGGCTTTACACCGCTACTCCCAGCCAGATGCGCACAAGTCTGAGACGCAAGTCCAAAGACGCACGAAGCCTATATTTACGCTAGACCTAATACAACGCGTATGCGTTCTCATCTGGGAGTCTTCCAGCTGACCCTGCAATGGCAAGAAAGAAAGTAGGAACGGTACCTTAATTTCCCCGGCATGACGCCGTAAAATGGCACTGCTCTGTTTTATATGTCTTGAAATTAGCCGGCCAATGAGGCGAGCAGGTCTATTGATAAAGTACAGCCTAAACCAGACTTTCCTAGAGGATTCGGGCAGGTCGTAACGATTAGAAGAGCGGGTCAAAACAAGTTCTCTTATTTAGTTCTTTACTCACGACTCCAATGTGTTCTTCGAAAGTCATTAGTGTCGGCACAAGGTGAGAAAAACGAAACTCGACTCTGCGCTCGCCATTTCTTCCATGCACATCAACCTCAATGTAGCGGGCCGCTTTCACACTATAAGTATACGCATATCAGATCAGCAGCATAGTACGCTGAACTGTCTTTCCTATGTATACACACGACGATCGTCCTTTCCTATCTGGCTTTCATCTGGCTCGCAACACAGCACTTTGTCCGTCGTCCCGACTTGGGTGTCATTTGCGATCGAGCGAGTCGCGCGGCTGCGAATCTCTCTATACTATACGCGCAGATCTGGAACACGACGCGCACGTTCCGCGACACGCGCGCGGCCGAGAAAACGACCAGCGCGCCGCGTCACGTACGAGAGTGTCCAACCGCGTGTGTATAATAGGCGACGCCGCGTTGCCACACCATCGCCGCAGCTCTCGCGCGTCTTCACAGCGAGGCGCACTCCCGCGCATCGCAAGCGAGGCAAGCAGTCGCGAGGATGCGGCAGCGGGGCGATCTCGTGTGCTGTGGCAGGTCGGCGAAGTGGAACGGGCGCCACTGCGACGACGCCTTCGCCGTACACGAACGCAAACGCACGCACAATATCGGAGAACACCATCTCGCTCTCTCTGCCCGGCTGTCCTCGGGCGCCCGACGCGTTTCGTGCGAATGGAGGAGCCCTTCTGGCTCCTCCAGGCGCGAAACAGCTCGTACACGCCGCTCACCGCGGGTGGGGCGCATGCACAGTTCGACACGTGATTTCCCTAAATAAGCTGGGCAGCGATAAATATCCAAACAGCGTGTAACAATAGCGCGCGCGATATTGTATCAGTCGCACCTCTATTTAAAGGAGTCGTGCTTGCGGAAGAATATATATATATATATATATATATATACGATCTGATTATGAGGCACGCCGTAGTGGAGGACTCCTGATTAATTTTGACCGCCTGGCATTCTTTAACGTGCACCTAAATCTAATACACAGCCACGGAAAGCCGGCCGCCGCAGCCGGGATGGAACCCACGACCTCAAGGTCAGCAACTCAACGGCCATATACCGCCGTTTACGAAGCTGCCGGTCACCAAGTTACCAAGCTACCGCGGCGGGTAAACTATTCAGATCCAAAGCACATGTTGAAATATGTTACAGCGAAGCTGCTTATGGCGAGGGAACGTTCCGTGAAATTTTCATGTTTGCGAGCAAAAACTATCATCATCAGCAATGGCTCCTGCCACTTCTCGCGTGTTCGTCGTCGTCGTCTTCTTCCACAGCTGGTTTCGTTGCCGCTCATCACGCCAGCGTTCCCATACTGCCCCTCGCGCTCGTGCCACTTCTCGCGCCTTCGTCGTTGTCTTCATCCACAGCTGGCTCCGATAGCGCTCATCATGCCAGCGTTCCCATACTGCCCCTCCCCCTCTGCGAAGGCGCTGACGGCACTGGATCACTGCCAGTCAATGCAGTGATTTCAGTATCAAATTCCTTGCCTCATTATATCGCGAAGTGATAACACGAATGTATATAACAAATGCGTATAACGAACGCATAACACGAATGAACGTGAATGTATAAAGATAAATGTGTGTGCGTACCTTTCGCCACGATGACCACCGATGAAGACAATAAATGTGTTCGTAGCTTTGTTCGAAATTCTGTGTCACCTCTTTGTCGTTTGCTAAACAGCTTCGCTAGTCATCCACATTCATAGAGTAGAATGGCTCATGAGTTCTTTTGGAAGATAAACTTTCCAGAAAGTGTTAAATGCTATAAAACATGTTCATCTTCTGCAACGCGTTTTGCGGCACAACATTATGTGCCTGCGCGGCAAATCAGCAAGGCGCATGATCCACGAGACCACGCATTACACTGCCTTCGGGATGGGCCCAGTTTTCACTACACCATTTCCGGGATCAGCCTTGTTAGAAAAGGCTTTGCTCTAGGATGGCGGCCAACTTTGGTTGGGATTAAACCGACCGAGAAGATGCGCCAAACACGGCAAGGCATAGAATAGCTTCGCTCTAATAAAAGGTATATCGTGCACTTGAATGGTGTGTGTGTGTTCGTTGCAGTCAGGCTATTTATGTGACGTTTGTTGTCTGATTGTGGGATTCCGCTGGGAAGAGAGCCAGGCACAAGTATATACATCCCAGGGGTAGAATACATGAATATGTACTTAACCTGATTCGTTATACGATTACCGTCCTGTGTGTGAGCCACTCGACAAGAAAACGAAAGCATCAAGCTGCAGCCATTTTTGGCAAAGTCGGAGTGGTTTCGCCAAGAAAGCTTCGATATCACTTAGATACGGTAATGTTCTAATGATTTAGCACGGGAATCGTCTTGAATCAAACAGACATTCCTGAACGGCAGTGCACATCGTCAATGTCCAATGACGTGATTTTTTTTCTACTTCTTCTTCTTCTTCTCATTTCTTTTTCACCGCCACAAAGCATACGGGCCTCAGTTCCACGTCAAGGTTGAACGCACAATTGCGATTCTTTCTTAGGGTGCGCCTTCTGCAGCGATCAACCTCCACCGACGCTGTCCCCTCCGCGGTCCTTCTTCATTTTTCATTCTCTTTCCCGCGCAGTACTCTTTCACTCTTAGCGCCTGCACGATAGCGTTATAGTGCGAACACGGACTCCGAGAAGTGCGTACACAAGCTTATCGCAAATCGCCCTAAACGGCAGCTTATAATAGATCGCTGCGCAGTTCGTTTTGGGAGAGACAAACCACCGCCAAATGGAGTGGACGATAATTTTT
Source organism: Dermacentor andersoni (assembly GCF_023375885.2). Taxonomy (NCBI): domain Eukaryota; kingdom Metazoa; phylum Arthropoda; class Arachnida; order Ixodida; family Ixodidae; genus Dermacentor; species Dermacentor andersoni. The sequence continues at coordinate 162,877,698 of NC_092818.1, read as the reverse complement.
CTTGAAGCAGAAGGGAAAAGAGAGGGCGGAGAGGATAAAGGCGGCGACGTATAGGCCGCAGCGCGAGACACGTACGTTCGCTATCACGAGGGAAGCAATAAACAAAACTCGTTAAACTGCGGCTACAGGAGTCGACGCGGCGGTTGTCGAGCGCCCCGTACAGAGGAGCCATAATCGGGCAGCGATCTGCGGACTCGACCGCGGGATTTGCGGGCGTAGACTGCAGCCGCTCCACCAGATAATAAACAGAAAAAAATGCATGAAAGATGCAACTTATTAGGCAGCGCGGTGAAGAGGAAACGAAAGCGTTGATAACGAGAAAGGGCAGAAAAGAAGCCGTTAAAGAAGCGGGAAGTCGAGCCACAAGCCATAAGACGTTTACTGCTTGTCGTATTTTCTTCTTTTTTTTTCAGACACCTGAGAAGGGAGGCTGCGGTGTTCACAAAGAAAAAAAGAAAAAAACAAGATAGTCGTTTCCGAGCGCATGTGTGCACAGTGTCAGATTTATTCCGTTAGGGCAGGTTGTAGTTCTGTTAATTGTGAAAACGGAAGGACAACGATCCCCACTTATTTTATTATATATTCATCATCACCATCAGCAGCAGCAGCAGCAAACACAGCCTGTTTTATGCCCACTGCACGACGAAGGCCTCTCCCTGCGATCTCCAATCACCCCTGTCCCGCACCAACAGATTCCAACTATTTTTCTATATTAATTAATTCACTACTAATTAGTACAAGAAAAGATGGTGCGGAGTTGCAGGAGATGTGATAGTACGGAGTTCCAAAACTGCCAGAGGGAAAACTGTCAGACTGCCAATGTTAATATGAATAATACTTAACATTACTACAATAACACATTACATTACAATATTACAATAATAAAACGTTACTGGCGACAAAGCAATGATAACAGAGGCAAAGAGGCTAACTTATCCAGCCTTAACAAGATTAAACGTGTACAATTTTAAACCACACTTTTAGAAAAACAGACAAAACAATAGATAACGCCTGGATTTCCAACTGATATTGTGGTCTCTCGAAATCCGCGCGCGACGATCGGGCAGGAAGCATGCATTGTCATGGATGCACTCTGACCTACTCGCTATATTGTATTTATTGTATTTTCATGTCAATAATTTCCTACTATCTCTCTGTCCTCTCCACTAACCTCTCTCCTTGTCCCTTTACTGAATAGCTTTTCTACAATCCAGTTTCGGTTCCGTTTCTCAGAAGGTATATAGGTAGGTGTGTGTGCGTGCGTGCGTGCGCGGGCGCGCAAGTCGTGACGCAAAAGTTGTTCACGTTGTTATGATTGGGGGCTCAATCCCATCGCTCGTGATCCGTTGTCAAGATTGGAGTCCGGCATGAATTCGAAGGTAGCTGGCCCATGCCGTCGTCCAACTTATCCACGCTGAGGACGTTGATGAAGGGAAGGACTGCTTCTCATAGAGAACGAGGAATATGGGTTTATTTACAGTATTTATATCAGTCTAACATGACTGTTTGAGAAAGTACATCAGTCTAACATGACTGCTTGAGAGAGAGTGCCCTGAGCCGCCGCGCAACAGCGGTTTTTAAACGCTCGGTCCTCTCCCGATACAAGGTGATGCGAACGTTCGTTTAGTCATCGCAAACTAGCCGCCTCCCCGCGGTCTACACACACACACATGCACACACGCATACACACAGGTGCGAAGGTCCGGAGCCGACGTCAGAGGGGCCCCGTAGAACTCGGAGCCGTTCCGGGTAGCGCGTTGTCTTGCGTCTTGGTCGGTGCGTGGGAAGCAGCGCAAAACGGCGTTCCCGCGGCACTCGCGCAGCCGTAGCAGATCAGGTCCGCGTTGGGGAGTTTGGGAACAATAGTTGGCCCGCCGAACTCATTCCGTCACAACGGCGATGAGGCTAGAGGTTGGCGGCGGTTTCAGCACAAAGCCTGCTTCATCGAACGCATCCTAGCTGAAGCGACGGAGAGGGGGGGATGCGCGTCTTGTTCCCCGACACAAAGTCGATTTAGTCACGCTGTGGCTAGAGGTTGGCGGCGATGCTCCCGAGATGTTGCTTCCACAGTCGCAACGGGTTGGCAAAACTTTGCACTGCAGCTGGCCGTTCTTAACAACGTGGAAGCAGCACATCGCGGCGTTCCGGCACTCGTTCCGGCTTGCTCGGTCGCGTCCGATGTAAGCAGCATATAGTCAACCCACGAGCGAGAAGCCAAACCGAAACTCGTTTGTCGAAAACCTACAACAGCAAATTATTTAGGCTGCGGATCCGAAGCTTACCCTTAGCGTTTCTGGGGTTTCCAGGTCTAGGACATTCATTTAACGCAGATAAACGACGAAGAGTCGTAAGTGTTATATGTCAGTACTCCGTCAACGAAGTTCTCACTCACCGTTCCCGACGTAGCTGCTGCAGCAGGGAGGCGAGATGCCGTTCGGCGGTCGGGGAGGCGAGCCGGGGCGAGGCCCTAGCGCCGGTCCCGCGAGGCCGCCCGTCCCGGGACCGGCGACCGCAGTTGCCGGCATTGTCGACAGAAGGACTCCTCGAGTCGGGCACCGCCGCCGCCGGAAACGCCGACGCAGTCCGCGTTCCGGCGTTGCCTGCGAACCACCGTCACAGCCATGGGCGCGGGGATCTCAAGACAACAGCCCCAAAACAGGTCATTAGCCCCCTGCAGCAAACTCGCAAATCACGAAATCGTCAGCAGTGAACAAGAACACTTTTAGCATCGGCCCGAACGTGCAGGCGCTTTGAAAACTTTCCGCTCATTGCACCGACATTTACGATCGCCGTGCTGTATGCATCGGTAAGCTAAGGGATATATTAATTAATATTAGCACAGCGTGACACGTACGCCGCTGCGATGTCTGCCGCCAGCTGGCAGGGACACAAAGCCGGAAGACTGTGAATTGAGAGAACGAACTGCACGACAGACGCAGTGTGGCACATTAATGTCATCCTGAGTGTGCCACACGGCTTGTCGGGCGGTGTCACAGCGAGCAGCACGCGAAACCGTATCGACTGCTACATCGCTACGCAAAGACAAAAGAATGACATTAAACTACAACTGCTCACCGCGACGCTTAGCTAAATATCTGCCGCAACAGCTTCTATCGATGCCGCTTGGACGTCCATAGCACGCGTTTCCATCCGATCCCTTTCTTTGTTGGTCAAGTCGGCCTCGCCATTCGGTTTTCTGCGCTCGACTACACGCAGCGACAGCTAAAAGCGCCAGGCACGTCAAGAGAGAGACCTTGCAATGATCGTCTATCGTCAGCATGCAGTGCTCATGAATGACGGTTTGTTTACGTCTGTGAAGTGGCGCTCCGCGACAGCTTTTCATCAATTTGTTTGCCGTATTTCCTTCCAGAAAGTATTATAGGCGGGCCTGAAGAAAACTGTATCTTAGATTCAAGTAGTTAGCTGTGATGCACTTTGCTGACAGCGATGAATGCAAGAGCAACGTTTTCAAGTGCGGCAAAAGGCTTAAGTATACCTCGAAACTGCTCATTGACTCGTGATGTCGGCACAGGTTACTGCGCTTTCGTGCTGCGTGACCGTGGGTTGTGTTGTTCAGTACGCGAAATGCGGCTGTTATGTCCTTGTGAGTACATGCTGACGACGTCTGGTGTCATGTTTGAAAGGACCGCGTAGCAATGGCAACAGCAACTGCTCGAGCAACGACGTCCGTGCTAGTCGCACATGCATGGCATACGCCAAGTTCTTGGCGGTGCTGTGTTGCCAGTGTGAAAGACAGGAGTGCAAGCAACTGTTTTGATGTACCTGTGTACGGATATCCTCGCCCAAGAAAAACGGTAGGACATAAGTATGCGTAGTGTAAATAAAATTTCTTACTGAGTAATTTGAATCGAATTGTTATCGCCTGCATGCTGGTTCCGAGTGTGAAGATTCGCTCGACAGATCAGCGATATAGCTCCTTTTCACAACCGAGAGAGATTGCTTGGACGCTGAGAAACTAGTGCGGTCTACAACATGCATGACTACGCACTTTTCGGTGTTACGTCGGCTGCTGCGGGTCATGCTCACACGTGATAGATTCTTGCTACACAGCACTATTTCGCACAAAGTTAATTTTGCCACGAAGCACACATATTTACATCTTTTTCTTGCTTACTGTAACTGACGCGCTACCTTTTGGCCGCGAACGCCGGCAGTGTGCGAAGTCGCTTCAGCACTCACAGAATGGCACGCTAATATTGAAAAATTACGCCGTTAACATTTTTTCTCACTATTCTGAATTAACAGTTATGTGTTTATTAAGCTCTTCTGTTAATTTCGGAGAGGCAGGTCTCGTATGAGCGAGCATGTGAGTCGTAATTTTGAAAACAGCACAGTTCCTCGCTAGGCAGTTTCGAGGCACACAGTATCGCGGCTATATATACTGGCAGCGTTGCTTCTTGTGTGTCGCGTGTACGTTGGATGTCTTTCAAAGTTCTGCACTGGGCGTTTCTCAAATGTTTATGTATGTCATGAATTATGTGCTTTCATTGACTTGTTTGGTTGAATTTGACGCGGTCTTGTGTGTATACTTCGAAATTTGAGCAGTAGCCTCTCCATATAAAAATCTTCACGAAAATTAACGCGATACCTCTTTTTATGCTCCCGTTGCACCTCGAAAAAGCTCCATCCAGTGTAAAGTAAAAAGAAAATAAATAAATAAGACACACAAAACAAACTCCCGTGGTTCCACGCAAATATTCCGCACGCATGGAGTAAAAATTCTACTCCGATCATACGGAACATAATAAGCTCCCAACCGGGGGTCACTAGAGGAAAACAATTATACTCCCCCCCCCCCCCCCCCCCCCCCACCACCTGGGAATTATTTCCGTTTACAGTGTACACACACGGATGTGGCCTGAATTAGTGTTCGTTGTGCTGCACGTAGTCTGTGCTGTGATAGCGTGCGGTGATCGTGAACGGCCGTCGTCGTTTGTATGTGTCCCTATCTCTCTATACTTTCTTCTTATCCTTTTAGCTCCCTATCCACCTGCGTCTTTAGGGACAGATCCGCCATCTAGAACACTATACCGTTAATATTGGGAGGACCCGTTCTCTCTATAACATACGCCACGTGGTGCATAACTTCGGTCGAGGCCACAAGCTCGGCGGAGTCTCTCGCCACCGTGGGGTCCGGCCCCAGGCAATCAAATTAACGAGTTCCGCAGATCTCGGCGCTGATGACGAAGGCGAAAGAGGGCGCCGCAGATGGAAGTAGCCGTCAACCCGGCAGCGCTAGAGCATGCGGGCTTCCCATTGCCCCTGCTCCGCACAGGGTCCGAAGAAATAAAGAAAGGCCGCGATCAGCCGCCGGCGCCATCCATTTCGAGGTCACGCCGTTCGGGCGATGTCAGGATGTTGCGACGACAGCGCAGCGGGCAGCCGGGATATTGAAGGGCATGAGAAGGTTGCCCCAGCAACGGGACCCTTGCCTGCGCGCACGCGCTCTCGCGCACCGACGAGAAGCCCCCAGCGTGTTACAACCCTGCGCCTGGGCCCGCGGTGGCTGCGATGCGGCGCGCTGCACAGCGACCCGCAGGACCCGCCCATGTTGATGATCGTCAGGGATTTATCCAGAACACGCAACAGCATCGATGCTGCGGGCGCGATGAACGCAGCAAAGGGTTTTGGGATACCGCGCAGACCAGCTGACAGCACGAAACGGCTCGAGAATGGCTTCGAACACCCTCCCGTATTTGGCCGCGTTGCTTGAAACAATCATCGTGTGCGCGAAGTCACATATACGAGAAAGGAGGAACGCTCGGGATGCACCTGCTACGAAGCCGAAGCCCGAACGTGATCGAATTCGGCGGCGGCATAGCGCGATTAACCGCGATCTGCTTCCTCTCGCACCGCGCGGGGCTTCCAATCGAACGAGCGGGTCGAGTGAGTCAAACCGTGCACCTGCTGCAACGCAGGTGAGTTACGTACGAGTTAATGTACGACCTCCCGGACTTCTCATGGTGCTGACAACCAGTTTTCGACGCGACGAAGCAGCCCTACTCAACACAAGTGACAGCCAAACCAGGGACATCCGGTACAAGACCCGCTGTAGATTTTCTTTTTTCATTATTGCGATAGCAATTATATAGACACTCCAGGCGCATTTCTGCCGCCGCCGCCGCGAGCTAGTCCAATAAGGGCGATAAAATCGCCACGGCGCGCCGCATGCTGTATGTGGGAGTAAAAGCGTGCGAGGGTGAGCCGGCAGTCGCGGTTCAATCTCGCGCACGCGAAGGAGGAAAGCGAAGACGAAGTGCGCCGTCTTCCGTCGCGAGCTGGGGGGGGGGGGGGGGGGGGAGGAGGCTCTACTCCGAGCGGCTTGCGCGGCCAGCGCGCCCGTCCGCCCGCGGCCCTGGACAGCTTATCTTGAAAGCGATCTGCAACGGGCACAGACTCCGCCGAGCGCTGTGTTTTCGCGGCTTAGTTCGCGTTGATGCGACACGCAGCACGAAGGTCAATTCGCTCGCTGCTGCTGCCGCGCTTCTTCACCCCAGCGTTCTGACAGCGAGTTTCCGCAGTCACCATCACTGTAAACGAAAATAAACCCACCTGGGAGTTTTTAACAGGTGATGTGCCCTAAAACCTCCCCTCCTGAAATATTTACTCCGATGTGTCGGAGCAAAACAGCGCCATTCCCTCGTTTCACTCCGCTAGCTAGCTGCGGGAGTATTAAGGCGACATGACGCGATTTTACTCCGCTTCGAAATCTTGTTCTCCCGTGAAACTCCGACAGGGAGTTTTAAAAAACTCCCCTCCGCCGAAACTGGTTGGTCACGTGGCGCTTCCCATGAGGCTGTGCGCCTTGCCAGCGACCGGGCGCGTTCGGCGGAGCCAGCAGTGCTCATGGCTGACGGTTTGTTTACATCTGTGAAGTGTCGTTCCGTGACAGCGTTTCGTCAATTTGTTTCCAGTATTTCCTTCCAGAAAGTGTTATAGGCATGCCTGGAGCTCACTGTAGCTCAGCTTCAAGTACGTTAGCTCTGATCACTTTGCTGACAACGATGAATGCAAGAGCAACGTTTTCAAGTGCGGAAAAAAGCTTAGGTATACCTCGAAGCTGCTCACTGGTTCGTGATGTCGGCTCAGGTTCTGACTGTGTTTTCGTGCTGCGTGACCCTGGCTTGTGTTCTTCAGTACGTGAAATGCGACTTGGATGTTCTTGTGAATACATGGTGACAACGTCCGGTGTAATGTTTGAAAGGACCGCGTAGCAGTGGCAACAGCAGCCACTGTTCGAGCGACGACATCCATGCTAGTCGCGCACGAATGGCGTACCCCAAGTTCGTTGCGGTGCTGTGTTGCCAGTGAGAAAGACCGGAGTGCAAGCAACTGTTTTTATGTATCTGTGAACGGATATCCTCGCCCGAAGAAAAAACGGTAGGACATAAGTATGCGTACTGTAAATAAAGCTTCTTCTTGAGCGATGTGAATCGAATTGTCAACGCGCATATAGGTTTTGGACACGTCGTTGCTTCCGATATTGCATTAACATTACGCTCTATCCGAGACACTGATTTAGACGCATGCCTGCTGGCTCCGAGTTTAAGGATTCACTCGACAGATCAGCAATGTTGCTCCTTTTCACAACCGAGAGAGATTGCTTGGACGCAGAGCAAGTAGTGCGGTGTATAAAATGTATGACTGCGCATTTTTTGGTGTTACGTCGGCTGCTGCGGGTCATGCTCACACGTAATAATTTCTTGCTACGCTGCCACTATATCGCAAAAATTTAATTTTGCTATGAAGCACACGCACTTACATTTTACTTGCTTACGGTAACTAACGCACTACTTTTTGGCCGCGAACGCCGGCAGTGTGCGAAGTCGCTTCAGCACTCACAGAATGGCATGATAATTTTTCAAAATTACGCCATTAATTGTTTTGCTCTCACTATTCTAAATTAACAGTTTTGTGTTGATTAAGGTATTCTGTTAATTTCAGCGAGGCAGATCTCGTATGAACGAGCATGTGAGTCGCAATTCTGAAAACAGCACAGCTGCTCCCTAGGCGGTTTCGAGGCACACAGTATCGTGGCTATATATACTGGCACCGTTGCCTCTTGAGTATCGCGTGTACGTAGGATGTCTTTCAAATTTCTGCATTGGGTATTTCTGAAATGTTTATGTATGTCATGATATATGTGCTTTCATTGATTTGTTTCGTCGAATTTGACGCGGTCTCGTGTGCGTATTTCGAAATTTGACGAGTAGCCTCTGCATGTAAAGATGTTCACGCAAACTCACCCGATGCCTCCTTTTATACCCCCGTTCCCCCGCCAAAAAACTCCGTCCATTGCAAAGCAAAAAATACAGAAAAGGCAGAAAAATAAACTCCCATAATTCCACGCAAAAATTCCGCTCGCGCGGAGTAAAAATTCTACTCCGATCATACGGAGCATAATAAACTCCGAACCGGGGGGTCGCTAGAGGACAAGCGTTCTACTCCCACCTCGGAGTTATTTCCGTTTACAGTGCAAGACAGATGTTTATAAGTTTATACGTAATCGATGCTTCCCCTGAACAACACTCATTTGAAATGTGATGAACTCTGTTTAAATGATGGATTCGGGACCTCAAAGCCGTGCAACGTAGTGCTGACGCATTTCTCTCGCGTTTATCGCTAAATCGCCAGTGACTTTTTTTGTGTGTAAGAAGTCGTTATACGCTGGTTTCTCGAATCAAACCCATATTCTGCAACGGCGAGAGACTCTTTCCGCTTCAGCTGTTTGTAGCTGGGCAAATAACAAAGGCTGACGAGCCAATGTGAGCGTCCAGCCTCTAGACGACAGCAACGCACATCCTGACCATGACCACTATTCCTGAGCACGCGCCTGAAGAGGGCTAAGTATGCTACACACTCCAACAACAGTATTCTGGAACGTCCCTCCTCTCGACAGACTCGACATCGAATCCAGAAAGCGGATGGCAACCCACGGCGATTCCTGTGCGAAAACGTTGCAATTAAGTCTGCTCGACGTATACACGAATGCACTGTAGTGAAGATTTGCTTCTGAATTCCCTCCTCATGGCAGGTATCACCGAAGAGCGTGCCTTCATCAGCCGAGGGGTAGCGCTGTGCTCCACTCGGCACTTGGCAGGTATGCGGATTATTTGTAACATAGTAGCACCCCGTATGACTTCGCTTAGCGCGTATAAGGAAATTCTCACGGGGCTTCTCGGCGCAGCGCAGACGTTGGTATCACTGTTGTCACTTTTCTTTTTTGTCAGCCTGGAGAGGGTTAACCTGCTACGCGAAGGTCACACGGTCACGTTGCAGCAGCTCCTCGGCATTATGGCTATCACACGATGATAGCGCGCGGATGCTCGCGGACGTGAGCGTGCACAATCTTGAACTGTCGAGTCGTCACTATCAAGCAGCGTCTTGTTTCGACGTACTATTTACGAGCCTCTGGGTTGGTGGGCCAGCGTTAATGTGAGTGTTGTAGAAAATCCCGCTTTTAACGAAACACCGCTTATAACAAAGTTCGTTCCCCGTTTCGACGAATTCTTTATATTTAATACGCATCCACGTAATAAAGGCATGGCTGCACAAAAGCTTGATGCATGCGAAAAGCAGATTGAACGACGGCAGCGTTCTGTGACAATGCGCCTCATTTCAGAGGTTCTCAGAATGAAAGCTCTCAGGTAAACGTTTGCAACACACTGTGTACTGCAGCAGAGCTCTGCAGATTATGTCACAACTTTTCTTTGACTTTCTTGGTGCTGTGAAGTAAAAAAAAAAAAAGAGAACGAAACATTAACAGCATAAGTCCGCACGTCATAAAGTTAAAACGCTTCATAATATCAAAGGATATCATGGATGTAATACCTCGCTGCAGAAAGTCCGGCATCGGTCAGCTAAACCGCTGCAGCGAGCAATTCCTCCTCTCTTGCTTGTGCGAGCCGGTGCGGCGCTGCTTGAATGCGTTGACCTCGCGCGCTGCCGAAATATTTGAGATGATTTAGCTCGTTCACCGTAGAATTTACGTGATTTCAAGGTCGTCGAAGAACCATTGTATAGCCTTACTGGCGGCGGTAACTACATTAGGCGGAAATTTCTCTTGGATGCGCAAAACATGCGATGTGCATCATCAGGCGCGGTTTTCTATGTATTGTGAACTATTTTGGCTGTATCGGGTTTTCGTTTGAGGAGAAGAAAAGTCATCTGCCAATTTCCAGGCTGAATTGGAAAACCTTCTCACTATCTGATCGTTTGGAGTGGGAACTAATACATAAGAGTACTCGCGTACGGCCAACCCAATGTCACCCCAATACATCTAAGTACCAATAGTTATATATTTGTGTAAGCCACCGGCATCGCCTTCACGCATTTAAAGTCTAGTCCACTTAAAATCACTATACTATGTTAACGTTAGCCTCCTGTATGAGACCGATGGCCTTGCTCAACACAGTGCTCATTGCAGTTGGCAAATCAGCATGACACATATAAGATTTGTGCTTCGGCACTGCCTTTTAACGCGTGAACATTAAGAGACCACCATCAGTTCCCCGTTCCACCTCCATCATGTGACCAGCTTGCCACACTTCACACAAACATATTTTTATACTTTGACGCACTCCTAATGCTAACGCATTAAAAAAAAAAGAAGGAAAGGTGACTGACGAAGGAGAAATTCCACTTCTATCCCATGGAATGGTTCATATGCGCCCAATACAGTTGTATGCATCTGCAACTGGTTTTCTCGAGGCTAGTTCAAGAGCTCGAGATCCTAGTCAAGTAATTTCATGGAGTAGCTCGCTGAACACGAAATACCATTGGTCCCACCCTCTTGTTCCTACGGTGTTGGAAGAAGCTTCGTTTCTGAGGCGAAATCAATTCCAATTGGACCTGCTAAGTACTATTGGGACGGGCAGAGGGTTCCAGGCGTTGCCCATGAATGTGCTGAAAGAATCTCATTGTGAATCGCTAGCGTCGCCCATGTTCTATACGGGCCGCAGTTGAACTTGCACTTCCTCCATCCAGGCAACAAAACGAACCACGTACGGTCATTCTCTCCCTCCAATTCTTCCTTTCAGCCCAGCTTGTGCTCACGACTATACGCCACTAAGCGATTGCTCCGTATTCGTACGACGCATAAACACAAGCCGGCTAGGTCCTGCGGCGACTTCATTCCGCGGCTCTCGCACGTGGTTGACTCTCTGTAGCTAAAGTTGCTGCCAGGCGTTCGCGCTCCGAAATGCAGACTGTGACATGTTCCAATCGCACGCTGGTCCGAGAAACACTGGCAACGGTCACTCGATTGTTCGCACACACGCTGACCCACCAACTCTTCTCCTCAGGCCTTCGACCTACGTTCGCTGTGGGTGGTTCCGCGGCCAGCGTTAGTTAACTTACGGCGAGCCATTAAATATTCAGCTCGAGTTCCTCGAACGTGCGTCGGCCGTACGCGTTATCTTCTCTGAGTCTGCTTCAACACAGCGCATACGTAGCGTTAAACAGCCAGGCATGAGGCAGAACAAAACAGCAAACCACGTATACTCGTAAACAAAAGGGCACACAGGTGCGTACTCCCGGCCGCGAGGTTCTTTGAACCTCGTGCGGAGCGGAACGATTAGGAAGAAGCAATGCTCAGGCGCTCTGCAGCCCATCAAGTGCATGATGGCGCGCGCGTTTGCAAAACCGGATCGGCCGGCGAACCATACGGCAGCAGAAAACAACCAAGTTGGCGGAGCACAAACGATATAGGAGAGCAGGAACTGGTTTCCGATCAGCATACTCGTTTCCCTCATCAAGCAGGCGACGAGAAATCGGTAAACAAGAAACGAGGGACGCAACGCATATTTCTTCGCGAACGGAAACGTTATCAAAAAATGCGAATAAGTTTGGATGCCTGCGGAGGGCATACAGGAAAGGAGTGCGCGCACAGCGCAACACAGCGCGCGCCGCCTGAGTTTCACGCGCTCCTCGTTCATGCGCTCGCGCATGCATGCATGCGAACGCACCCAGGAGGCTCATTGAGGCGTGCAGACGCGCCCTTGCAACACGAATGCGATGCCTCGCTCGCTATTTCCATCTCTATCCATCCTCTCGTTGTTCCCTTGCCTTACAGCTGCAATTAGCATGGGATTATTGCGAGCCACCCCTAATTAGTATGCAGCGCGCGCGCCCGTGCCGAGGCGCGTGGCAATGCACATCGTTGGCGCAGCGTTTTCTTGGGCAGACCCGCGAGGCGATCTCCAGGAAGTGGACGACACCATGCGCGTCGGCCCGCGTGCAGTATTGCTTGCAACGGCGAATGAGCGCGACGGCAAGTTGTAGGCACACCCACTTATAAGGATTGTTGGAATGCAAGCGCGTGCACGTATCGAGGAAGCTCGGCTCGTGCAGCGCGCTCCCAGGCGCTGGCAAGACGGATGATGACGCAGAGAGGCCCGGCGCAGCGCATGCGGTCCGTTTTCCATCATTGCAGGGTTCCAGCGCGGCATTTGATGTAAACAAAACTTCGCATACCGTCAGCAATTTCAAATTAGTTCAGGCTTGCCTCGAGGTCCTCTCCATCCTCCGTCACCCTTTACCGTGCACCAGCCCTGCACCTGCAGTAGCCCCGGGACGATGTTCTGGCCTATAAGGAACATCCACGTGGGCGTGCTAATACAAACAGAGACGGGGTCGCTGCCTCTTAGGCCAATCAGAGCTGACAATGCGGCGGATTTGACAATATGACGGAACTTGAGCAGGTCGATCCACAAAAACAAACCCGAAGAAGGGCCGGAAGTGTGTGTCCGGAAGTCAATAAGTATTCGCTATGCCCCTCAAAGTCTCAGTAAATGTTCGAATGAGGAGAGGGAAATCTACCGCGCGACGTTCTCGTCAACAGAAACCGAGCCCGTGCTCCAAAGTACATTTGCTTATAAAAGCTGAAATTTGGACGAATTTGTTAGAATGCATACTTGACTTGAAGTGCAAGAAAAAAGAGAAAAACGCACATTTTGTGCTTCAAGTATACATTTGCTCTTATGAATGCCAGTTCGTGACACCTAAAGAAAGTTGAGCTTTGCGCGAATTCCACACTCTATAGCACAAGAGATCAGTCACTACATATATATCAGGGGCGTAGCCAGGGAGGGGGGGGGGGCTTATGGGGCTTCAGCCCCCCCCCCCGAATTTTTTTCGTGCTGTCATGCGCCGCCGACCAAAACAACCCCCGGCGCCGGAAATCATTCTTGAGTTTATCTAGAATGTATTTCTCACGCACCAAAAGACATTTCGGTGCGAAGATGTGATCTGTGATTGCGCAACATGTTTATTTGCCTCGTTTGACGCACTATACAGGGTGTTTCAGCGAACTTTAGCCAGAGTTAAAGATATGCCGATGTATTTTAAGACGACGCGACCAAATGCATGTTGCTCCCTTTCGTATGCGTGTCACGCTATTTTGTATGTTGTTTAGTTAGATAATTAGTCAAGATTATTTAACCAAATTCTGAAGCAACGAAGCTAGGGGAAAAAATTCCAATTAGAAAGTTGCAGAGCGGTTTGCAAAACATTCCAATAAAGAGTGTCTGTGTTTTTGTATATTAGGTATTAGTGTTTTCCAGGTTGCTGCGAATGCCCGCGAAATAAAAAAAAATACAACACGACATATGCCCGCTTGCGCGTCGTGACTGCACTGCTCCCAAGTGTTCTGCGCACAAACAGGCATACGTGCGCTGCCACTTAAAAAGTGACAGGGCAGCGACGCAAGCGTTGGCTGTTCGATTTAAGCTAGCAACCCTTATCGCTTGCGCTGCGTAAAGCAACTGACGGATGTGGACCACGTCCGTCAGTCGCTTTACGCAGCGCAAGCGATAACGGTTGCTAGCTTAAGTCGAACAGCCCGTGGTGGTGGTGGTAGTTCCAGACAGCGATAAACAGACTATCGTGCATCGGCTGTTAGAGGGCGAGCAATTCCATGACGTCTTTTTCCAACGAGAAAAAAGCCGTCATGATCCTTGTCCTAGGAAATGCAAGCGGACAGAGATGGCAGGCTGCAAGAATATTTCGTAGCTGGCACCCGGGTACGCGACCGAGCCGGATGACAATATTCAACACCTACGTGTCGCTGAAGCAAATCCCAAGCGTCACAAGAAAGAGGCAGAGAGCTTCAGTCATAAATAATGACGTTCGCTTCAACGTTCTGTCTTTCATGGCGGCTTATCCTCACGCTAGCAAGCGCAACGTGGCGCACAGCTCTGTGTGTCCAACTCAATTACCTGGAGGATTTTCAAAACATTGCAGTTGCATCAATGCCTGGAGTCAAGGGATCTCCAAAAGAGGCTCGACTTTGCGAATTGGATTTTGATTCAGCAGGAGCAGGATTCTGACTTTCCCACCCAGGTACTCTGGACTGACGAGGCGAACTTTTCCCAAAATTGCCAAGTAAATAGCGACAATGCACAGAGAAATTTCGTTCGGGGGGAAGGGGGGGGGGGGGGGGGGGCTCACGTTGGTGTTCGGCCTGCTCCTTACAGGATTTGTCGAAGGATCAAATACACGAATAATAACTGCATTGACATTGCCAAAGATACTGCAAACGAATTGTTGGACGCTACGTTACATATTATATATATATATATATATATATATATACACTATAGAGTGTGGAATTCGCGCAGAGCTCAGCTTTCTTTAGGTGTCACGAACTGGCATTCGTAAGAGCAAATGTATACTTGAAGCACAAAAGGCGTGTTTTTCTCTTTCTTTTTGCGCTTCAAGTATGCATTCTAACAAATTCGTCGAAACTATACATATATATATATACTCTACAAAGTTTCGAAACTGTGGCATCTGACGGTAGGCCACAGTATTCACGTCAAAAAGCCGCCTATCAAGACTCTCTCTCTCTCTCTCTCTCTCTCTCTCTCTCTCTCTCTCTCCTTTATGTCCAAAGGAACAGGACTATTCAGTTTTCAATTCAGTTCATCGTCGCAATAAAGGCGCACCAATGCACACCTTCGCCCTTTGCAGGCCTGTTCACAGAAGCGCGGTGCTTCTGCACATTCTCCTCAGCGGAGCACTGAACTGTGCGATATTCTGGTACGCATAAACAGCCCAATACAAAAGAACTCTTAAGTGAGCAGCGTCCTCTAAAACTTCCGCGCGACTGTCACGCAGCATTCCTCAGCTATATCCGTGCGCCATAAAGAAAAAAAATGAAATTATTGGATTTTACATGCCGAAACCACGATTCGAATATGAGGCACGCCGTGGTGGGGGACTCCGGGTTTATTTTGACCACCTGAGGTTCTTTAACGTGCACCCAATGCACGGTACACGGGCATTTTTACATCTCCCCCATAGGAGGTGCCCGCGGTCGCCGCGGCCGGGATTCGATCCCGCGACCTCGTGCCTATAGTAGCGCAACGCCATAGCCGCTATAAGCCACCACGGCGGGGTTGTACGTGCCCCGTAGTGGGTCATGGCGTGAAGCAAATGTAGAGTGTCGATGGCAACAACGAACGGTGCGAGAGGTCGGCCCGAGCGGCTTTGAAGGTCAGTTCGTTACTCCGGTGCGAGCTGTCGGTCCTGCAATCGAGCTACCCATCCTGGCATCGTGCGCCCTTCGGAGGCACGGTGCAAGCACCTGCCTCGGACAGCTACGGTGCCTGCGCGCATACAAGAACGGCATAGTCACTGCGGCCAAAACACAAGCTTTAGCACCGAGAGCGTCGTGTTTTAACCCACTTCGCACGTGCGCGCATACATGCTTTCGAATGCGCTTGCATGCGCATGCTCGAGTACAATGCTCATTCGAGCGTTATAGTCCAAGCTGTACGTCTCGGCCATTTCGACGCCGGCAAAGCACCGCGGGAACTCGCCAGTCGTTAGCGTACCGTACTCGCTTAAGAAGAAGCGCCGCGCATATTACTGCGTCGGTGAGAAAATTAGCATGCAAAGCAAGCAACCGCCCGTCGCGCTGCGACTGTAACAGCATCGATTAACCTTCGGCCTGACGACCAGCATGGAAATGTCGTTGACCCATCCAGAAAACAAGCTGCGATTCCATCGCGAGGCGCAGAATAAACGACTTCCGGAAGGCATGCGAGCCATTTTGTAACAGAGCAAGCTAAAGTCCGTATCGACATGGTTCGTACACTCTTTTCCCTCTCTCCCTTCCCCTCTGGAGCGCCGCGGTGGAGCTCGGCAAGACCAATTGAGCAGGGGCGTACGTTCTGTTCGATATAAATTACCGGTCCGGTGATAAATGGCACTAAACATATGCCCGATTGATTATGGCGTTTGCGCCGGCATAACTGTGCCGTACGACAGACGTAGGTATCTACACGGCAAGGTCGTAACATTAAAGAATAAATTTTAAAAAAAGGAAATAGAGGAGGCTCCTCCATGAAAGCCGTTTCTCGGTCCTGAAGAAAAATATTGCAAATCCAACTGAAACAGCTTGTCCTGCCACTGGACTCTTGTTCCGTTCTTTTTCGGGGTTTCTGTGCTATATAGGTCGCTCCCATTGGGATATATGCACCGACACAAACAAATTCATCTGCGAATCACAAACATTACAGTTATAAAATTCACCTGACTCATGGCCAATCTCCTTGAGTGGGTATATTCAGCTGCCTTGATAAGGCCGTCATCGTGTGCAGCGGAAGCAACACTGGGATCGTTACGATGACACCTGCCGTTCCCGGAAAGACGGTTAACACGGGCACACGTTGTGTGTGTGTGCGTGCGTGTGTGCGTGCGTGTGCGTGTGTGTATTGTCATGTGCCATTGTCCTTCGAACCACACACCTAGTTGTGATTTGCTACGCCTGGCGCACCTGCACGCAGCACAATTGAAAAGCATGGCCCCTAAGATATCCTGCGATCATATATTGCACTGTCAGATCTTCGCGGCAATACATATTTTAAGCCGCTTGATTATTTCCCATGCATGTTCTCACGTTATTCACTATACTGACTACTCATCTACCGTATCTTAAGGCATCTGCCTGATTTTGCACACCTAGCGTATTTATATATATACAGATACAGACAGTAACAGTCCAACAGTGCAAAATCGGATGTCGTTATAAGTGATCCAATAAGCGTACTGTCTTGAGTGGCATTGCCTATCCGTGCCGTGGGTTGTTTAACTGATTGATTGATTTCCCCAGCTGCCGGCAGTTCGTCTACCTTTCCACTGGGATACGTCTGCACAAGGATACGTCTGCACAAGAAGGCGCGAAGACACTGTCTGTCACACAACGTCTGTCACACCGAACCATCGCTTGAGGCTGCTGAGCACGCGTCGAGTACGCTACCTGATCGCGCGGCTCACAAAGGCTTCAGAATTTGTTCCGAAATATATATATGAAGCCGCCAAAACGTCGCAGTCAACAGTATTTTCATATGTTCCGCAGAACTGCCCGCCAGAAGCCTGTATAACTCGCCGAGGGAATCATGAGCCGAAGTCCCGAAAGAGCAAGAATCCCCACCGCGAATGCGGCACTCCCGCTTGTGCACAAGGGACTGAGGTCGCTGTGCCAGATGTAAGAGTACACTACTGTGAGTTTTAAGGCTAGAAATGACACGTACGACACGTTCAGCGCAATACTGGCGAGGAAGTAATTACGCTTCCACCCATCCTCACGATTAAGCCGTGGTGGACAGCGTATACATATATCACACTGAAGCTCTCTGTTATGATGACGTCGCTGAAAATTCGATAATGTTATCAATCAATGCACGCGTGTGACTTTGTCCAATTCCGTGGTATACGATTGATCTTTCTATTTCTCTTTTTTTTTTTTTTTTTTTAGTTTGTCTGGTGGCTATAGAAGACAGCCATGACAGAATAAAGTGTTCAGTGTTCTGACAGCCTCCAACTCGTGTCGTTTCTCCGGAAGCTGTGGCCATCGCTGGCGAGGATACAGCAAATGTGAAGCGCACGGAGGCTGCTGGGTGCAAGGCAATTTCGACTGGACGAATTAACCGAGTCTGATAGGCTCATGGCTGAACTGCATGCATGGACCACGTGTGGTCTGGGTATAAATTATAAACTTGAAAATGCCGACAAGGCTTCATGTCAGCGACATCCCTAACAGGTATGCACCAGTAATTAAACGCTTTGTCCCCATTAAAAGCGACCGTAAAGCAGAAGCGACTGCCGGCACGCTGTCGTAAGTGCTACAAGGCGTAAAAAGAGCAGAAATTACTCGGATTTTTCCGAACACAAGCAAAGCACGCTCAGACGCGACAATGCGCGCTGTAAGAAGCACATATCCCAGAAGGGGCGCTTTCTGTGCTACACGGCAGACACACTACGTGCGAATGAACACTCGTGCTCATACCCGGTGTAACGCGAAAGGAAAGCGGAGTTCGCACTCACAGCCGCATGGAGACCCGGCGAGCCACCACGAGCAAGGGGCACGCTTCAGCGCAATGCACCGGTACCTGGGGGCAGAGCCAAGCAGCGCAGGGGAGAGGCCTCGCTTGTCGCCGCCACGCTACCCGCGAACCCATGCGAGGTCGGTTTCGATCAATGAAGAGAGCAGTGGGGATTTTTTTCCCCCTTTCTTTCTTTCCTTTTCTATTTCCTCGTTCCGCGTGCACCCCGGCGTTCGCCGGGTCCGAGGTTGCGCAAAAGAGAAATGTCAGCGCGGTGCTTCGGGACCGCCACTGCATGTGAGCTGCAGTCCGCTGCCGGTTACGAGTATCTCCTGAATCGGCTAAGTGAAATGATGCTGTCGCAAAAAGAGTGCGAGGTGGTGTTTGTATCGCCCACCAGATGGCATGGGTGCGGCAACTTGCAGGATAATGAAATAACTAACAACAAGCTGTGCTTGACCTTTTGTGGGAACACTTTGGGAGAGCACAGACTACTGTTTTGGAACTTTCTCTTCGTTTCTTCGACGGAAAGAATTAGAATAATTCCCAACTGAAAGTATAACTTCGCT
This sequence comes from Dermacentor andersoni, assembly GCF_023375885.2. Taxonomy (NCBI): domain Eukaryota; kingdom Metazoa; phylum Arthropoda; class Arachnida; order Ixodida; family Ixodidae; genus Dermacentor; species Dermacentor andersoni. Next base: position 162,858,779 of record NC_092818.1, on the reverse strand, counting down.
TACCCACTTTTTCTCACTCCTTATGTACGGCACCGATGACGTCACAGACTTGCAGACCTAACTACATTAGTTCTTCTGCAGCAAAATTTTGCAATATTTGTCAGGCTGGATTTTGTTTTATTTTAGAACACTCTTTAATCACAATTAGTTTCTAGTTTCGATCGGTCCTCATAAACCTACTATGTCATAATGACAGTTCTGAAAATTACTTGAGCTTTAATGAACAAGTATATGCTATATTCTTCATCTTGGGTTGTTTTCTAGTATATAAAACCTCTGCTACACACAAAGGCGACCAAGATAACTTTGCTCCTTTTTTGTATGACTGAAGTAATGCCAGTCATGTCTCCTGACACAAATGTCATATCCAAAGCCATGGAAAGTAATGAGCCTGCAGAGTTATTTGCCACGGCAGGCTTTGTAGTGTATAGGCATATCACATATATTGTGTAGTGAATGCCTCTGATATTCACCACATGGATATGTACATAAACTAATCAAAATAGTGTCAAGCACAAAAGGCATACAGGCAGAAGGAGTCTAGCAATGTCAAAATTTCTTAACCAATCTTGACACATTCACTGTATTTTTCTCAAAGATGACCAGCAGAAAAAAACAGTGTCCTTTTTCAGATCTGCTGTTTCCTAACTGCATAATCTTTATCACTTTGTCAAACAGTAAAATGATAACCACACCTACTAGTAATGCTTATAAACAAGGCCAAAGCAACGAGAATAATAGGCAATAAGCCGCGCATGACTGCAACACCGTATGAGATTCATCATGATTAAATTTCTCAGCAATGAACAGTATTAATCACAGCTTTGATTAATCATGTCATGTCTTGCTGCTTAGAACAAGGTTTCCAGGATCAAATTCCAATCTTTGCAATCACTACATTCTGATTGCAATATAGACACAAATCTCTAAGATTTAGGCACATTATAAGAAATGATATGGTCAAGATTACCATCAGAGCTTGCCACTATGGTGTCCCTCATACTACAAAGTGCAGCATTGGAAAATAGGCACCGAAGCAAAACATTTACCAGATCACACTGGCGAAATTCTCTCCGTACACAGCTAGCGAAAAGAGCTAGCTTACCACCACCGCAGCTCCTCTGAAACCAGCAAGATTGAGGCAAGCCACTTCGGTCCATACCCTCCAGGACGGGAGATGGGCTGAGCACATCAGCAAGAGTCTTTGGTGGACAGTCAAGGAAGCCAGGTGTTGGTGGCCGTTCAGTTGTCTTGAGACCCATGGTCCTCGCAAAGTGAGCTCAATTCTTTACTAAGGCACCATTTTGTGGTATCAGGAAAGTGCGCTATGGAAGAGGAGTGTGTGCAAAGCCCTAGTAGAAGGCCCCATTTTGTAGACCTCCTCATCTAGACCTCCATGATCAAGCCACACCTGTGAAAAAAAAAAAAAGCACAATGATGCAGAAAAAAAAAATAACCTAGAAATTTAAACTATCAACAGCCCACGATTATTCATCAACGTGGCATATGCCACTTAAGAAGCTGCAATGGCCACAAAATTTCCTTAATGTCTTGAGGATGGAAGCAAGGCAGGTAGCCTTGAAAAAGAGTAAGATAGGAAATTTTGTAGCAGGGTATTTTAGCAAAAATGACTGCAGCTCTACATCTCTATACCCCCATATGGCTTTTTGAAACACACTTCTTTCATAACACAAACATTCAAAGTAGATATATGGTATGCTTGTTAACAATATTTGCTACATTTACATGGCTTTTGTCCCTAAAGCAGATAATGCAGCTATTAAACGACAGTGCAGCCATGACATGCCTCTGTAAGGCATTTGTGACAGAGCTACAATTACCGATCAGTACAACAATGAATGGTCACATCTTGGCCCACTACATTAATGCACTTGCCTGGAAGATGGTAGGCATTGTTATAATAACTCAGGTTCATATAATTGGGTACCACAACATTCACAATGCATCTATTCATAAACAAACAGAACTATCCAGTCACACTGCAGTTCTCAATCCAGTTTCACACTGTAGAAACATGTCTCTACAAATGAAATGCTTTCACTTAGAATGCAAGGAGCTACCGCTGTAACCGCGCCTAAATATCACCATATGTGTGACATCTCCAAACATGGCGCGACTGAGCTTATCAGAATATCAGCAAACGGAAACAGCTGCACTGTGTTTTATCATTACTTAAGACGAGTGAGAGAGAGAGAGAGAGAGAGAGAATCAATGGAACCGCCGAATAAGCATCTTAACCATACTGGTGGAAAAGGAAAATCGATCACGATGCATCAGAATATGATCCGATCCTGCAGAAGTAGCACTTATTTACAGAATTGCTCCTGAAAAAGTAATGTATACGGTTGTCTATGAACTGTGCAGTCCTTCAAGCGCAAAATTTTCTCAGCTCAAGGTGATCCTCATGACAGAGAACCAGCGTTGCGCTGGGGGGCTAGCCCGTACGCCAGACACAAAGCGTCGGGCACGGCGCACAAATCAATAGCGTGGGATTTCCACCGCTTGTGTCTCATAGCGCACCTAGACCCCTGCAACCCCTTTCCAAAAGAACAAACAGGTAAAAATTAACGATACAAAATTAATTTTAAAAGCTTAGCTGTTAGCGGACGGTACTGCAGTTGACAGTGAAGCGGTTAAAATTAGCCGTACCAGTCAATGATTTTCTTAAGGAGTGTAATCGACTCATACAGGGCGCAAAGACTGCGTTAACGACAAACTCGACGAAAAGCACCGAAAAGGTTCCCTGTTCAGTCGTGGCAACTAATTGGAAAGCAGCGCGAGGTCGCGGCGCCTCAAAGAGGAGTTCAACGCTCGCTGAGAATGAGGCACCGTAGCGGAAAGGATGAAAGTAAAACGAAAGCTTACCGCGTGTCCCGGAGCAATCTAGCGTCGTGCCGTCGAGCAGGCGTCCCGCGCGAGTGCGGCATTGCCGCTTGAAAACTGCTCCTTCCTGCTTCGGAAAGGGTGCTGTCAGGTCGAGTGGAGAGGCGGCAAATGAACTGTCTGACGACCAATCAGTCGTCAACACCCTTTGAGTCACATTGGACTGTAGAGCCGGTCGACCGAAAGAAAACCCCGATTAGAAAAACTGTAGGGACGGGACAACTATTTACCCTGACGGCGACGGTACAGTGACGTTGCACGTACTGGGGTCAGCCGTAGCTCCTTCATACTGCTAGGAAACATCTGAAGTTGAGTCCTGAGCTAGCCAGTACAGTACATTTTGACCGCTACATGCTAGACCCGGCTCTGTCGGCGTCAGTTAACAAGCTTATCATGTGCTTCCAGCCAAATGTCAGCGACAGACGCGTGCGTTGTGGCGCCATCTCGGTGTGAGAAGTCAAAACACATAGTCGTTGCCATAGAGACGAGTATGCCAAAACATGGCCCAACCTAGGCGCGCTCATTCAAGGTGAAATTTCATGCACCTGTTGTACTTGAAGCTCGGGAGACGAATAACGGTCTCTTCGACAATTGACTAATACTGGCACGTCAATCGTGCACAAATTTCAACGCTGTTCTGCTTTAGAAATGGGTGTTTTCGCAGTAGTGAAGAATGAGTGTCGTTGTGTTACACGCGTACTTCCCTCTCGTGCGTTCTCATGATGTACAAGTTCCAAGTCTACGGTGGAAAGATAATCTTTTATGACAATGGTTGCTACGATTCTAGCACACTGCATCATGATCAAGCTGCAGAGCAAGTTATCTCCTGTAGTGGGCAAGACTGCTGTATTTCTCGTACCGTATTTGCGCGCCCAAACGTAAACGGGCACTTACTAACGTTGACCGGCGGTAGATGACACTACGTGCTTCGCAAAGTGACGTCTCTCGAGAAAGAAGGTAATGGCAAATGTTCGGCGCTTGGACGGGCACCTTTCCTGACCGCTGTTCAGATGCGTCAGGTGTCAGCATACCGCGCTAGACTCTTACTGCGTTCAGCAGCAAGTTTTTCTTACTTTCCTTTACTTAGCTATCTATTTGGCTTAATAAACAACCAATTATTACTACCTCCCCCATGCTTAGGCGAAATTGAAGAGCAGTACGTTCGTAGATGAGATAATAACGGTCTTCGACTCATTTTGTTGGCCAAATATTTAACCGCCCGTGGCGTAGCCACATGTATTTCGGGAGGGGCACCCACTTGACCGGAGAGGTGGAGGAAGGTGAGAGAGGGGCTGGCAAGTCCGCATACTAACAGAAATTTCGAGTGGGAGGGGGAGGGGGGTTTAGGGCCCGGTGCACGGTGTAAGAAGTATACAGAGAGGTGTTGACACCTCTCTGTATACTTCAGTCAGTATACTCTGTATACTTCAGTCAGTATACTCTGTATACTCACACCTCCCTGTATATTCGTACACCGTGGCCCGGTGTGCCATTCCCAGGCTACGCCGCCTTTAACTGCTACAAATGTGATCACATGTGTTGCATTAAGCATACATCTAGCATTTACGCCAGTATTATTATTATTTAATTTTTTTTTTTCGTTTTGCAATGAATGCTGAAACTTGACATTTCAGTCCACCGCGGAGCATATGTATGTGCGTAAGAACCACCAGCAAGGCATACAGCAAATTGCCAACAAGTTTTCGTCAGGTTTCCCACAGGTTCCAGCATTCCGAGCCTCCATCTTTCATACACGTCGTCCAACAGAAGTGACGGTTTTGACGCACGCGTGGTCAGAGACACATATGGCACAACGCGGCGACCGATACGACGTGCGACGCGTCTGAGTGAGGAATACTGCGGTAGTTGGAATCTGATGGCACGTCTTGTATAGATGCGGGAGAGCGCGACCAGGAGAATGTTGTTGACCAGGCAGTGAAAGAAGTCGTACTGTTTTCCTCACGAATATCGAATACACCGCAGTGACACTGGCCCGTATTTACGAACGTTGCCAAGTGCCATGCTGTAACCCTCGTGTTTGCGTCTTTTGCTGCTTTACCAAGCCTTCCGTCACAGTAAAAGAGGCTGTTGGAAAGGCGATTTACTAATACAGTGCTCAACTTATTTTCCTGAGGCATACCTTTAAAACGTTCATAAAACTTCTTTTCTATAATTTTTGATTTCTTTTTATTAAGGGAGCAACTAGCATCCATTGATGCGACCGAAATAGATATTTGGCGTTGTATATAAATCTGCTCGTGTGTGTAAATAACACAGTAAAAGCATAAGCCTTACTGCAAAATAACGTAGCCGCCACTTTACGAACGACGGTTGTACAAGCTTGCACAAATGACGGGGTACTTTTTTTTTTAGAACTTTCCATTTTCGAATATTTTACACCATTTATTCTTCAAAGGTGGGCTGTTCAGCGTCATGTGCGTTTCGGGTTAACTCGTGCACTAGAAGAACGGCATTCGTTAAGAGAAATTATTGATATATCGCTTTCTTCTTCAGTGACCGCTAAGATCACATAAATTTTGTCACTGATTAGCACTGCAGGTACATCAAGACATTAGCAAAACTCGTTGTTGAATGTGTAATTCTCCGGCCACGACAAGAAGAATCTACCTCTGTGAAGGAATAAATACCTACACGTATCCTTGAAGAGCTATTTCATGATCAAAACCGTCAGGTGTCTCTGGCGCATCCTGGATTAAAGGGACACTAAAGCAAAACACTCAATTCGTTTATGCATGTAAAGTGTTCTTTGAAAACTCTGTTATCGTTAATTTTGAAATAATAGATTGGTTATTAGAAGAGAAAATGAAGGTCAAAGTTTCAGTTTTTGAATTTGGCGCCGAATTCCCCAACGCCGCAACGTCACTGTGACGTCTCGGATTTCAAAGCAGTTTTTCTTATTTAGGCAGCGTTGGCTCAGCGAAATCTCACTAGACTCGCCATGTTCAATCTTTGGCTCCTTTAGAACAAAACGTAGTTTACATCTTTACGGCTAAATAATTAACTATAGCCCTAGAAGACGCTGTCCAAATCCGTGACGTCACAGAGAGCTGGTGCGGGGAACTTCAAGGAGGCGTCGCCACGCTTGTTTTGTTATTGCGCTTTTTCTGGTTTACCAAGCAACTTATCGTGGTAAGGGTGGTGTTCTTGGCATAACTTGTTTCACTTGTGTGCTTCAGTGCGCGAAACGACGTTTTGTTAATAAATTAACTGGAACGCCAATGCACTTCTCTGCAAAGTTCGGGAATTTATGTCACGTAACTGGTGTCATCTTGAAAATTTGTTCCAAGTGGATCCGCCTTGAGAACTCCTCGGCTATAATATGTAAATTGCAATATGGGCCATAACGTAATTAGTTAGAAACTTAATTGGTGAATTTTATTAATTAGTCGATTTTCCATCTCAAATTTTTTGTGCAAGTATTGTCCGCCGCTACGTGTAGACCAGCTCATTAACTAGAATTGTGATACTCTGCCACAGGCAACTATTAAAGATTTTTGAAAGTGTTCGCTGAAACACCCTGTATATCAGAAAATGTCGAATTATTATGGAATTTGTTGCCGTACGGCCCGTGAAACCGCACAACACAACGTTGTTCGCATGTACTGTCCGAATACCAGACCACGCAGAAATATTCAACTTTTCCTTAGGTCCTGCAGTCTGTCCTCTCAGTGGATGTCCTTCCAATCTGTTCTCCACTGCGGTGTGCGCGGTGCCGAACTTGGTGCCCAACTTTTCACGTTCAGCTGGAACCTGGGGAAATATTTGCGCAGAAACTTGCTTGCTGCTTTCGAATCAAATAAAAGTATTTCCTTTATATGCTCAAATGAACGAATGAACGGCTTGAGGAATTCTTAACCTCCTTTCGACAGCCTCGACAACATTACAAAGTAAGAATAGATGAAAATTGAAAATCGCATCGCTACCTTGACAGAAGCAAACCTGCGGAAGCAATCTGACAAATGATCAAGCCAATGTAGCGCAATTAGGACAAAGAACACAGGACCAGACACTACGGGCGTTACACTCACAATTGATTTATTTTGTTGCTCCAGCCGAGCTGGAAAAAACGTACAAAATAATGCGCATGCGTACGAATTCATCACGACAAAGAAATATAATGAAAAAATCGAATCTCGCTTCCGAATAGACAAATAGGCGTGTCGCTGGTTCAGTGCGTCTCTTTTAATGATATGGAAAGCCTCCAGATGTTCTCGCGCTGTAGTATCTTTGCTTCTGCCCGAAATATTTATCTCGGGAAACCGTGGTTCACACTTACAGGTGTTGCGACTCGGGGTCCGAAGACGTGGGATCCTCTTTCCTCGTGGAGAAGTGAGTGAACGTGAGGCTGGGTCCGATATTCAGGACGTTGGACAAACAAGTATATATATATATACGTATGTACAAGAAAATGCAAAGAAATACAAATAAGTTGATAATGAAATTGTAGTCGCTCATCACTCCCGCCGTCCGTAGCTCCTTTTATGCCTTGCGTGATCTTTATTTAGTCACTTCCCGCAATCCGGTGCCAGGAGGCCGATGACATCAGGTACCACCAATCCCGAGGTAGGTTGCCCTTTTCGCTGACTCCGATCGTACTCTGACAGGTGATGGCCGGATGATCGCACTGACCGCGTCTCCGGCTTCGACACGTCAGTTTGTGCTGCTGACAGGGGACAGCCGTATCATTGCTAATTGCTCAAACCTCTCCTGAACGAGGTATTGCCGCGCTGATCATAATTCATCCGTGTCGAGAACCATTTTGACGAGGCCTTCGGCCCGTTCCCCATAATCGTGCGAGCAGTGACCGAGGGGTGTCGCGGGGTGAACGGCCGATCACAACACAGGCCAAGCAATATGCGGGTAGATCCGCACTGCCTATATCCTTAACTGAAAGTTGAGCTTAATTAATTAGATACATCAGGCACAAACCCGAATCCATGATCTAAATGGAAAAGGGAAAAATATAAAATAATGATAGCACAGAATAGCCGCGGTAAAAATAACTTGAGAAGCATAGAGACGAGAATAACAAGGAGTAATAAGTCTACGGAGCAACGCACTAGGAAATAAATACCTGGGCTAAATCCGACATCTCTACCTGAGGCGCGTCCAGACCTGACGCGTCACATTTGTCCAACAAACGAGGCAGGTTATTTTCCAACAGCTGCAGGCCGTACGTTCAGCGGCACGTAGGGACCTTACAAAACTCCATCTTTGAGTTCTCTCTCTCCCTCTTTCACTCCCCATTCCCCTCCCCACGTGTAGGGTAGCAAACTGGACTCAGTCTGGTTAACCTCCCTGCCTTTCCGTCTTCCCTTCTCTCTCTCTCTCTCCATCTTTGAGTTTCATACGCTTATTTATTACGCTATGAATTGGCTATGGCATTTAATGTGAACTATGGTCGGGTACAACTTTAGAAAAAGGGGGCGCTTACTCTTCCAAGGCGGATGCACACGAGCCTCCACCAATGGGCGTGCACTCTAGACTGACGTCACGAGCCGAACAGCCGGTGACCCTGCCGATGGAGAAGATGGCCGCCCGCGCTTCGAACTGGGCCGAGTCGCGTCAGCCGTGTGCGTCGGCCCCTCGTCAGAGTGAATTCCCAAACTGTTTGGGGTGACCTACCATACCGGAAATATTATTGCGAGCTTAAGATGCGCCATTCGTGCCGTATGCGTTTATTCTGAGCCGTGATCCGGCGACAAAAGATTGTAGCAAGCATCGCTGACGCTGCGCCACGATCCGTCTGAAAACAGGATCCCGCGGCGACACACCGCTACAAACAAACATCCTGCGTGTTTGTTCCATGGTGTTCTGTTTTGCTCCAACGTGAAGTTACGACGAGGAAAGTTTGCCAAAGCCTGGTGCCTACTGTTAGCCGCGGGCGTGTTCGTGTACTGTGTCACGGTAAAAAAGTGCAGAGTAACGAAAAAAAAGAAAAGACAAAAACCTATCACATTCTTGAAGATGAGTTTGTGAAAATACAAAACCAAAAGAACATATAAATCTTATGCTATTTAAAACCAAGAGTATTTATTTAAAACGATGAATGAAGCATTTCTTGTACCTTTCCTGCTTCGATCGTCTTCTCGCTTCAGGTTTGCAATGATTTCGATAAATGCATTTTTTAAAGTACTTGTCAACTTGCAGCTGATTCATATTAAGCTCGGAAAACGAGTAGTAAATGTGCCGTGTATATGTAAACCGGCGCGAAAGCCGTGCAGAGCTGTTCTTTCTATATTTTTTTCCTTTCAACGAAGCTAAAAAGCAGACGACGCGCAGCGTTGTAGAAGGCACTGGTTTATTTTGCTCTCGCCATCCGGCATGTGTTGTAGCATTCCAACCACGAGAGCTCTACGAAACCAGTAATCAAATTTGAAAAACTATTTATACCGAGAATTACGCATGCTAGAAGCATGGTTTCTCGAGCGCGACTATTTTTGTCGCGGAGGCAATCGGCTGTCGCGCTTCAGTCATCTGGGCTGGGCCTCCCCTTTTTTCTAAATTTGTAACCGACTGTAGTGTGTTTATGTATGCGTATACATATGTGTGTGTGCGTGCGCGCGCGTGTGTGTGTGTGTGTGTGTGTGTGTGTGTGTGTGTGTGTGTGTGTGTGTGTGTGTGTGTGAGAGAGAGAGAGCATGCTGGCCGCTTCCCGTTGCTCAAAGCGTCAAAATTCAAACATTCGAGCAAGGCCTCACCTTGCATGGGACATTCAAACATAAGCATTTCTCCTTTTCCCTTTGCCCATAGTAAGGATTATCAGGCTCGATTAAACTCCTGCCGACCTTTCCTCATTTATGTTCATTAAAACCTCAATCCTCTTCACAGGCGAGGCCGACTGTTTGCACGAAAACGAGTGATCTCCGGGGAATCATTGCATATAGCTAAAGTTTCGCATAGTTTCTGAGTTACAGACAATTGTGGCTAGATACGCGGTGGGTCGGTGACTTAACCGTCAGCTGACGGGCATTAAACGGGGAGTTGTAATGATGTAAAGACTCAAAAGCATTGTAAATGGCCTTAAACATTTTGAAACAATCTAATACGTCCTTACACGTCAGGCTAAGGTGACCAGGGTGTTTAACAGAATTTTTTTGGCATTGAAATGCTTTGTTAATAGGTGCCATCACTTCGCCTCCCCCCTCCCCTCTAGTGTTAGTCTCAATATACCGTAATATTGTGGAAAAACATTTACACCCACTTTACTGGGAAATGAAAGGCGACGGAGGGAAATGGGGGCTGGGCATGCCGCATACAAATACAGAAATTTCGGGGGCGACGGGGACAGGGCGGGGGGGGGGGGGGCGCATGTGACCTGTGTGCCTCCTCCTGGCTACGTCACTGCCACTCAGTCCCCTTTCTTCTCGCCAATTGCTTAGCATGCAGAAATCATGGGACTAGAGCCAGTTTCGAAATATACGTCCCAACATCCCAATGCGAAAAGCAATCGCGCTGCATTTATTTTCCCAGAAACCCTTCCTCAACCAATGTGCAACAATACTACGGTGAGCATCTCGTAAAAAATAAATATCATTCATTCATTCATTTATTCACAGAATGACAAAGAAGCTCGATTCAAGAAGCTTGATATGACTCTGCGGCCAAGCATGGAGGTATGGTCGAGCTAATTAGAGTCCCCTCGTCATGGTGTTTCTGGATCCGTCAAACCATGGCTCATTGTGTCGTCAATGCTCCCAGCGACCATAGAGGGACAGAGTAAGTGAGGATAGGAAAGCAGGGAGTCCAATCAGACAAGTGTCCGGTTTGCTATGCTACATCGTGGCTTTGGGAAAGCAAGAATGAAAATTTCACCGGCGATGCTCCCTAATGCGAATTTTGAGCGCAGCTGTTTAGGTGTCTTGAATTCGCGATATATTGTGGCAAAGAATTTGGTTCTGAACTACAGGGTGCTCTAGGTGGCGGCACTGAGCCTGTGCTCGGGCAGCTCGTTTAGCAGCAGCGGCAGACGAAGCATTTCCACCGGTTGCGTCGTTTATTGTTCAGGAAGTAAGCGTGAACACGGGAACGCGTGGCGCGCGCGGAGCGCATCCTCTTGCGGGGGCGCCGCAGGCGAATTAGCGCATGCGCAGTGGGTCCGGAGCACACGCCAGCGCTTTCTTTCCGCGCTGGTCGCTTGCCTGGTCGCTGCAGGCACTCCGCTTTCCGCTTCACCCTTTCGCTATACCCTCCTCCGCTTTCCGCCTCATGCTTCCGCTGCACCCTCCTCTCCGCTTTTCTCCTCGCGCATCTTCGCTCTAGCCGCTTGTTTCATCCCCCGCTACGCGCCGCTTTCGCTCTCATCTTTCGCTGTGCTCGTTCGGGTGAATGCCAGCGAAAAGAAATGCCAGAGAAAAAAAAGCACACAGAAGCAGAGGTGCTATGTGGTAAGGGCGACTTGGAAGAGATAGCTCTCTCGAGGAACGACGCGGAGCGATGGTGACAGTGAAACTCAAAAGTTTAATTGGAATGAGGCTCGCAATATATCACTTCCAATCGGTGCGAAAAGTCCACAGAATGAAGCTCCGATTGTGACTACATGCAGCTCTTCAAGAATCGACATTGCCAAATTATCTACTGCAGTGGGCAACATGTTGCACAAACCCGTGCAATCGTTGTAGTCAGCTTATCGGTGGCCGGTTGCCTTCAGATGAGCTTTCGAGCTCTGCCTTATCGCTGTACAGTGGCGCTGTGTGTAACGTGGCCGCCTGCTGCGATATTTAATCTGACCTTTGAATGGAAAGGTGCGTTATCCGGTTATGTATTCTGTCAAAACCCTGGAGTAAGACTGACTCAAGCACGGAGATTGACGCCTGCTGCGGCGGCGTGCGAGATTAAAAGGAACCCGCGTGACCTGCCTTGTGACCAGATCATACACGATTTCGACCGGAAGAGAAGCGTTGGTGTATATACCGGCATGGAGTGCATGCCACATGTTTATATAGAGCAGCCACATCAAACGAGGAATGAAGACGCGGGAGTGTTTGGAGCTCTCTTGGAGTATCTGTCCCACCGACAAACCACTCGATCGCGAGTTGGCTGATAACAAAATGCCCGGCATGAAGGCATCCATAGCACGCCTTTGTCGGGGCCCCATCCTTATCTCAGTCCCCGTATCTCCTTCCAAAACACATCGTGCGGCGTGCACAATTCCCAAGCTTGCAGCGCCCGTTTGTCTATCTCTTTCGTCATCAGGTTCAAAGCCGAATCGCACTGGTTAGTGAGAAAGAAGCGCGCCTGACGCTTGGCTTCAACGCAGCCGCTCCACGGTCAGTTATATTAGGACGTTCGGTCTTTGGATTTGTGCTCGTTTTCAAGCCAGAACTGGCGTGTGCGCTGTGCTAAACCGCATGTATACCAGCATCTTGGACTGCACCATAGCCCAGCGGATTGCGACGCGACGCAGTGAAAGCGGCAAAAAAGGCGTTCCATGACTGCAAAGGCTGCCGACGGAGTTCGAGCAGGTCAAGCAACTATGTGCGCAGCGCAGGCTTCGCCCCGGACAGCCCAGAGACGGTGCGGCCAGACGACACCACCCGAGGCTGCCGCGATGGTGGCAACGGGGCTAGGCGGGCATAAGAGGAAACAGCTGAGCCTGGCGTACGAGGAACTGACGACCGTGCCGTACAGCCTCATCGAAAAGTACACTGCCGACGTGGAGGTGCTAGACCTGAGTCACAATCGACTGACGTAAGCTTGTGCACCCGTTCCCCTGATTGCCTAATTAATTCTGAGTACTGATCGCGTAAACCACGTGTACACTTTGGTATAGTAGATGTGAAACCGGCAAGCGTCATTCAAGAAAACCCTGGTCAGTTCCTTGTCCTATAACGATGCCACTTCCGTTCGACGTCACTTCCGTTCGGTTGAAATCATGAGGGTTTATAATGAACAATTGTGTCCGCTGTAAATATCAGCGGTAGTGAGCGAACAAAAGTTAAATTACGTCATCGATTCGAGTACCGTTTGTCGCGAGCACGAGTTCACGGAGCTAGCGACCTTGGTGCCAACCGGAACCTGCGCCGGTTAACATTCCGATCCTTTTTTCGCTTCATTCTCCTCCCCGTGGTGATCGGGGCGAAGGTCAAAGCCATGCATCGGGTCGCGCCACGTATATGGACACTATTATAGCAAAGTGAACGACGAATACACGTGTCCCAAGAAGCACGCATAATTGCCGGAATGGAGGCAGCTATCTAGTATATCGCAGCCTATTGACAATGCGTGTATGAGAGTCACGAGGAAATCCTATAGATGCGCGTCACGTTTCTCTTGCGGAGTATATACGTCGGCCAAGAAACTCACGTTGCGTATAAAAGCCTGAAAGAGGTGCAGGGTACACATAAATTACTTGTTATTTGGCTTCAAAATGAAGGTGAACAGTCAGCGCTAAAGACGGTATACAAGCGCTTGCAATGGTGCGCACTCAACAAGAATACGCATACATAAGCGCCGCGGTTAGCAAAACAAGGAGCTTGCTTGTTCGCTACACTGTGCAAGTATACGTTTCGGAGGTTATGTTTATCTTCAACAAAGCGCGGCTGTGCATGCATTAGCTCGGCTCGCAGCCGGTCGTAAAGAACCTCGCCTGTGCCGCCAGAGATTCGCGAGACAATGAACGGGGAGATAGCCATCGCGCACGTGCCCATACAGAGCGCTGTCGCTGGACAAAGAACTATTATTATTTTTCCATCGTCCAAAAGGGCATAATCACGCGACATGACAAACAACACTTTCGCTTTCCCTTTCGACCACTGGCCCGTGGTCATCCGGTTTGTGCATGAGGATTGATGCGCCTTTAAGGAGTTGCGTAGTTCGAGGTCGTGGTGGAGCGTAGGACGCAACTCGTACAACATGCAATCGTGTTGTAATGACATTTGCGAATACTCGCACTGGCCATTATAGATTTTCCTTTTTGCATATGTATTGAATAGCATAATAGCATAACCACGGCCCTCCAGCTCTGTCCTGCGCATTCTGTTTACTTATTCTGTGATTTTAACTTTCCGCTCATAAATTGGCGTAATCAATCATCATCTTGTCGAACATCTGTGGATTTTCTTAACTTAACTTTAGATCTTAACCTGTTCCAGGTCGTTAACAAACCAACCCGTGGTACTAACATTCTAGACCTTATACTCACCAACACCCCCAAAACGATTGAATCCGTAGTTAATCTAAACGGCTTTAGCGATCACGATTTACAATCAGTGTTCCACTACCCTTTTCAGGGATCTCAAAGAAAATAATACGTGATTATAACAAAGCAAACTACTCTAAAATAAACGATGAACTTGAAGTATTTTTCAACCGCACGCTACTTCCTTCTTTTTATAATCGCTCGGTGGAAGATAACTGGGTATGTTTCAAGAATAAAATGTCTGCTCTAATTAACAAATATATCCCGTTGATCTCGATAACAAATGACAAAACAAATCCTTGGTTTACTAATGCCCTACGTAAGCTCAGGAATAAAAAGAAACGTCTGTACAATACCGCTAAACGCGTCAATAATGCTCCTTCGTGGGAAAGGTACAGCCTTTGCTTAAAAACGTACTGTTCTGCCTTAGCTGCAGCTAAAAATAAATATTTCTCCACAGATTTACCTTCTCTCTTAAATTCGAATCCGAAAAAGTTTTGGCGAGTTATATCAGCTGACCGTGACTCTAACCGGATAGCCTTGCATAGCGATACAAATACTCCCCTCCCTGACAATAAGTGCCCCTCTGCGTTTAATACGTTTTCTTCATCGATTTTCAGCCGCGAGGATCATACCAATGTACCTGATGTTGCTGATTATGACTGGCAATTCGTGGAAAGTATTGAAATCTCGGTGGAGGGAATTGCATGTCTTATTAATAATTTGAAGTTTTCTACTTCATCTGGTATTGACAATATTAGTTCCAAGATATTAATATATACCATTTCTATATCCAGTAACATTCTGTACCATATATTCAAGCAGTCTTTGTCATCGGGACAGCTGCCCAATGACTGGAAAATGGCCAATATCATACCCATATTTAAAACTGGGAATAAACACTCCCCGGAAAATTACCGTCCAATTTCATTGACCTGCATTTGCTGCAAGATGCTTGAACATATAATTGCTTCTCATATTTATAATCACCTAGAGTCCAATAATTTCTTTTTTCGCCATCAACATGGTTTCAGGAAAGGATTATCATGTGAGACACAGTAACTCGAATTCACGACTGACCTGCACCTTAACATGAACAATAACCAGCAGACCGATTGCATTTTCCTTGACTTTTCCAAAGCATTTGATCGTGTAGCTCATTGTCGCCTTATTGCTAAATTAACTGCACTTCGACTTGACTCCTTCACTCTAACATGGCTTCGTAATTTTCTTTCGAATCGTCAACAGTTCACAGTAGTTAATAATATTGCTTCGTCTCCTACTTACGTTACTTCTGGTGTGCCTCAGGGCAGCGTTTTGGGCCCTTTACTCTTCCTAATTTACATAAATGATTTGCCACTTAATGTTTCTTCTCGCTTACGTATTTTCGCTGACGACTGCATTATTTACAGATCAATTGACAGTACTGACGACCACCTGGCCCTTCAAAATAACCTTAGCCTAATTCATAGTTGGTGTAACACCTGGTTAATGGCTTTAAATGTATCAAAATGTCAGGTAATTTCTTTTAGTCGTAAGCGTGACAACTCACATTTATAATACAACGTCAATAATAAAGAATTGTTACATACAGTATCGCATAAATATTTGGGTGTTCACCTAACCGAAAACCTCTCCTGGACAGACCATATTGCAGCCATTTGCGCAAAAGCTTCAAGGACATTAGGTTACCTACGTCGTAATCTGGGTAATTCACCTTCCAACATCCGCAAATTGGCCTATCAGACATTTGTTCGTCCACAGCTCGAGTATGCATCATCCATTTGTTCCCCACATCCTACATACTTAATCGACATGCTTGAATCAGTCCATAACCGAGCTGCCCGTTTCATTTCACGTAATTATAGACATCACTCCAGCGTAACGCAAATGAAACTCGATCATTCCATACAGCCTTTAGTTCTTCGCCGTAATATCGCTCTGTTATCCTTGTTTCACAAATATGTTTATAATGCCACACAATCCACACTACATATCCAGACCGCCTCGAACACGTCTCGTCGATTAAATAACCACTTAAGTTTTGCGCGCATGTACGGAACGACACATGCTTTTAACTTTTCCGCACTCCCTACCGCCATTCGCTAGTGGAACAATCTGCCTGATCACATTGCTTCCGAGTCAGATCAAGAAAAATTTCGTCGTCTCCTACACGAGCATTTTTCATAATAGCACTTACAAATCACTTTATCTTGTTTCTTACACTTGGCAATCTGCTTCGAACTTCTTGTGATACTTTTTTTTTATGCATTGCTATCTCGCTCTTGTGAATTGCTATTTTATGCTGCGTCGTGTGTTCACTTGTATGCCCTGTATATATTATTGCTTTTTTGCGTCTTTTTCCCTGAATATCACTTCAAGAATTGTACTCCCTGATATGTTCATTTTTTTGTGTATTTTACTTTCTAGTATTAATGCCTTAGGTTAAGTTTTACTCGTGTTATTTCCTTAAGTGTACCTTTGTGGCCTTTCATTACTTCAGTTGTTCCTGTTTCATGTTTTAATCTTGGTAGTAATGTTGATGAGCCCTGTATTGAGGTGTATCTTTTGTATACCACTTTAGAAGGCTGCTTACTCTGTAACCCCCCTTACACAATGCCCCCATGGGGCCTGTAAGGTATTTTAAATAAAAAAAAAATTTGCAAGGATATGTTGACACCCATGTCTGTTCGTTCGTTTGTTTGTTTGTTTGTTTGCTTCTTTCTTTCTTTCTTTCTTTCTTTCTTTCTTTCTTTCTATGTTGCGCCATGCAGCGGACGTACATGAGAAGAGATTGAAGAGAAGTGAATGTCAGTCGCCGTATTGAGCGGCGCAAAAAAAATAAAACATAAACGCCAAAGTAATCTGACCGAGCAAGAAGCGCGTCTTGGTATTGATCATGATTCGGTGCGCCGCATGTCGGCATAGCAATTCCTGTTTATGCGAGGACTGCGATGTTGCACATCCCAACTACACCAGCAACGCATGGCAATTGTTTCCGTTCTATCACCCTGTGCATACAGTTTCCCTGTCCAGTTGTATACCATCAACATATATTTGATGTCTCGTCTAGGCAAGAGGGACAGACGAAATCATCGTGCCCATTTGCATGTGCATTGTACGCTCGTTATCACCTGTTCCCGTTGCTTATGTATGCAGCTTCGTGACGCAGTAGTCTCGTATGTGCAGTTTGCCTATTTATACGAATGCTGTTTTGCCGGAACGGCCGCTGTTACACTACTGGCGCACTTGGCAAGCAGTAACTCTCTCTCTCTCTCTCTCTCTCTCTCTCTCTGAGTACTTCGTGCAGCATACCAGTCAATGCTATGTTAATGTGTCGAGAGGACACATGTGCTGTGCAGTCGTGTTTCCTTGGAGCTATTTGTACCGACTTGCTTCCAATATGCAATTCTATAGCTTCCTTCGAATGCGTGCTCTGACCAGGCGTAACTCTGTGGACACTATGTGTCAACAAACGCACTTGGCGAAAGCAAGTCCACGTCATGACCGGATTAACGCTAAGTGATTGCGAACCACACGTGTGTTCTCAGAGACTGCTAAGGTATACCAGCGTCACGGAGGAATGTGTTCTAGCAAAACGCAGAAGTATATTTGATGACCAGTATAGCACAAGATTTAGTAGACGTTCTAGGAAAAGTGATACACTAGTATTTGACGGCCCCTTCTCGCCTGTATTCAGGCTTTACACAAGCTCATGTTTACCGCTGCCATGCAAGCGCACACGTATCACAGGGGGGCGAATAACGGTTTCCGCAGGGACGTTCGCTTCTTGTCGCACTTCGAGCGCCTTCACACAGTGATCCTGGACCACAACTGCCTGAGCTGCCTGAGCGTGGTGCCGATGCTGCCGACGCTGCAGGTGCTCTGGCTCAACTACAACCGGCTGCTCAGCCTGACGGTGTTCGTGCCCGGCCTGTCCCGGAGCTGTCCGCAGCTGCGCGTACTCAGCTTCATGGGGAACGAGCTCGCGCCGTCGTTCCTCAACAACGGCACGGCCGAGCAGAACGCCAACTACAGGTAAGCGCGAGCCTCTGCTGTGCACCAGCCCTTATCCCGGCGCAAACCAGTGTAGCTTATTCACTCTTTCAGAACTTTTTCTACTCCCTTTTTCCCGTCCCCCAGAGTAGGGTAGCCAACCAGGCGCATTTCTGGCTAACATCCCTGCCTTCTCTCTTTATTTCCCTCCTCCTCCTCCTCCCCTTTACCATTCATAAATACTAAATCATCTGCGACCGCCTTTGAATGCGTAGTGAACGCTGTTAGGAGTTCGCTCGCGTCACCTGTTATCCCTTCGATTGATTTATTCATAGGGTTTAACGTCCCAAAGCAACATTGAGGTTATAAGAGATGCCGTAATAGACGGCTCTAGTTTTGTCCACTCGCGGTTATTTAACGTGCACCTATGTCTAACGCCGCAGCCACATGCCCCGCCGCGGCGGGTTGGTCATCCACTTCCTTTCCTTTTAATACGAAACATTATCTTCAATGTGCAGCTACCTTCTTGCGAGCGGGAGGTGTATGTCGCCGTTTAAGTTGGCCGGTCCCGGCGAGTGCAGTCTGAAATTATGTGCCACATGGGGCGACTGGTGTGTGCACTGGGGCCACTCTGCCGCTGGATTTTAGTTTGCTTTTAATCTTATAACTTGCCAGTAGAAGCCTTCTGTATCATTGTAAATATAAACACTACATCGTATAATATGTGCACATTGGCTACACAGCATTTACATTATTCATACAACCGTTCTCTATAAATCATCGATGCTTGGCATTACGTAGACGTCAACTACAGTTGAGTCTGTCAGATTTTTTCTTCACGATTTCCCATTCCCCCGTGTAAGATAGCAAACCGGAGATTCCCATCTGAGTAGCTTCCCTACCTTTCCCTATGCTCCTCTCCATCTGTCCCTCTACCTCTATAGGCAAATGTTCGGATAAGAAAAGACGAGCGGAGAAAGTGAATGCACGTCTCTTGTTGAATTCACCCCCCGAAGTGAGGTGCCGACGAACGTTATTGTGACGTCACTGATTCCACGATGCTTTCGCGTGTTTGGGTCCTTCTCGTGAAAAAAAATGCACAAAATGTCAAGCAAATCTTCTGTTTATTCTCATTAATGAAAGTACACAAATGCGTAACAAAACCTCAATATCATTAATTTCGATAATTCATTTCTTTAAAAACCTTAATGGCATCGGGAAGGGTTTGTCTCTATGCGTTGCCTCAATGTGTGTCCTCGCGGGGATGCGGGAGTTCAATGCTGTCTTTGCTCGAAGTGCGTCAACGGCGGTAACTATTGCAATCGACGGAGACCACCTCATCAAGACCCGCCGTGGTTGCTCAGTGGCTATGGTGTTAGGTTGCTGAGCACGAGGTCGCGGGATCGAATCCCGGCCACGGCGGCCGCATTTTGATGGGGGCGAAATGCGAAAACACCCGTGCACTTAGATTTAGGTGCACGTTAAAGAACCCCAGGTGGTCGAAATTTCCGGAGTCCTCCACTACGGCGTGCCTCATAATCAGAAAGTGGTTTTGGCACGTAAAACCCCATAATTTAATTTAATTTAACCACCTCATCAAGATCCACATCACAGTTGAAGCGCGAAGAGCGCAGGTAAGGCACCTTGCCCCCCTCCTCGCCACCATCTAGCCTCTCTACGTGCGGAGAGACCACGTTGCTCGTTCTGCCTAACGGTATGCGCACGTCGTGAGGCTATACCGTCTTGCTTCACACCTGAAACGAGACCTTCGACTCCTCCTTGGTGCGTCATTCAACCAAAGGTCAACCGCACAATACCTGATGTGCAGAAAAAAGCAAATATGTCATCGCCGGCTCTTAAACAGCTTACCTTACTCCTCTTAAATGAGAAATACCGGTATTACATCCGCGTATACACCGACGGTTCCGTCCTGCCGAAGAGCTCTATACCGCAGATGTCGTCATTCCAGCAAAAGCCACCACTATCGAGTTTAAAACATCTCACTTGACAACGTCGACGGCAGCAGAATTCGCGGCGCTTCGAGTCGCACTACACTTTATTAATGACGAACGAACACACAAATGGTCGATTTTCTGCAACTCGAAGGCAGCACTACAGTGTTTATTGTCAGCCTTATGGCGCGGTCCGCATGAACAGTTGGCATTTGAAATCACAGAAGTCATACACCACCTGACTCAGAAAGGACATGAAATAGTTTTTCAGTGGCTACCAACTCACTGTAGTGTCATCGGCAATGAACGTGCCGATAAAGCTGCTCGTTCAGCTCATGCAGACGACAGCCGCCTATTGATCCCGCTGTCTAGGATAGATGCTGCAAGGATGCTCCGCCTACTTGCACGCTAATGCACTGCATCAGAGTGGAATGAACCACAATTTATGTAAGCCTGTTTTATACACCCTGGATCCAAGCTTCAGCAAGACTTCGCCGAAGAGACGTGACACTTCTGTGTAAGCTGTGGTTGGGCGTCGGGTTTACCAATGCCTACGCGTTCCTCATAGGCACTGCCGACATCACAGCATGTGGCGATTGCGGCGACGCGGGAAGAATTCGTGATGTTCTTTTTTAATTATTGAAATGAAAATAAAAGAAAGAGACGTAGTCACCTTATAATGGTGACGGCTATTCCTTTTCTCGTAGCGGAAACAATATAAACAATATGTAGGAAAATGAAATCACTTGATACGGTCAGAAATCCACAGCACAGTCCTATACACCCATGAACATAACAATATAAAAGTCAAATGCAAGTCGCACCATAATGAGTTCTTAAGCAAAGTCACAAACACACACAAACGGCCGCGATGTAGATTTCGATGAGCATATAAACAGATGAGGAATTACACAGTGTTACACAGTGTCATGTTCTTTGCCAGTGCCCACAGAACAGTGTGCAGAGACAATCGCTTTTCGTCGTGCTGAACTAGTTGGACGACCAGCTTCTGTCGGAAGAAGGCATTCTGAAACATCGAGGCAACTTAACATCGCATCAGAAGAGAGAGAGAGAGCAAATAATAAAGGAAAGGTAGGGAGGTTAACCAGGACTGAGCCCGGTTGGCTACCCTACACTGGGGAAAGGGAAAAGGGGACGGAAACATTAAAAGATCGCATCAGAAGGCTGTGCAAGCGCTACTGCGCTTCTTGAGATCGACCAGCCTGTGTGAGCGCCTCTGGAACGCCTTTTCTGTTACCTGTCTTCGTTTTCTTTTCATCCTTTTTTTTCGTGTTTTTTTTTCTTGTTCCTTCTTTTCCTCTTCTCGCTCTTTGTCGTCCTTACAATCCCTATATCCCCCGCACCAATGCAGGGTAGCAAATCGGAAACTCGCCTCCGGTTAACCTCGCTGCCTTTCTCTCTCTCTCTCTTCTCCGTACAAGTATTTTCTGTTCTCTTCTGTTTTACATGGGTTGCTACTGAAGAAATTGAGATAGACAGTACATTGGCTTATACTTCCTTGTTTATATTATACTTTTAAATCGTTTTCTGCCATAATTCGCAAACTATAGCAAACTACCCTTGCCTAGTATACACATCTTGCCTCATTGTAGCCGACGCCGTGCGTAGCCCCTCAGCGGCATTTCTCGGGGTGTTCCTTTATGAACCGTATCACAAGCATGGAGAACCTGCACAAATGACAAACCGGTTCGTCGTCGGTGTATGGCCTAACGAAGGAGCTGACTGCGCCAGTAACTGTATACTACGTATTGACACGCTTCTTCCTACCTCGCCAGGCTAGGCGTTTTCAGGACGCTGTGGGACGTGTCCCTGACGAAGTTAGGCACATACCGTACATACTAGTTTTACTCGTGAACCTTAAAAAAAAAAAAAAACATTGAGCCCTGTTCCACGTTGCCTTGTTAATAACAGTGCATTAAAGGCAACGAAGCTGCTCGCTGCCCTTTTTAGCCACAAGCCTCTGGCGCTGCCGTTTCACTGGAACCACGATAAACTACAAAAACCGCGGGCGGCGGTTGGACGAGAGCGCTAGCGACGACGTTGCGCGAGAGTGGTAAACAGGCGCGTACATGCTGCAGCTGTTACGTAACTGACTTTGACAAATGTGGCGTCCTTGAAAGCAGCGCGCGCGCTGTGTAGCGTCATGGCTGACAAGTCCGGCGACCGAGCGTCGCCACCGGCTTCCCTTCTTCAAACTTCTTGCGTAAGCAAGAAAGCGGCACAGCGCGCATTCTCGGGACCGAGTGCTCGCGCATGATCATCTTGCTGAGCCTCGTCGTTGTTCTCTAGAGTTTAAGGTAGAGGTGTGCTAATATCCGAACTTTTCGAATAACAAATACAATAACGCCTTATTCGATTAGGTCTTCGAATATAATAGTCGGCATTTATGACGACGGATATCCGTCTGATAGTTTTCGAACAGTAAGTCATCTATTGTGCGCGATAAAACAGAATTGGAGCTGAAGTGCGATAAGTGTCATCCCGACTGCAACGGCGGACACAAAACGTGACAGATTACGCAACGGAGCGCGTTATATACATCGCTCGGGGAGCCGGTCCTGTCCTTCTAAATCTCTATAATTCGCACTATCCGAGGAATTCCAGGTATGTGAGCGAACTGCCTTTTTTGCACCGAATGCTCCACTTGGACGTCTAATAAAGAACGATTGATAACGTGCCATCTTATGACAGAACCTTACTAACATTGTGAGCACTAGTACCTGAACATCGTTTTACATTAACGGTGAAAACGAGTGTTTTTATTTGAAAGCTGTATCCCAAAAGCATTAAATAATCAATTCGATTTGATTCGTATCTGGCATTCCCATTCGATTCGGTATTAAAGATTACTAATAGCGCACCCTTAGTTTAGAGACCCAAAGTGGATCATGGACGAGCCGTTGAATGTACGTGTGTGGGTGTTGCGTCAGTGCGCTGGCTTATGTACGCTAACGAGCGCGACAGCTGCTTGACAACATTTGTGTCTCGTATTAGCTGTTGCGTATCGCTGGCCGGGAATAAAAAAAGAACTCCGGCCAACTAACTAAAGTAAAAAAAAAAGAGCAAGGGGTAGTCACGCAGTACGACTCGTGCAGGCACGGTACTGAAACAACTCGCCAACCAAACGACCCAGTCTTCTACAGATCACCGAACAACAGCTGAATCCCGTGGACGGTGAAACGTAGGAAAGTCCTTCATCTCAACTGTCCTGCTCGTATAAATTTTATTTTCATCATGCATAAGAGTACCGGTGGTGCGTACTTTCTAAACTAATTTCTAAGCGTATGCTCGCAGCGCTGTCTCGGCTGAGTCCAAGAAGTATTCCTAACAAACGTGGATGTCACATCAATTCAAACAAACTAGATATACGCGAATAATGGCCTCGTTACAAACTCTGTTGCCGGCAGCAAGCATAATCAAGTAACGAAGCAACTTTGGGGGTACACTAATCAGGAAAGACCAAACTAATAAAAAGCGAGTGGTCTCACTCCACGATGGACGGAAGCAAGCATGTCAACGCAGCTGAGCGTCAAAAGTGTGACGGGTATTTTCATTAAACAACATTAAAAATATAAACGCCTAGTAGAGAGACAGAGAGAGAGAGAGAGAAAATGATAAATGAAAGGCAGGGAAGTTAACCAGGACATAAGCCAGGTTGGCTATCCTACACTGGGAGAGGGGGAAAATGGAGATAAATGTATATGCTTGGCAAATGCTACATCAAGAGGTACCGAAGCGCGATACGACAGTGGGGCCATTTATAGAATTTTCGAGCAGGACTGCAATTTTGCAGATACGAAAGAAGCTAGACCCATATTAAGCTGAACAATATTGCAAGCAGTTAAGAAAACAAAAGCAAGACAGCCAACGAAAGATGAACAACAGGCATTTCACAAAACTAATAGTACATGGCGATTCATTGGGAACATGGGGAGGCGAATAAATGGGGAAGCGGTCGCTTGCCCTCCACTGAGGTTCTGCTGGATTATCATCAGTGGCGAATAATCATCCCGACGTCTGCTGAAGCATCTTCCTGTCGCTACTTCCGACGCTACTTCCATAGAATTATATTCAGAGCAAGCAAATGACCGAAAATGATCCACTAGATGTACAAATTCAAGATAAGCCTACAACGCTATTCTTTGCCTTGCCGGAAGCTGAAGCACTGTTGCAGCTGCTAATCGCTCAGAGATCCTGCACCCCTATGAAGTAAAACCATTCTCTCAAAACCTGCTGAAGAGGCACGATTGCTTACCACGATTTCAAGGAAACCTTGCCGGTATAGCATAGGATGAACAGATTGGCGTATACATGCAGTAAAAAAAAAAGTGCCGTTGCTCTTATCATAATTTTCGCGGGGTCATCCCCTGCCAACAACTTCCGGTGCGTAAACAATACATCGCCGTAATTTCATTTTCCAGCACAACGAAAACATGCTGTCATTTTTTACGAAAAATTAGCCATACTTTACCTCTGTTACAGAAAAGCTTGACAAAATGTTTCTAAAATTACGGTACCATTCTGACGTGCTGCAAAATTAAATTACGGTCACTGTCATTTTTTAGCAGAATCAAGTGTCGAGCTTTTGATGCTTCCGGCAAGCTTCCGTTAAAAGGAGCAATCTGTTTAGCAGTGGATGCGCGTCCGCCGTTTCATTGGACAGCTGCCATGACGTAATAAGAGTGTGATCGTGCGGCGCATGCAACTTTGTGCAAGGTGCGAATGCTCCTATCATGCACATCTTCTCTCAGGTCATGCGAACTCATCCCGCGACCATGCCCTAAAGCACGAGAAATGTGGGGAAAAGCAATACTGTAATTAGGT
This sequence comes from Dermacentor andersoni, assembly GCF_023375885.2. NCBI lineage: Eukaryota > Metazoa > Arthropoda > Arachnida > Ixodida > Ixodidae > Dermacentor > Dermacentor andersoni. The sequence continues at coordinate 162,833,921 of NC_092818.1, read as the reverse complement.
TTCGTTTTCAAGTCCAGCTAGGGACTGATGTGCGCCTTACTTTCTACTTTCTTCATGAATTTGAAGAGAGCGACAGCTTCAGGCCGCCCTCTCCGTCTTTCTACATGTAAATGCATATCTCTCTTTGAGACAGCTTGTTGATCCGTAGTGTTGGTATACGTTTAGCGGATAGATTCTGTGTATACGAGCGAGGTTGACGGGCCGGCGCCATGCGGTCGACCTTCTATAGAGTTCCTCCTGCTATCCGTCGACTGTCATATCGCTAACATCCAGGAGGACGTCTATGAAGTCAACCACCGATAATAACGAACGTAATGCGATAAATTTGGTTCCGTTTTGGTTTGGTTTGGTCTGGTAGTCACTAACAAACCAACAGAGCTCTGTTCAAGACGCAGGCTTATTTCTCAGCAAGAGGCATGCGAAACCTTTGTTATCAACATTCCAGGATAGAAGTTCGCCCTAGTCATTTCTATGGCCCACTAAGTCATGTACTAATGGAAATACGCAAACGCTTCGACGATTCCATCAAGTATAGCATAGAGTATACCACACGCGTATTCGTTCGACGGAAGGATGGTTTACAATTGTGAATACCAGTTTCGCAATCTTTTCTTCACGACTTCACCGGTAGGAAGTTTCGGTTACAAATAATGTGCGTAGTGTGTGAGCAAGCCCCGCGCCTCGTAACAATAATTTCTGGAAGCAGCTGCTAGATTAACTGTGTTCAATGTGGCGCGACGAACGAACAATAGGAGACCTGCGTTATCCTATCTGCTTGCCTTATCTCAAACAAAGCGACAATTGTCGTGAGCTGTACTGCGAGCACGGACAGTAATAACGAGGTGTGTGTGTGTGAGCCACTGACTCCTTCACTTGGCCAGTGTATAGTATAAGCGAGGGCTTCGCTGCGAGGTCTTTTCGTTGCCACGTTAGAAGATATTCCAGGGTTGGCGGTTGGCTTACCTGACATCAACATTATGATTACCTTCAACGACAGCATGTTCGTGACAGCCTAGCATTCATGTCTCCTGACGTTGGTTTAGCGTTGGCTGAATCGCCCCCGTCTCCCGATGCTGCATCGTAGACGCAGAACTTATCCGCTGTGGACCAATGCCAATCCCAATAAGCAGTCGCCAACTTATAAATTAAATACACGGACATGGCTTATCCGCAGTTTATTTTGACTGCGCTTATAGCAGACCGATAATTTTGGGAGGGTAAAAATGAAGGAAATAACTTCACCTAAGCTAGCTATTTGAGCAATTTACATAATCAGATAGTATATATAGTCTAGTAATTCGCTCTGCTCTCGGGTGTCGTGTACGAATGAAATAAATACCTTCGTTTGTCTCATGGGTTGATGCTATGGTGGATACCAGAAAATATAAGAATAAATGGCGAATAAATGAAAGGGAAATGGTATTTAGTGGCCAGTCAAAAAAGAAAAATCGTACATACCATGCAATCAACTAAAGTTTGCACGCATCGAAACTTCATTGGGAATCTGAACGTAGCAGGCCTGTCGTGTAACCGATAGAGAAAGCATGCAAGGATTCGAAATAGCAGGACTCGAGAACGTTAACGAAGGAAATATTTTGCGTTTCTTTAATACATCTGATTTCAAGCGCTACGCGCAATAAGTGCGGCGAGTATCACATCATAAATTCAGATAAGAAATATACTATACATTTTTTTCTTACAACAAATCAAGTCAGCGACAGAAGCGATTATTTGCGTGCTGTGACATTTCAATACATTCGTTTGCCTTGGGAGGCGCTAGGAGACTCACTACATTGGCGCCTAGGAATATTGACAGCGAAATCTTAGGCAGAAGGCTGAGAAGCGTTAGATACATTCTGTGTGGCATTCAACCGAGGCATCTGGTGAAACTGGTTCACACCCGCATCCACGCCAGTGTAACGCAAGGTGAGAGCAGGCAGACAATTTTTAAGGGAAACAAGTCTGCGAAAATGGCTTCAGCCTTAAATGGTGTTCATTTTGCTGCACGTGACCCTGTACCGCGATAGTGTGCGGTGATTGTGGCCGCGGCTGTGGTCGTGTGGGTGTGTCCTCTGACCACCTCTCTACTTTCTTCTTATCTTTCTACCCCCTACCTTTGCCTATTCCCCCGGTGTGACATAGGAAACCGGATTTTCTTTTCTAATTAATTGCCCCGCCTTTACCCATTCCTTTACTCTCTGTCTTGGCGGCTAAATGCGACACCATTAGAAGTTGTTTGGGAAGTTATAGTGCCTATACCCAATATGGACACCAACATCTGTGTCGACGTGTTCGCAGGCTGTACGTGATCGCGCATTTCCCGAGGTTGGTGTTCCTGGACGACCGGCCCGTGCTGCACGAAGAGAGGCACAAGGCGCACGCCGTGGGGCATCACATCGCCGAGATGCTGCACGCCCACGAGGCCACCGTCACCCGCAACAGCCTCAAGGGAGTGGCGCGGTGATCGCCGGCGTGGCTATGGACCCGTGTCTAGTATGTGGGACGTCCGCCTGTCCGCTCACTCAGTGCTGGTGACGTGGTGCACGAGTGTGACAGTGGGAACTCTAATGTCGGTGCTATGACGTAATGACGGTGAAAAGGAAAGATCATCGACTGAAGTGCAGCAGGCGCAGTCGAAGAGAAGCGGTTCGGACCGTCACCTACTTCTTTTTATTGCTCGCTGTCTCTTCTTTCCCGTCTCGTTCCCTCGCGACATTCCCATATTCTATACTTACGAAGCATAAGTATTAATAGCAGATGACAGCCATTCCGCTGGAGTCGATAGAAGGCCCACGAGCTTCGTGCAGGGAGAGATAGCGATAGAGAAAGGATGTACTGAAAGGCAGGGACGTTAACAAGAAATAGCGCTGGATGCATACCCTTCACGGAGCGGAGGGGTAAGGCCGTAGGGATGGAGGGAGAAAGTCACTGTTCAAATCGAGCTGAGGCCCACGCGTTTGGTGTGCATCTACAGGTATACGGGGTGAGGATAATCGAGAGGGCATGCAGAAGGTGGCACTGGAAGGAGGATGTCTGTTCACAGGGAGGAGAGGAACGGCCGTCCACTTGGTCCGCGGAAGTGGAGTTGATGGCTGTCAGCCAGGTGGGAGGGGTCGACGGAGAGCCTTCCTGGATATTGCGAAGACTTGCGCTCCAGACACTCGGCAAGACAGCTGAGTGTCCCCTTTTCCACTATCAAGAACCTACCATGCCCCTGTTCTCATGATCAGTTGCCCGTGTTGTCATTCTTTTGCAGGCATTATGGCTCATCAATTCAAGGGCTTTGAAGGTGATACTGTGCTTTTAAGACCGTTGGGCCTGTTTGAGCGCCTTTGTTTGACGTTGTCCTCCCGCGCACGTTGTTTACCAGTCGATCTCCCCCCCCCCCCCCCCCCCTTGAACTTCTGTTCACCATTTTCTTGCTTCGGTAGCCAACCAGACACGCCTTCTTCTGTCCAACCTGTCCTTATCAACTCCTTGTGTCTCTGTATAGTGTCGGACAGGGGCCTGTATGCCAAGAATTTCCAGTGTATGGACACGAAGTGCTGCACTAGCTCGGCCACTTGGTCGGCACAAAATATTGGATGACGTTGACGAAAACGCAGCATAGCGCCGGCTTTATTTGAAGAAACGAAAAGTGTATATACAACACAGTCACCCATCCTTTCGCACTGCGTCAAATGACACCATACCAACTAGCTTTCGGCAAACGCTGTACATGCTGGTCGTATACCTGAATACGAAGGCGTATACACTCGAGGTTGTTTGCAATGCCATAGTTAAGGCCCAGAGGATAGACGGAGAGAATTCAAAGCAGTCTGGAAAAAAATCCTCGTATAGCTGCAATACGGAAAGTGTCATGCTGCACGACAATCATGAGAAAGTATAACCGTTGCAGATCGGTTTTTGTTTCGCCTATAAATGGACGACCCGGTGAGAGTCACTTCACGATGCATAATTTTTGTTAGCCGCGCCAATAAAAGCGGCGACGTACCGTTTTGTAGCCATACTTCACGTGTAGTCATATTCAGGTTAAGGAACTGTCGGGTAGCAGTAACATCCCATTCAAAGTGCAAGATACTCTTTCACGAGGCGACTATGTGTTCTTGCTTCCATCGATAATAATAACTTTAAAAAACTTGAATAAGCGCGCTCTTTGTATAAACATCAGTAGCAGGAAAGTCGCCGCAGCCAAATTAGGCGAAGCTCAGCTGGGTGTCAACACAATGTTACTCGCAGACGCGAGTGCAGACGAAACGATGGCGGCTCAGCTGCATGCTGCATGTAAGGGACAGACGTTCAAGCACGGAATCAACACTAGAGACAGCCCCTACCAAATTACAGTATCGTGCTTGCAATTTCTCGCACGGTTTCGCGTGCACAGCCTCTACATTGGTCGATGCTATCCTCTCACCCGAATGCGAGAGGCCAGGCTGCATCAGTCAGTTGTAAAACGCCTTTACTAAATCGGGTCGACCAGTCGTCGTAGACTTGGCTGCGTGAAACATTTGGTCAAGCAGCCAGGACGTTTCATTTTGCCTCAGCACTGCTGTTTCAGCGAAATACAAAAGTACCGTGTCGTCAGTACAACGCAGCCGTTGGGTTTTCACCAATCTCGCTGGCAATAAATAATATCCTTGGACGACTTGCTCTAGTCCTCTTCTTTTTTTAACGTTTAGATATATCACGCTGTCGCTCTCAGGACACAACTTCCGCAGCGCCGAGATATCGTCAGCCAATTTTACTAAGAGCACGTTTACGACGCTCGCGCTCCCGTTTTGCGAATTGAAACGATACATTTTCGATATATCGGGAAATATATATACATTAGACTCTGCCTAAATGGAACTCGAAGGGACAGCAGAAAGACGTGTTCCGTTTATACGAAGTTTCATTTAAGCGAAGGACACAAAGATCGCCAAGAAATTGTTCTGTTCGAAAAGCGTCCGAGTGTTTCGATATTATACTGTGGCGCAAAGAGACTTGCCGTGCGCTCGACATCGCATTGTGTAGATTCTTTAGCGCAAGGCTGCGTTCGATCATGCGCTAAAAAAATTCTCAATAATTCTGCGCAGTTCTCACGTTCGTAACACCACTATAGATCGACTTTCAACTGCTAAGCTTGCCGTAGGATCCGAAACTGGAACAAATATCTATGTGTCCGTCAATACGTAGGACTGAACAGTCATTGCCACGAACTTCAACGATAATATTTTCAGCTGTCTCCTCGGAGCCGGCAACGCCACGAACTTCAACGATAATATTTTCAGCTGTCTCCTCGGAGCCGGCAACAAGGGCGTGGTCTCTTATTCGTGGCGGTGTAAACGAATGGAGGCCTGGCTGCACGATAAGCGCACAGCGCCGCTCTCCTCCTCGGGGATCGTCACTCTCCGAGCGAAGTCCTCATGATGGTAAACAGTTCTGCAACTTCGACATATTTAATTTGCAACAACTTTACCGCAACCGCGTGATGGACTGCACTTCCTTCGTTATCTATAGCATCCCGATTCGACTATGTTTGTCGGATTTTCCTGTTCCGTATACGCCGATGAAGTAGGTGGAAGTTTCGATACATTTACCCGAGGTTACAAAAAACTTGGGTTCCGTGTAACCAAAGTTTGCTACCATTGTGCCTGTGGGCAGCCAACCAAAGTTGGTACCATTTTTCCTTTTATCCTGCATTTCCGTTTAAGCGAGTTTCGATTATTTGGAGACCACTTTACTTGTTTCATACATTTAAGAAATCCGACGTAATCGTTTCGCAAGAACGAAATATACGTTTATATTTTTTTCTCCTTGTTGTGTTATGCAAATTACTTGCTGGTTTTTGTTGAAAGTTCTGCCCGTTTCTCTCACAATGAATGTGCTATTTCTTGTTTCTCAGCAAGAAAATTCGCGTAGTCTATGTGACTCGATTCACTCCTAGGGGGATTTAAGACCCGTCCAGGAAAACTTTGTTCGGCCTACAATTAAGTGCGAATTTTGACCGACAAAATGTGGCAAATAACACACGCTCGACGTTCGCTGCTCAAGAGTCAAAACGGTATTAAAAGTCGCCGCGGTGTAACACACACACAAAAGAAATATCACCACATTGTCTCGTCGCGGATACAATAGCCGCTGAGATTAAATACAAATGGGAATAATAAAACAAGGCACCCCAGGCACCTTCGAAGCAGGATATATCGATCCGCGTATACTGACACTCCAACCGACTGCCCGCAGCTACGACAGCGGTAAAATTCGACACAAGTGAGCGGCGTTATTTTATGCGTGCGTGTTTCGTGAAAAATGAAACACGACCGGACAAATTTCTTTCCTGCCGAAACGCAATCGAAAGAATTTCCGAGGCGAAGATTTCAAACGGCAGGCAATCTTGCAACTGCGCTCTTCTCTGCAGTGCGCGCTGCTCCAGTGCCCGCCAAGCCCCCTTCCCCGGCACGTTCTTTGATCGTCTTGTTTTCGCGCTATATACGCACGCGAACGATCAGCGTTCACGCAAGGAGGCCCAAGCAGGTTACGCGAACGCCGAAGCGCATATGTACTGACGTAGGTATCGCACGCAACGCGTCGCGCTTGACGTGCTCTCACGCGCGAACGGTTTCGCCGCGAAGCTCGCGAACTTTCTCGCGAACGCAACCGCACCGGTTGCTGGAGGAGAGAGAGAGCCTGAGAGCGCGTCATCCCCAGACGGTTTTCGAAAGCCCGAGCGCAAGACTTCGCGGCGAAGCACCCGAACGGTTCGCGAACTCCAGCGCCCGCCCTACCGTTATTTTATATCGTTACGTGCGGAGAATGCGGAGAATATTTATGTTCGCTCGACTGTCAGAGGCACTTGCCGGGCGTCGCACGAGGTGCATACGCCCGTACATATGCCTTTCAGCTATATTTTTTTTGCATATGCCGCACAAAGTAGGTGGGACGCTTCGCCGATTCTCTTTATTGGACGGCTGCATGCGTTGCTTTACCTGCGACAGATGGCTTTTGCAGCGGTTAGTCGGTTAAAAACAAAATATTTTAGAACTACCACACCTTTTTAAAATAGTGTGTGAACTTGCCTCGGGATAGGTGCCGCATTCAGGTAATTTGCAGTCCGTCGCAGATAGGTAAACGGTGCAGTTATTAAAGCTGCTAGCTGGAACCTCGATCAGGGAATGTGTTGTTTAATTAAGGAATGCACTCGAGCCACTAATGAAGGGATAGAAATCGAAGACTGTCGGTTAATTGCTTTGATAACACCTCTTCTGCTATAGCGGTAGCCCAGATACAGCATAGTGAAATGTGAAAAATTGCATTACTTTATGGAGTTTTACGTGCCAAAACCACCATCTGATTATGAGGCGCGCCGTAGGGAGGGACTCCGGAAATTTTGATGAGCTAGGGTTCTTTAACGTACACGGGTATTTTGAGTGAGTGAGTGAGTGAGTGAAGAAACTTTTATTGCAGGTCCGGCGAGGACGCGAACTCGTCGCGCACCTGGCTAGTCCCACGTCGGGACCGGCAGGTCTATAGCCCACCGGCCCGGTCGCGGGCACGCCGGACAGCCAGGATTTGCTTTTCTAGAGCGGGGCTACGCAGAAGCGAGTCCCACTCCTCCTTGATGAACTTGGGGTATGTCGACCCGCACTCCCACAGCATGTGCGCTAGAGTGGAGGTCTGCCCGCAGGAGGGGCAGGCGTCGTCGCGATACACGTCCGGGTAAGCCTCGTGAAGAACGGACAGACACGGATACGTACTGGTCTGCAGAAGCCTAAGCGAAACGGCTTGCGCCCTATTCAGCTTGGGGTGAGGGGGTGGAAAGACCCTTCTAGACATGTAGAAGAATTTAATAATCTCGTTGTGAGTAGCGGGAGCGTCCCTGTGGCCGTAGGGAGGAGGGGAGTCGGTGCTTCTTGCAGAGGAAGCGTGGTCGGTGAGTTCACGCGCAGCCTCGTGAGCAGACTCATTGAGGTTCGGGGGAGCACCCTCGACCGACCCTACGTGAGCTGGAAACCAGTGGAAACCAGCTTGCTTGGCGATGCAACCCTTCTGAAAAGCCCTAACTGCCGTTTTGGAATCGCTATATATCTCGGACCCACGACCGTCTAGCAGGGCGAGGGCGATGGCGGCTTGCTCGGCGACTCCGGGGTCTGAAGTGCGAATACACGGGTATTTTCGCATTTCTCCCCCACCGAAATGCGGCCGCTGTGGCCGGGATTTGATTCCGCAACCTTGTGCTATAGCAGCGCAACACCATAGCCACTAAGCAACCACGTCGGGTACAGTGAAATGTAGTAGCAGAAAGCAGACGCTTCCGATCTCTTCACCTAATCCCCTAGATCGATCGATCGACCTAGGAGATCACCCTCGACCGACCCTACGTGAGCTGGAAACCAGTGGAAACCAGCTTGCTTGGCGATGCAACCCTTCTGAAAAGCCCTAACTGCCGTTTTGGAATCGCTATATATCTCGGACCCACGACCGTCTAGCAGGGCGAGGGCGATGGCGGCTTGCTCGGCGACTCCGGGGTCTGAAGTGCGAATACACGGGTATTTTCGCATTTCTCCCCCACCGAAATGCGGCCGCTGTGGCCGGGATTTGATTCCGCAACCTTGTGCTATAGCAGCGCAACACCATAGCCACTAAGCAACCACGTCGGGTACAGTGAAATGTAGTAGCAGAAAGCAGACGCTTCCGATCTCTTCACCTAATCCCCTAGATCGATCGATCGACCTAGGAGATCTATCTATCTATCTATCTATCTATCTATCTATCTATCTATCTATCTATCTATCTATCTATCTATCTATCTATCTATCTATCTATCTATCTATCTATCTATCTATATATCTATCTATCTATCTATCTATCTATCTATCTCTCTCTCTCTCTCTCTCTCTCTATATATATATATATATATATATATATATATATATATATATATATATATATATATATATATATATATATATATATATATATATATATATCGTGTTTTTTTTCTTTTTTTTACTACCACTTAAAAAATTGTTTGTGGCCTACAGGCCGATTAGTACTGTGCTGTTGGGCCTGCGCAATTGCTTAAAGAGGCGCACATTACCTTCTTAATGCGATTAGTATTCTTAGAATTCTTCACGCACTCTCCGGCATCGACATATGTCCGCATGTAGCCGTTTTCCACAGGATATGTCCCCAGGATATGCGGCGCTGTTCAATGAACCTCTTGAACACACACTCTGTTCACTTGGAACTAGGGCGCGTGCGATTTCTCGTTGCCCGTGGGCGAAGAACTCGGTTCCTAGCACTGGGTATGTGCCACTGAGTGCATGCCGCTCTTAATAATAATAATAATAATAATAATAATAATAATAATAATAATAATAATAATACCATATAAATTATATGATCACCAATTGCATAGCCGTAATAATATAAATTGCTAATCGCATTAGCGTCACCAAAAATCTCCAAAGGTTTGTTTTGATTTAAACATATACTACCAATTCCGATTGGGATTATTGAAAAAAAAGGAGCAGACAAGATACAAGAATACAGAATAAACCGAATAACCAGACTCTTTAGGGATGCAATGTCAATGTACACAGTTTTGTTAGTTCTCCTAAAAACAAATGGTAAACGTTACCACAAAACTGACATGATCGGTAATCAACATCAGTACGCGTTACGCACGCAAAGTGTTTGAAAATGCGAGTCATAACTTCAATGATATTATCAACACTGCATCTCCAGAAGCTCAGATAGTAAATAATAAATTTTCGATAATTATAGCTTTGTTTTCACATTTTACGGCACACGTTGCAGTCGTGGATTTGAAATTGGGCCGCATATTGAAGTCATATCTGCTTTTCAATAATGCTGAGACGACCGACATTTGCGAGCTATCTGTCTCCAACGAAAAACATTGGCGCTCCGGTGAATAGCTTCCCAAGAAACTTTCACCGAACACTACGGGTCGATACTAGAAAGAGTAACGTACTTTTCGCTTCCTTTTATCTCAGGTTCTTTCTCTTCAAGGCGTGTTTAGGGGACGGATAATGAGAAACTCTGGTACAACAAGAGATACACAGAACAATTAGGTGTTTCAAGACCAAACGATAATTTTTTGATCTCCATCAGGGAAGCAAAATTTGCAGATCAATCGCCAAACAAATATTTCACCAATTCCACCAATTAATTGTGCATATGTTGTTGATGGGGATCAAAATTTGCACATCAATCGCCAAACAAAGATTTCATCAATTCAGCCAATTAATTGTGCATATGTTGTGAAGCTTGGTAAACAAAAATTATAATTTTGTCTCGACTTCCATTTTCTCTTCTTAAATAATCATGCAGTGACAGTCCCTTTTCACACCGTACAGCTGCATAATACTTAATCGTAACTGTATTCGCACTGTGCGTTGTTTGCTACGTGCATCGACGTTATCGCGGTGGTAAGACCAAAGATGGCGTACAGGCAGGCGGCTCCCCGGGTTCCGTTCTGCAACGCCTAAACGGCATAGGCCACGGCAGAACCCTCGCCGGTGCCTCCGGGGGGGGCCCCGCGACGGGGGTTTTTCTCTCTCACTCGGGAGAGCGAAAAGTAAACGGCGGCCGTGTTTGCCATCACGCTCGGGATGTGTTGAAATACCGGAGACGAGAAGGGGCTCTGTAGACATTTACACTCCTTGGCGGGCAAGTGAACTTTATTTGAGCATTTTTTTTTTTCTGTAGGAAAATAACATAATGCCAGGACATGCACGAAAAGCATCTGCAGCTCGAATGCGGGAGCCTGCCCAAAGCGTTAGCGCAACCAGATTTATGTCTTGAGGATTTTAAATGTTGGAAAGAAGTCGTGACGACTTTTAACTCATTAGAGCCCTGTGTAATAACGAAAGCACAGCGAGTTGTTTCTTTATTTGTGACTAATTAAAGAAGAAATGCCTTATTTTTCTTTCAGCACGCCATTTTGCTAAAAAAAAGGGCATCGCCAAGAGAGCTAAGTTGTCGTTTTTTTTTTTCTCAGCTGCATGATGTCTTTGGTTTATCGTTCACCAAACTTCGAGAAGTGCTGAACATCGAGCAACCAAATTATTTTGTATCATGCTTAGTGTTAGCTTCTCAAAGGTGATTTTAAAAGCGAAGCTTTTCTTTGCGAACGTCGCGGGTTTTCGTGACCGTGAGTGGTGCGTGGCTGTTCTCTAGCCGAGCAGGCACACCAACCACAGCGGAGGACATCACCGCCGCTGGGTTTCTTACAACGGCACCAGATGGCGCTAGCTTCGGCTCAGCCGCGGCACCGGCGGCGTCGGCCGTGCGGGGGAAAGACAAAAAAGGAACCAGAAAGCTCGCCTTTGGGCGGCGGCATTGCATTAACTCTCTACAATGCCCTAATAAAGCCTTCCGTGTCACTTTGTGCGGAATTCAATTCACGCTCGGCCGTCAAAGCCTTTCAGGAAGGAGCCGTTGCAAGAAGAAGCACTACAAATAGTCAATATATCCACACCGCTGCGGCATCACACCATCTGCTGGTTCCCGGCACACCTCGGAGAGATCGAGGACGCCCCTCCCTATCTCAATGAAATGGCTCACAGGAGCGCGCGAGACCTAACCCTGCGCGACGCCACCTATTGTGGTCGTGACCATCCCAGCGAGAATCGGGACCCTCCTTCCACATACAACGAGATCACAAAGCACTTCTATCTAGACCGCAGAATATACAGCACACCTCACAATAAGCTCACCAGGCCTCAAGCCTTCACGTTCAGGATGCTTCAAACCAACACGTACCCCAAGTAGAACAGACTACATCGCTACATGCCTGAGCTATACACAACATCATATTGCGAAAATTGCCTTAGCACACTAGACGTACATCACTTGGTCTGGCCGTGTGGATCGGACCCACGCAAACAAGAATCAAGACTCCGCCAGGCTACAAGAAGCATTACGCAGCACGGACCTGGCGGAGCAGCTCTGGGCCGTCCAGCGAGCCCACGATGCGGCCAGGGAGTTAAAACCCCCGGTCCCAACGTGGGAATAGCCCGCTCTATGGGGCCTTCCGCCCCGTATAGCTCGCAGGACCTTTCCGTAAAGTTATTCTGTCCATCCATCAACTCGTGTTTCGACTCTTTATGCACTGACACAGGCCTTCGCTTTGTATTAGACTCCAACTTATTGGATCTTATGCCTTTTTGTGTGTATCTGAGAGTAGAATGCTGTAATTTATAAATGCGTGACGTTGCATATACAATGCATCTTTATAGCGCCGCAAGAAAAATAAATGCAGGTGTATTTTATAAAGTGCGCTGGGCCTATGTGTATGCAAGAAGGGTTTGCTTTTGAACCCATATGATGATTTTTTTGCCTGTACTTCGGCAAAATACATTTTGCTGGCTACAAAAATTAAGAAACGGTTGCAGGTATAAAGAAAGAATAGCACTGCAACATTTACATTTTTGTCTCCCGGTTACTTGCGTGCCGCTGGCAAGAGTAACAGTGCTCTTGCCTTTACATTCAGTAAACAGCGAGTCCCATAAATTTACACAAATAAAGAACATTGTGTATATATATATATATATATATATCATCAGACCGACATCACGCCTGCGCATCGCACTTCATCCCGTCATAGCTATTCAAAGGCTGTTTATCGCCCTCCAACTCGCACCTCCGCACATCTTAAATCTTTCTTCGTTCAAACAGCGAAAGACTGGAATCATCTACCTGCTGAAGCGGTGCACCACTCCAGTCATTCATCGTTCAAGGCATTCATTGAAAATATTATCTAAATATGCCCACCCCTCATGTAAAACCTCAAGTGGGGTATTTGAGGTACCAATATATATATATATATATATATATATATATATATATTCTATGTGGGTGTCCAGCTTTCTACAAAGCCTACTGACCGCGTTGTGCGCTTGTGACGGGCGAAAGCGAAAAGATCGCTGATCGCTCCCAACATAAGGCTCCTGTTCTCGCCTGCTGATGTAAATATTTCTGTCTCAAACGCACAGCTACATCATAATGTAAACCACCCGATGCCAGCGCAGGAGTCGGCTCTCGAGGAGCGTTTCGATTCCCCGACTGTCCCCGCCTCCTTTCTCCCCCCACATGATGGATACATGCCCAGGGCACGCAGTAACGTGCCGGCATGCGTACGCCGTCCGAGTCTGAGGTTAAGGGAGGAAATTCATGTGCCATGGTGCTCAAAGCCGGTCGTCATCAAATTTTGCCGTCATGTAGGGAGCACGGCCAGAATAACGGATCACTGAGGCTGGGCACCTATGCAGTATCACAATGTACTATAATGTAGCAATGTGTGGAGGGAGGCGTCTTGTAATCATAGCGTAATGACGCCGCATAGCGCTGTGTCGGTGGAGCGTAACGATGATGAGAACAACTTCTCTCTTCTCGGAAACGTGCACGGCTCCTCCTTTCGAGCAGACGACGTTCGCACTTGACGGCGACGCCTGAAAGGCGACATATGTTTAGGAAAGCTATCACCTGCTCTTCCCGTTTGACTCAGACGGATCGCTGTTAATACGATACTCATAAATGAAACTTCGCGTCACTGTGCCTTGTTTAACTGGACTGTCATCGCTGCACTCTCATAATAAGTAACGACACACCAACACTACCTGCAAGCAACAATCGTTCACGGAAATAAGGCTTCGTGTCTGGACCTCGCGACGTGTTGGCACCTCGCACCGGTCAGAAGGCGCTAAGACACTCTCATTTATAAGACCCCTATTCTTGGGGGCTTACTCGTTTATCACCGCAGTGGCGCCGACACCGGCCGCCGGGAATGCGAAGGGAATAGAGGAGATTTAAGAAAGCCGCAGTTTCGCCCGAAAGCCGAAGCACCGATTGCGATAGCAAATTAGTGGTCAGCTATACCAAGTGAGGATAGTAGTTTTATCGGCCGTATTAACTCATAAACATAGGCATAATAACTAAACTAACAAGCATGGTGTCACGCGCGCACAAGGAAGCATGAACACATCTCACTCGGTGACCGCGGAAACCCGCTGTCAAAACGCTGCAGTGAGGAAGCGCGGCAGCAGCAGCGAGCGAATTGACCTTCGTGCTGCGTCTCACATCAACGGCAACCAAGCCGTGAAAACAAAGCGCACTGCGGACTCTGTCCTCGTCGCAGATGTCTTACAAGATACAGCGGTCTGTATTTTCAGGTCTCCTACTCTTAACTGCTTCCCAATAAACAATCGGAGATGTCACGAAAAAATGTTTATCGCACCTCTCCCATTCTCTTCCACCACTCGCTATATATGATGTGTGTTCTCGCGCGCGCTGTTGTCAACTGTAGCCAACATCAGTGCAGCAGTCTAAGTGCGCGGAACAGGCCCGTTCGTATCAAGGTCCTTTTTGACACAACGGGATAAGAGCTAGGGAAACTAGGTAGAGAGAAAGCAAGCGTAGAAAGGTAGGGAGGTTAACCACATGTAATTCCGGTTGGCTACCCTGCACATCATCACTCTGCATTAGCTTCCACACACATTTCTGGCCAGTGACAGGAGCGCACGCGTGCCTAACACGAAAGCTTTTCTCTTCGAGTTCACGACACTGCATAGTATAATATCCTGGAGCCCGCGAATTCGTTCCCATATACCACTCTCTTGGGCACCTCATTTCCGCAGCTGCCGAAATGCGTGCCGCTTCGGTATAGCAGCGCGTCTTCCTGAAAGCCTCCGGGAATGGGATGCGTTAACGGTCTGCCCCATTTCAACTCCGCGGCATCAGTGTTAACGTTCGCCGCGTCACGCACGCGCGCGCGGAGTACAGCGCACGCATGCGCGCGTTCTCGTGCACGCGAGCTGCGTCGCCGCTGCAGCTTCCGAGACCCAAGGGCTGCTTGCCAAGAGTGAGGAACGATCGAAAAGGGCAACACAGCTGCTGGCGCCGCGTTCGGAGAAGAGCGCCGTCTCGGGGGGGGGGGGGGTCGTTAGTATACATGCACGCCGCTGGTCTGCTACGCAGCAGCCCTAACGGCGCCGTGCTGCTCTTCGTGTTTGCCCTGAGCCCGAAAAAAAACTAGAGATATATATAATAGCGAGAAAAAAAGAGTAGAATGAAGCTAACAGGAAGCGTGCGCACGCATATAAATATTGCACCAAGCTGTTTTCGCCACAGCTTGCGCATGCCCGAATTGCACTGTCGGTCTCTTCCCATTTCGGGTTTTCGTGTGCGCGTCATAGTATATAGGGCACCTTCAGATGCACGCCTGCGCCGCTCGAACGAATTTGTGCGCATACGTGCGCTCCCGGGCCGTATGCAAGCTTCGTTTGCGTTGGTGTATAAGCTGTGTTAGTTGCCGAGGGTGCAGTGAGGTGTTATCCAGCGCACGTTTTTGAGGCGTACAAAGCTGGAAAATAACGTGAAGTCTGTCAATACTGGTAGCTAAAGTTTGAAAGTACCAGCAAATAGTGGCGTGCGCAAGCATATGAATGATGCGTGTACGCAAAATATTTCTTCGCCCCCTCCCCCTTCTCCTTTTTTTCAACGAAGTTAACGCGCCACCATATTTCAGCTCAGCATCTGACACGTCTGCAACTTCTCCAGAAAGCATGCCCTGTGTATTAGGTTTGTATTTCGTGGGACCGGAGCGAACGCTATATATCGCGTGTACAAGCGCAACTTACACGCCGTGCGCGTGATGAAAAACATTGCAGCTGTCCATGGATCATCCTTAAACGCATTCGTGAGAGAAACTGTGCACGCACGGACTCGCGCACGCAACATTCACCTCAATTTGGTGGCTGCATACCTTGCTCATCCCGGTTCTCTTATGTGCCGACAAACTACTTTCCCGCCCCAAGCCGCCTTACAGCTTTACTAAGGCCTCAATAAAAGTTGATTCTCTCTCTCTTAGCAAACCAGTAATGTCAAAACAGTTATTTTCTTTCTTGTCGTTTTTTCTTTCCTCTGGAAATGCTTTTTCTCCGACAGGTGGGGAGGCCATTTGGGGGGAATCTCAGGAATCTCTAATTTCCCGAACTGTTCGTTGAACGTTTGCCGACTTTTTTGTGTATTTTCAATTGCTATAGATACACATGGTTCTTCGATCTATCGTTCGTCAAAAGCACAAATGGCTGCCTATAGGTAGTTTTCTGCATGTTGTTACTTTGCTTTGGGTTGTAATTCTTTAGGCAGACGGCTGTCACTGAGGTCAAACTCGGCCAAGCCCGCCCGCTATTTGATGTGCATGTTTGAATTTGTGTGGCCCGATTGATTCTGGTCCACGATGAGTCGTGATTGGGCTTTTTTGTTTGCCCTCTGGCAGGGTGTTGAGACGCCTCCCGAGGCGCCCGGTCGGCAGTTCATGCCGGAGACATTAAGAGACTGGGTCGCAGTGAGCGCTGCTCATATGTCGTAGTTACGCAATGTGTAAGCGCCTAAATGTGTAATTCTCATAACTAAAGATCAAATAAACAGAATCATGAAAATGTCTACGGACCTCCTGTGCGCTCACCTCAGCTCTCCGGAGGGAACAAGTAGCAGCGACAACATTATACGCTACATTATAGTGTACAGAATTAGGACTCGCGTATTGTTTGTCTCTAAACCACTAGACTACGGCAAGCCTACGGCAAGAAAACGGCAGCATGACGATGACGGTGGCAGAAAGGCGACTTATAAGCAGCCCTGACGCGTATTCCCACCGATGTGCAGTTATTAAACACTAGAAAAAAATATATTGACGCGCATTTTTGAAGGTGCAGAAACTGCCACACGCTTATCGCGCGTAGAAAGATGACGACACCTGGTGAGTATGAAGGTTGGAAAGCCCTCCTAATATATCTTGATTTGACAATAAACTTGAGGGTCTCGAAGCACCAGACCTGGCGTCGTCGACATTATTGTGACGTCATTGCAAGGAGCAAAACTTGCTGACGTCGTGCAGCAATAATAACTCTAGATACGACGGCGTTTGCTCGTGGCAATAAAAAATATAGGAAGAAATCAAGAGTGAATTGTTCTCGATTCTCCTGACTGCGCTCGCGTGTGGCCGCCACAACGGTCGCGGCAACGGAGCGGACCCTCTCATCATGACATCATGACACTATCGAGCATGCAGGAAGAAAAAAAAATTAGGAGTGAGCGTTGGCAAAATACAATTGAAGCCAAACGTCTGACGTGGCGATCACCCAACACGTGATCGCAACGTCAGAGCAAGCGGTAGGTTTTAGTGCTCCCGCTCTGCAGGCAGAGTTATGGCAGGGCAGGGCTGCCGAACAAGTGCCGGATCGATCAAAAACTACCGGGAAGCAAAAATTTCCGGGCAGAAAGCTGATTATCAGAGGTCACGTGTTGGGTCGATACTGCTAGTAAAAACAGCGAAAGGAATGGCTTGACTGAGAGCTCGCTGGCCGCCACGCTGGCGAAGCGATGCTCTCTTCTGGTTCCTTTCCTTTCTCCGTGCTATCGGCGGCGAACCACGGCGCACGAAAAGACAGGGACCAGTACTGACACGCTCACCTCCAGAGTACCGAAATCAAAACTGGTTCATGAAAACAAATATTGTAGTAAATAATTAGGGATTTCTAACGCTTGCTAATATGCTTTCCAGGCTTTAGAAGGCTTGAACCTTCCCTTAAGGGGCAAAAAGAAAGAACGAAAAAGAAGAAAATATCAGTCGAAAATATTAAGTCATTATGCTCCTTGAAGAGCCGTTGCAGTAAACTGTGATAGTTCAAAGACGCACAAAAATGCATACAACTTCGAAATCACATTGAAGCATCCAGAGCTCTCTGGGTGGGAACTGACGACGCGAAAGCGAGGTGAACCCGACGAATGTTACCGCGTTTTTAAGCGAGTGCGGCAGACGCCTTGTCATGAAGGGGGGGGGGGGGGGGGTTGTAACGAGCGCGGTCCCTCCGTGATAAAAGGTGCCTTCACCGAGCTCCTGTGCTCGCCTAGAACCATCGCCCCTGTTCGCAAATAGCTCTGGCGTCGTTCCCGCGTACAGCGGGTCGTCTTACCGCACAGCTCCTTGTCACCTGGGTGCGCGAAGCCGGGGGGGGGGGGGGGGCAACGGAGTCTCATAAACAAACCCGCGCCACGCAAGGAGCGCGCTGCACTGTTTGTATATTCTCGCGAGACCTCTTGCACACTACTAGCGTGCTAAGCCCTGCGCTGCCACTCCGACCTCCGCTCGGACTTTATCGACTTGCGGCGTCGCTGTGTCGGCTGTTGTTAAGGCGCTATCTCCACGAAGGCTTATTGGACTAACTGAAATGAGCCGCAGGGCTGCGTGCGGTGTCTGCGGCTGCGAAGAGGACATCGAGCCACTGTCGTCGAGTTAAATAGCAGAGACAGTCACTCTCCTACGGACTGCGACGACTGGACTTTTGACCGCCGCCCGTCCTCGTTGTCTCAGGGGCAGGGAAGGCTATGTTGCGCTTCTTCAAGGCGATCGGCCTGTGATGACGTCTTTGTCTGCGTGGCGCCGTCCGTGCGCACGTACGCCATTCACCGCCGTCTTTCCTTCTCTCTCTTTCTCATCTTTCCCCTGTTCCCTTCCCCAAGCGTAGGGTAGCCAACCAGGTGCTTCACGGGCTAATATTCCTGCCTTATTTCCTTTTTCTTTATCTCCTGCTATAATGAACACCACCTTTAATCTTTTCCAAAAATTAGCTCGGAATTTATTGGGGAAAATATTCATCCGTGCTATAAAGTCAGATGCATGCAAACTGTATGGAAGTTGTTTAATCATGTCCTTACCGTCAGCTTTAGAGCAAATTGACGCTAAATACATGCATGGACCGCTGCGTGGGCTCAGGCGAGATAAATCATGCGTGAAGTGCGTTTCGAATAACGCTACTTGAAATGAAAATCGGTGATGTATAGCATTCACTTGTCGACCTATCACACCCTGCTCCATGTTCATTTCCGTGCTTATGCAAAGAATATTGCTCTGTTTCTTTTTTTTAGGACAAGAAACATGAGGGGACGGAGATACTGTCTTCTTGTATGAAACGCGTGTTTCTGCACTCATGTCGGTGTTTGTTAAAAAATAACTTTGGACTTTCTCTCAACACACATAATAAGTACGTAAACTATTTTGCGATGTTAAACGTTATATACTTGTACATAATTTTCATGTGTCGTATTTACGCACATTTTAGTGCATGTTGCCAAAAAACTCAGTGCCCTTCCACTGTGTGAAGAAGGATGACCAGCGAAGCTGTAATGGCGAACTGCACCTCCGCCGCGGGTCGGCCCGGTATTTCACTAGCTTCGGGATCGGCCCACGTACGGGGAGCGCTTCACGCTATATACTTCACTTCCGCCGCGGGTCGGCCCGGTATTGCACTAGCTTCGGGATCGGTCACGTAGGGGAGTTTTGTGTCTCCACACGGAAACGATCCTGGGGAACTAGCCCGTAACAGCTTCGCTGTAAAATTGGTTGCGTATCTGTGTTTCTTAATTACTTAATTAAAGACAACGACGAACGCGGGATCACTGGCACGAGCGCGTTCGCGCGGTAGCGTTGAGGGGCGCCATCGAGCCAGCTGTGGAAGAAGACGATGACGCTGGAGCCAATCATAATGATGATAGTTTTGTCTTAACACAGTGGCACGATCCTGGGGAATGTAGCCCTTAACAGCTTCGCTGTAATAACGGAAAGTAACACCGATTTAGTGAAGCCGAATTTGTGGCTTTTAAAGCGAAAGCTCTACTACGGCGCCTCACACAATGTCGTTCATCGCGTCGCAATGGCCTTGAGCCGCTGGAGAGCAAGTGTGGCAGGTGTGACTTGGGTGTGACATCACGGCATGTGATCCGCTGCGGAGAGGCGTTGCAGCTGCGCTCGCTCGGAGCCTCGCCGCTGCGCTACCACGTGACTAGGCGGCCTAAATATAGTACGACGTAGCGCGAGCGCGAGCACACGCTACTTCACGTTGGCGAGAACAGCGTCTATAGTTCGACCGATGGTTCGACGCACTGGCGCAGCGAACGTAACCGGACGCGGCCAACGCGCTCCGACGCCCCCGGCGTGGAGCGACGCTCGCCCCCGCGCCGATAACGTCGGACTATAAACGCGCTTAACAGCTGTTTCACCGGCACTTGGTCGCTCAGTCTCGCCATCGGAGCAAAGAGAGGCCAAATTAGCAGGTTATGTAGAGAAACTTACCAAGCGCGGAAGCGTGCGTGCGTGTGTGTGTGTGTGTGTGTGTGTGTGTGTGTGCGTGTGTGTGTATGTGTGTGTGCGTGTGTCCTTTTTATATGTACCTCATAAGGATGCATGGATGCGAGAATAAAGTTCATGTTCAAGTACCTAACCATGGTACTTGAACAAAAAAAATATTTCTCGCGTTTGTTTTGCCTTCGGGATCGACCCATATATTTAGTTGCGTAGGTAGATGGCCAGAAAGAAAACTGGCCTTACATCTAAGGCAGATAGTTGGGCAAGTTGGAATTTAGACAATGACATGTTTGAGCGTCTAAGCAACATGAAATGAGGCACTGAGACAAAAGGACGACGGAAACGGTAGAGCGCTAATTACACTGTGTGCGTGGTGGGCGTCGCCTGAGCACGCGAACTCGGACGAGAATCGACGGTGGTGCTTCGTCTCTCGCCTCCACGGCTAGGGGCCGGCCGGCCCGGATCAATACGAAGAGCGAGTTGAATGCTGCAGAAAACGCGGCTTGCTCGCTCACCAGCTTCGCGCGCCCACATATATTCCCGGCCAGGCAGGTAGAAGTAGTAATTGGTTTGTTAATTAGAAAACGTGTCGCGTGACACTTTTCCCGATGTTTCGCTGACTTTCTTTCAGGCTTGGAAAAAGCTTTTTATGCAGCACGTATTGAGCAGCGGTAAGCTGGATGAGCAATTCTTTAGGACGGTCTGAGAGGCGGCCCAGTCCTGCTCAGATCCCGATGAGCTACTGGCCCTCGTCGAAAGAGCACGGGCAGCGGCTTTTGCCAATGGTGTCCCGGACTAGGAACCTGACCAGTTTTCCAGTAACCCGAGCTCTTTTTGTTTTTCGATAAAAGTTTTTATCGTCCTCATCAGGATGGTCTACAATTTTCTCATGGACACTTTTGCGCTGAATATAATATTTAATGAAGTTGATTAATAACTATTTATGTAACTAGGCGAAATAAAAAAAAAAATGTCTGACTTGGTCCAAGCGTCGGGAAACAACATCAGCTCATGAGTTTTGCCCATCTACGTGGAACTTGCCTATTTATTTAAATTTTGGCACAAATTACGCGGTATACACGGCATACGTAAGGATATATCAAACGCTTAATTCAAGGGCATTCAGAGCTAAACACTAGGGCCAATCATTGCAACATAGACCGCTCGTAGTATATCTACTAAACCTCGTGCCGTGATGAACTCCATCTCACAATTTTTAATTGTGAGGTCGAGAGTGAGAGGGTGACACCTCTCAACACTTGAGAAGCTCTTTATAGAGCGTTCATTAAACAGGGAAAGGAATCCACTTACGAACCGTGCGCTGCACCAGCGGCGTTCGCAAATTCCGCCGCCTATATATACAGCTTCCTCGAAGTTATAAATGATAAGCCCCCTCCTAATACGTCTTTCGTGCGGATCACAATAACTGATGGGCCCCGTTTTTCTACCCACGTGACAGCCGCGGGGCACGGCCCCTGACAGGCCACGTAATCGATGCGTCGCGCCGCTCCCGGCTTAAGAACTGCGTGCCCTTGCAATACAGCGGCAGTGTGGCGAAGACGGATGTTCTGGATGGCGTCAAGTACGCCGTGCACCCGCCGATACTTAACTAAAGACGGGAGACGAGGCTGCGTGTACGCACCTGTCGCTAGGAAAGCGATCTCCTATCTACATACTCTTCTCGGGTAACGAACCACGGCGACTTGTGCACGTATCCGACATGAGCGCGCGGAGCGTTGTACTATGCGCAGTATAAACTTTGGGCACAAAAGTTACGTTGTAAACTTCGCGCAGCGGGAAGCAACTCCGCGGGAAGCCTCTTTAAGCCGTCCCTGCCACTGCCACCGCGCTACCCCTTCCCAAGTTGCAAAAGGGGCAAGCAAGCACTGCCTGTGCACATTAGCGCATGCAGCGAGTCTCGACGCATCAGCGAGCCGTTCCCGCATCTGCGGAGCCCATTAATCTCTCGCCGTTGTAGAGATCCGAAACTCCACGCGAACAGCAGCACGATCGCCGAGTTCACGGTCATGGGCCGCGGGTGCAAGCGCAATCTTGCTCGATAATTACGCGAAACGTTTGCGCCGCTACATAAGGGCGCGTTTAATTCGCCAGACGGTCCCCCTTTCGGGGACGCGCTGCGACAGCTGGGCCGGCGCCACGCGCGGTGACCGTAACACTCCTTTTCTCTCTCTCTCTCTCTCTTTCTTCTTTTTTTTTTTTCGCATATGGCTGGTTCCTCAGTGCGGCAATGTCATTGTCGCGAGTCTCGTGAAAAATAACTGGCAGCGCAAGATCGAAATTAACAGAGCAAACATAATTGTTCGGTTATGCAAGGTCCATACAGCGATCACATGTCCATGCACGGACGCCGCGATGTGTTCATTGTAATTATATCTGGGATAAGATAGCACTGTACCAGCAAGTCAGCGATGTGTCGAAAGGGAAGGTCACGTGAGAAGGAAGCGAGTGAGTGCCATCGGAGGAGAGTAAAGCCTTCCGATCCCCTCTTCGCAAACTTTCGACCACTTCCGGCCCTTCAGCGGAAAAGCACTCCAAGCCTGACTTAAACGTCAGCCTGGCCTACAACTGCAAAAAAGGCAGGCTTCGGTGTTAGTCACAGTTCATTGCAAGCATAGCGTTAGTCATACAATGGGCTGAGCGTGCGGCGTGAAATTCAAGCACGGTAAGGCCGATATAGCACAGAAAAGGTCTCGTGCATGACGACTTGGCCTTGCGCCGATTGCATGAAATGTTAATCAAAGTTCTGCCGTTTGAATGCGTTCGTCGCCCATATTAATGCGTAGGTCGCTCAGTTTAGTTCGTTGGTTAATGTAAGCGCTGCTAGCACAGCAGCCTGCGGGCTTACGGCTTCACTGCCATGTCGTTCACTCCGAGAAGTTGACTGCATCGGCGTACGCATACGGCTTGCAACAATAGCTCGTTTGATCCGTAGGACAATGACGCGACCATTGAGCACGGTATACGGTTGATGCGGAATTCTATGCCGCTGCTTGCTTCGTCTACAGTAAGTGCGCTTGAGTTTAAAGTCAGCAAGGTTTTCACGCCAGTGGGCAGGTTGGTCGACAGCCAAGTGCGTATAGTTTGGCGAGCGATTCAAAATTACGACGCCACTACAGTGCGCGTTTGCGATTTTGTTTAGTCACTAATTCGGGGGCCGGTGAAGGCTGTACCCACTCGGTTCGACCAAATATACCCACCCTGTCGATGACCAGGTTGGTGGCGGTCCAACTCACATTCAGTGTACTACGTTTTTTGCCGCGTGCATATGACATCGACGACCGGCAAAGTTGAGCCCTTAAACAACTCCGACCCGCTTCTCAACACAAGCGGCCGATGTATATATAGTGCCTGCGTCGGTTACGGGCTTTGACTCCAGTTGATCGCCAGGATGCCGGTCTTGTAAACAAAGAGGTGAACACGTCTGCTTGAAAGCGTCCGAACCTTCCTACGACGCGTGGGAAAATATGACTGTTCGGAACGTTGGAGCCTGCGGGAACCTGTTGGGAAACTGATGAAAATTATTGCAATTTTCTTAAATATCTTGTTGGCACTATATACGGTCGGATGGTCTCCACTCACCTGCGTGTCCCGCGAAGCGCGGTTAACCCGCGAGGTAAACGGATTTATAGCGCTCGCGTATGTGCATAGATTTACATATACAGCTGCGGCAAGTTGTTCTTTCATCCACTTTCACTTGCATTATTTATCATTTCTTCAATTCAATTAGTAAATACAAGTAATTTCCCCAGCGTTTTCCTTGGTGCCATTTTGGCTTCTTATGATATGATTAATAAAAATCGGGCCCCTCGGCTAATCCCGTTTTTCTTTTCTAATATATATATATATATATATATATATATATATATATATATATATATATTGTGGGCTCACTGTACGTCTCCGCGCACGGCGTCGCCAAGTGGCCCCCGAGAAGTGGAGCCTCACGACGCAGCACGACGGCGTGCGGCGATAAACCCACCGCAGCAGGTTCGAGCACCGAACCGAAAAGCCTGGCCGGCTCTGGCCGTACGCATGGGCGCTCTCCCAGGAACACAAGGCGCTCAGGACAGTTAAGGCGTTTATTGATCGCAAATGGCCAACACGTACCAGACTGCACCGAAACACACGGAGTACACTCGGCGCCCGCGGTCCCCGATGGCGAGGGAAGGCGGGTTACACGCCGCGTCGAACCATGGTTCGCGCACGCGGGCCGAAATGCGTTCGCAAACGCTACCTAGCGCTTCCCGTCACCGACAATGGTCTGCGACGGTTCGAATACGCAAAATGTGACGCACTGAGCACCTGAGACTACCGCAAGGGCGGAATGCAGAGCCACTCAGCAAGCCACACCTACGCAAGCTGACAAAGCACGTGAACGTCCCCAGGCCGGGGCCGTTGGAGACACAAATAGCTGGTCGCTCACGTACCTTGCAGCTTGCCTCTCGTGACCGGCGCTCGTCCCTCTCGCAGCACGACTCCCCCGCGCACGGCGATCGTCCCCAGTCGGGGCTTCTTCCCTATACGTCACGCCCCACGACCCAATCGCAGGGCCGCGTAGCATGACGTCGCGGGACGCGGTCGCGGCGCCCGGGGAAACGGCGCGCGGTCGAGGGGCAGTCATTTGGGAGGGGTTTTCGTCGCAATGGCGAATGAGTCCGTAGCCTTAGACACAGCAACGACTGCGCCCCGGTAGACCGAAAGAACTACCACAATATATAGACACACACGCACACAGAGAAACACTAAATCGACTCAAGAAAACAGCGGCGCTCGTTGGCCGACCTCTGAGGGGTCCGGCCGCGTGTGAGGCGCGTTTCCTTGAGAGACATGCGTCATTCACCTTCTGCATACACGAGCGCCGATGGACAATCCTTCTCCCATCACGGAATGGGCTGTCAATTCTACTGGTGTCCTTCCTTCTTTCCCTAGCCCCATAACTACCCGTCCCTCTGCTTGTAACGCATTTTCCGTTTAGGCCATGGAGCCATCACTGTGTAACATAGGCGCTTATATGAATGATAGCCTCCTGGATCCGTGATGCAAGGCTGAGATGGATGCGAGGGCATTACGTCACTGACAGACCGTGTCCGGTACCGCCAAATTACCGCCCCCCCCCCCCCCCGCCTGCCCCCACACCAGACTCCCCTCACTGAAATTGGAACGCCGTGGCGGTGTAGCGAGAAAGAGCGGAAAACAGCCGCGCGCGAGAACGAGCGGCGGCCGTACACGTTAATTTTCGCGACCATGTTCCACAATGTTGAGGGACTCATAGTTGCCAACGGCCGCCGACTCCCAGTGCCTGGCCAGAATGTCTGTAGTTTTCGTTGTCCGTATAAGGTGATTGATTGATTGATTGATTGATTGATTGATTGATTGATTGATTGATTGATTGATTGATTGATTGATTGATTGATTGATTGATTGATTGATTGATTGATTGATTGATTGATTGATTGATTGATTGATCGATCGATCGATCGATCGATCTTACAATATTTAAAGAGATACACGGTAATGAAGACTACCGAGCTGTGCAGTCCGACCTATTCTCATTCTGTGAATGTTGGCATTTAAAGGGGTTCACTATAAATTCACAGCAAAACCAGAATTTTGTCATATTCGCGTAAAATCCATAATATCGTCTTTCCGTACTCTGTTGATCATGCAATGTTGACGAAGGCTGTTGGAAAACGCGACCTCGGTGTGCTTTTTGACAGTACGTTAGGCTTCCCCACCCACTCCAAGCTCATAGCACTACGAGGGCTGCCCGAGCTCGGTTAGGCGTCTGCACAGACTTCCAAGATATTTCCGTAATCCACTTACCTTCCTCAAATTGTTAAGGTCCATCTCTCTCCCATTACTTGAATGCACCTCGTTGATGTTGAATGCCACAAGCAATTCACATAGAATCTTTAAATGGTCATGTGCAGAAAAAATGTTCATGAGTACCTATAAGCTTTGTTTTCTGACCTCAAGCACCAACAACGTTTCAAGTCTGAGTAATTATCCTACGCTTGTGTTACTTTGCTGCAGACACAGTCGCACTGACGTCCTCCCTTTATGTAAAATCATTCATGGAATCATTACATGTTCAGATCTACTTGCTTCTGTTTCCCTGCAGGTTTCAGACTGCCAGGGAACGCCGGCCTTTCCATGTTCCTGCCTCTTTCAGCAGACACTCGCCTTTCCAAAGAATGCAGAAGAATTACAAGTGTAATTTTCTCCATCTTGGTAGGCTTTCAAAACGTGTTGTATTCTTTCTATTCCGAGCTTCGCACTTTCTCTTGAGCCCTCTCTCTTGCTTCACTCCTCTCCTGACTTCTCATAGTTCACTCTCTCTCCTTGCATGCATGTGGTCCGTCTCTCAATTATGTTATTGCTGCATTGTTGCTCATTATGTAGCTGTTATCCAGTTATTTGTTGTGCTTGTTTTCTCAGTCTGTCCTTTTATCCCATAACTTTAGTCGTAGTCGTAAACATTTCTACCTTTCTTGTTTTTGTTTTTCTGTGCACCAGCACCCAGACCTCAGTGTTTTACCTGGGCACATTAAACTAACTGTTTGTTGTTGTTGTTGTTGTTCATCTATAAACACATGTAGTACCCCAAAGAGCGAAAGATAAGAGGAATAAGATAAAGAAAGGAAAGAAGAAAAGGAAGACACACGGCAACACATCCCACCATGAGCCATAGGTAGAGGCCAAAGAAAGAAAGAAACAAACAAACATGACCGCAGAGTGCGAGCATTACAAACAAGAGTAGTTCCATAGTTGGAAAGAATTCCAGCACAGTTATGCGAACCTCATATCGAGTTGAAACACGGCCTAGCGGAAACAATATATCAATAAGCGCAACTCGAGCAGCTTAAGTTGCTCGAACTTGCTCAGCAGCACACGGCAACACCTGTTGAAAGCTGGCCATTCCAACAGCAAGTACTCGGCCGTTTCGCTGTAGTGTCCACAATCTGGGCACGAAGGGCTCGGTGTATACGTTCTTGTCGGTGAAGGCGATGTGCGACATTAACACATTCCACGCGGAGCTTGAACAATAGAGACCTACTGCGACGGGTTAAAGCACGGCCAGATATTAATCTAGGGTACGATTCCTTGGCGACGCAGTGTTGGCACGAATAAAGAAAACTAGCATTACCCAAGATGTGACGACACTGTGACAAAAATGCGGAAACTTTCTAGAGCTGTTATTCGCCAAGCAGCATCTGACGTCATGTATAATCGTAAACGAGAAAACGCACAACCCGTAACGGGCACCACGTTCATAAGTGAAGCGCTTGTAAAAAAAAAAAAAAAAAAAAAAAAAAAAAACGACGTGAAAATTCCGCGCTTACGGCTGCAGACGCTTCCTACACCGTTATCAAGGACAGACGCTGCGAGTGGTCATCGTTTACTTGCTCAAACCAAGACTGAAACATTGTGGAACAACTCGATTTTCTCCAACTGGCGTCTCCACCGGCTGGATCCCACATTGAAGCTGCAGATTCCATCGAACTTCTCCCGCCGTGATGCAACTTTACTGCGCCGCCCCTGCTTAGGGATGGCTTTTACGAAACCCCACTCATTCTTTATTTTAATGTCCGACACACCGATTTGTGACTCGTGCAGATGTGAAGCGAGCACGTGTCGTGTTTTTGTAATCTCTATGAGATCGAACGCGACGCTCTTCGAAGGGTGTTAAACCGATTAGATAAAAGACCATTTTCAGAGACTAAGATTCTCGGACCATGGCCCCACGCGTCGCAGGCTTACAAAGCGACGCAGGCACTGCTATTTTCATGAAATCGAGTGGCCTCAGTGACCGATTGCAGGCGTGAAGTTATGGACAACCGCACGTATTCACACCAATAGTACCTTCTTCCTTTCCTCTCCTTTCTTCCCTAAAACCCCTTCCCCTGTGTAGGGTAGCAAACCAGACGTGCTTCTGGTTGACCGCCTTACCTTTCCTTTTTTTCCTCCTCCTCCTTATGGTCGCTCTACTCCAGTGCTCGCTTGGACGCATTTGCCAAGCACTTCTTGGCGTTGCATCTAATGAACATCTAATGCATCTCATCTTGAATTGAGTCCGCTTCTATTTCATTTGTTCCCGGTATCCCTCTTTTTGTGGTTACTAAAACAAAGAGGTCACCTAAGCAAATATACGGCGGCTACTGGAACGTTTAACTGTACACCATTCCGACAACACTGTTACCGACAACGTATACCATTAACTGGTGGATGTCAGTGAAAAAGGGAAACAAAAAAGAAACATTAAGAAGTCAGTAGAGAGAATCATTAAGCAGTTCGCTGCCACAGGCGAGAAGTCGTTTGGAACACTGTCAAAATATGTATATGAAAAACTCCGAACCTAAATTTCACCAAGAAACACCGGAAATAACCCTCTCCCCGCGATTTTTGCTAGATATGAATTCCGAGAACACAAAGCGCCGCTTACCATTGGTTTTTGCGCTACCCCAGTCTTCAAAGCTTGATGTCCCTCACTTAGTTCTGCTAAAGCGAACACTTGATATTTCATATTTTTTTTCCTTCGCAGCGATCCCATTGTTCCTCGAATAAGAAGGTCGTTCGCCTCGCCGAGTTCTTGTCACAAACACGTCGTAGAATAACGGCAGTTAGCAGCTGCACAACATTAGCGCCGCGACAATAGAAAAAGACAATGCACTTCATCCGTTTTTAAAAGTTAGTGAAACGTATCTTGTAGAGTGGCGGTGAGGATGGCACAAACTGGATATCTCCTTTTTCATGGTAAAAGACCGCTTGGGCTAACGATCGGCCATTTTATAGTTGAAAGGTTTCGCCATCTAAGGGATTTGAATAATGGCTGTGGGATGAACATCAGCATGTATCGCCCCACAAGTTCAAAGCATGCCTTTCCATTAATTAAGTTTGTGTCTTACAGATGGTACATGCCTGCAATTCTTTACTATGGGCAGATTGTCCAGCTTTTAGCTCAAACCATTACTTCGGGCATTTGCAACGTTAATCAAGATAGGCAGAACAAAAAGAGTACAGTGCTTTCGTTTCGACACAGTAAATTAAGTTTCTTTTTTTGTTTTCTATTTCTTAAGGGCCGCGTTCATACATTTTGCAGCAGGATCTCCGCGCGCTGCCCTTCGCAAGCAGCCCCCGCTTGGCACGTAATGTTCGCCGTTTATAAACCCTACCGTTGAAACATCTGGTTTGTGAACGCTAAGAGAGCTCATTTCACTGCTGCATTTTAATCAATTTTATGTTCCGACTCGACATAATCGGTGATGTTGCTGGCTCCGAAATGGAAGGCGGTTTATCATTTGCTGTGGCGATCGAAAAACGGTGAGGAAACGCGAATGTGCTTGCATATGCGAGCGGCTCTCTCCCGTTGAGAAACAAACCGACCAAGAGGCGTCTTTAGCCGTGCCAGTTTTTACAGTATACGGCTTGCGGTCAGCGTTCAGTATCGACCATCTGCAGAACAAGGCTAGCTTGTCGTCATGTGCGATAAACTAAACGCGTCGTAAACGACATTTTGGAGAAAACAAACAGAAAAATCTTTTCTTTTTCTTTGCTTATTTTACAAAGCAAGGTTTTCGGAGCGTGGTAGACGCTCCAACGCACGTCCCTTCTTCAACCTCGTCATCGTTTGGAAACTCGCCTACATATAGCGCTGACGGTGTTATAACAGTGATGTAAGTGATCATATGCCTATCTTCTATATGATCGAGAGGAACAACCGATTGCTGACATGATCATCACCATCCTATTTTTATGTCCACTGCAGGACGAAGGGCTCTCCTTTCGTCTCCAATTACCCCTGTCTTGCGCCAACTGATTCCAACTTACGCCTGCACATTTTCTAATTCCATCACTCCGTATAATTTTCTGCCGTCCTCGACTGCGCTTCCCTTCCCGTGACACCCATTCTGTAATGGTCCACCGGTCACCAACGCTATGCATACATGGCGTGCCCAGCTTCATTTGTTTTCCCTTAATGTCAACTAAAATATCGGCTATCCCCGCTTGCTCTCTGATCCACACCACTCTCTTCCTGTCTCTTAATGTAACGCTTAACATTTTTCGTTCCATCGTTCTTTGCGCAGTCCTTAACTTGTTATCGAGCTCCTTTGTTAACCGTCACGTTTCTGCCCCATGTTATAGCACCGGTAGAATGCAATGATTGTACATTTTTCTTTTCAACGACAGTGGCAAGCTACCAGTCAGGATTTGGTAATCCCAGTCGTATGCACTCACACCCATTTTCATTCTTCCGTTAATTTCCTCTTCATGATCAGGCTCCCATGCGAGTAATTGACCTATATATAAACGTACTCCTGTATAGACTCAAGATGCAGACTGGCGATCCTGAATTCTTATTCCCTTGCTAGGCTGTTGAACATTATCTTTGTCTTCTGCATATTAATATTCAACTCCACTCTTACACTTTCTCGGTTAAGGTACGCAATCATTTGTTGTAATTTGTCCCCGGTGTTGCTGAACAGGACAATGTCATCTGCAAACCGAAGCTTGCTGAGATATTCGCTGTTGATTCTCACTTCTAAGCCTTCCAAGTCTACTAGCTTGAATACAATTCTTCTAAGCATACAGTGAATAGCATTGTCGAGACGGCGTTTCCTTGTCTGACCCATTTCTTGATAGGTAACTTTATACTTTTCTTGTGGAGAACCAGTATAGCTGTGGAATATTTGTAGATATTAAACATGATATTCCTCTATGCCTCCTGTACTCCTTGATTATGCGATGTCACTATAAGTGCTAGTATCTCAACTGAATCAAATGCCTTTTCATTATCTATGAGAGCCATATAGAGAGGTTGATTGTACTCCGCAGGTTTCTCAATTACCTGATTGATGACGTGGATGTTATCCATTGTAGAATATTCCTTCCTGAAGCCAGCCTGTTCTATTGGTTGATTGAAGTCAAATGTTGCCCTGATACCATGGGAAGTTATCTTGGTGAATATTTTATGCAATACTGAAAGCAAGCTAATTGACCTATAATGAATTATTCAATTCTTTAACGTACGGATTCGTATACCGGGTGTTTCAGCGAACAGCTTCAAAAATGTTTAAAAATTGCCGGTGGCAGATAGCACAATTCTAGTCCGTACACTAGTCCACACGAAGAAGCGGACATTGCTTGCACGGAAAATTGATATGCATAATCGACCACTTAACAAAAATCGCTAATTAAGTTTTTATCTAATTACCTTATGGGACGTATTACAATTTACAAATTCTAGCGGGGGAGTTCGCAGGCAGGTCCACTTGGAACAAATTCTCAGGGTCACACGTTTCGAAATATATTAATTCCCGAACTTTGCGTAGAAATGCATTAGTGTTCCAGTTATTCTTTAGCTTCAATGCATAAAACGACGCCTTGTTAAGAATTTTTACTGCAAGTTTGACGGCTCGTATCTCCTAAATGGTGCTATCCAGACAATGCTTTTCAAGTGGATATGCCTTGAAGTCTTACTCGCTAGAATTGGTAAATTGCAGTAAGTGACATTGGGCAAATATTTTAAAGTTAATTGGTGAATAATTGTTAATCAGCCGATTATGCATTTAAATTTTTTGTGTAAGTAATGCCAACCTCTTCGAGTAGATTAGCTCATCAACTGGAATTGCGCTATCTGCAACAGGCACTCAAAAAAAAAAGAAAGAATTGAAGGTGTTCGCTGAAATACCGTGTAATGTTGGCATTCGTCCAGCTCTCTGGTACATTGAAGTCGTGAGGCAGTGCGTATAAAGGGCCTCAAGCTTTTCAAGCATGGTATTTCCTCCATCTTTGATTAAATCAATTCTTATTCCATTTTTTCCTGCCGCTTTTCCTCGGCGCATGTCTTGCAAGGCCCTTCTAACTTCATCGCTAGTTATAGAAGGAGCGTCTGCAACCTGTTCACCACTAAAATCGAAGTTCTGCTGTTGTCAGCCGCTAGAATTAAGCATTCTCTCTAAGTTGCAACAAATTTCATATAAATCGGTCCAGGGTCTGTTTCACAAAAGCATTTGTGCGTCTCATATGTAATTGAATAGGCGGCATCGTAATTGGCACCGAGCTGAGGCTTCCCGTTTGTACCGGCTGTTTCGGGACACGAGTTGGCGCCAATATGAATTGTTCTTCAGAGGGACATGCACTCATTGACAAGACTCCCTCCTCTGGTCACGGTGATTACAAATGACAAATAATGTTGACAAGGCGCCGGGAAGAGGAAAGCGTCCCGAAAAGGTCCGAGTCGTCACCGCAATCGCTTGCGATGTTGGAAGTTGTGTGCCACGTCCAGGGCCTGTCAAGGTACACGCCGCACGGGGTATGCGCCCGCGATTAGGCAGCGTGTACAAATGCGAAATTTTTTTTTTTAAATACAAAATGCTTATGTCGCTTATCAAAAAAAAAAAAAAAAAAAAAAAAACGCGCAGCGACGAGTGAGAAACACACATGTCAGCGCCTCGCAGTCGCGGCGGTTCGTATAGGAGCAACAAGCCACGGCACGGCGTTTATGTTGGTGAAAAATGACGAAGGCTTGCATGCGACGGACTATTAATCACGATGCCCCGACGTCGCCTCCTTGGTAAATGTAATTGGTTCCATCACGCAACTGACCTTTTTCGTTTTCTCGATGTTACGCGAGCTACATGAAGAATAGATTAAAAAAAAAATTATCTGAGCGTGGACTACCACCATACGGAGGGTCGAGCTGGGAAACACTCCTTAGCTTTACTTCGGTGTATATGCGCTACTTTCTAATTTCTTTCTTTTTATTTTTGAAGAAGAAGAACGACAGTTGGGAGTGAATTCGTGAGAACTGTACCGGAACCGGCAGGGTAGCCTGAAATTTTCTTTTTTTTTTTTTGTCTTGCACTGCATTAATGCTCCATGGCATGTTATTGGCAAATATTCGGCAAACAGCATGGTATCGAAACATTCTCGATCAATTTGCTCGGAAAGGCGAAGGGAAATGGGAACGCCTACAGGTATTACTAGCGCGCGACCACCTGAATTCTACTTTCGATCGCTTACTTTCTTCTTCTTTTTTTTTTTTCGTCCGACGCGGAAGCATTTTTACGCCTACGCACAATAAGTGTCAGCCAGAAGGCGTTTGAGCTTGAAACTATAATACACTGACACTATCCAGTATGTGCGGAGGCGACGAAAATTGCTCACGTTGAATTATAACGGGCGCGCGCGCCTATAAATCAACGTTTATACTTGAGTCAGGTTAAGACCTGTTCATAGTCGCGCGCTTTGCGAGGAGCGTATAAGAGCTCTGTGCGTCCCTATATATACAGCACGCCGGTTCCTGCAGACAGGTGAAAAGCTGTACCCGCGTGCCTCAAAACGAGTGGCGAATTTACGGACGCGAAATCCCCCAGCGTGTCCCAGTGAAAACTGCTTCCTTCGCTACGGCGCTGCAGTTGACACGCGTAGGCCGCGTGTGAGAAAGACAACAGCGACGGAAGTGGCGTCACTGTTTGCAAATGTACGAATGTGTGAGTATATAGCAGTATAAGGGTATAAATGTGTTTAATTAAGGGTTATGATGATGTTTATTGGATGTTATTGGTTCAAGAGCCAGGTTTGGTCAAAGAGCGCCCAGGCAATGCTAGTTTAATTACGGGTGGACGCATGGGCGAGTTGGTAATAGTTCCTGGCGGTGTGTTGCGCGGCTCGCGAACGGCTTTAGGGAAAAATGGAAGCGGTATTTTTCCTCAGTACGTTTCTTTTTCTCTCTCCCTAATGCGACTTATGCACTGCGCAAAACGCCGTCCTTATTTAAAATTCGAATACTGGCCTTTTGGCCTATATAGGTCAGTATCCACCTCCCAGACATCAGGGAATCCAGGCTACAGTCCATGACATAGGAGATGAGTGAATTAAAACGGGATCCATAAACCCACGCCCGGATCAGTAGCTGTGGGTGATATGAATCCTCAAGGAAGGTGCCTTCCGCGGATATTGCCTGTGACGCAGCACTTCCAAAGCAGACGTGCCGCATCGACCGCTTTTTTTCTGTGTTGTTGCACTCTGGGCAGGGGAGCTAACCTTACCTCAATGTGTGAGCACAATGCATACGAAAGAAAGTATGCCAAAAATTTCTGGACGGGAAATATTAACGCGTACAAGACGAGCACGAGTGCAGAGAACAACCATAGGATGCCATAGTCTGCGACAGACTGTAGTATCCTGCCTCAAGACCGCATGCATTACATATGCTCTCTGCGCCTCCGCTCTGAGGAACAGCTGCAATTCCCAAGAGACGCCGATGTTGAAAGCAGTTCGCACCTGCTGTGACGTCACATAAATTAACGAACGTAATTGGCTGGCGCACCTGTATTTGCCATTGCGTCGCATGCGTTTGTATTATAGACACAAGAGTCGTGTACTTGTTCTATATATATAGTCTTCGTAGAAAAAGACAGGGAATAATTTATTTATGCGATGATGGCGCTACAGGCCTACTTGGGAAAGTGGGTAGAGAAAAAGTAGTTGAGTATGGCTCGCTAGGGAAGCTTTACATGAGAATCTCCATAGTGAGTTGATTGTCTCTTTGACGTTAGCCCGTGGTCTTCGTATACTCGTCTTGTACGCTTAATATTTCTCGCTCCGATTGAGCGCGAATCAACCCTGTTCGCTATTACATCGACGCTTTTGCACGCACGTATAAGCCTGCAGCCCTGAGACATTTCCTGTCTTGCCTTATTGCAGTCAACCTCGAAAAAAAAGAAAGAAGAGGTATATCTTCTGCGCTCATTGTGCGGAACGTCTCTCTTTATGTTCGTGAAAAATTTGAAGGTAAGGAACATGCCTCATGCGTCAAGCATATGTACGCACTAGCTTTCGTTTATTTTACACCAACATTTATTCATGAAATCGCGATTAGCTGCAAACGCAAAGTGCGGGAAGTCCGCAGGCTTGTGTTGGCGTGCTACTGCGGAGCGCAATTTTCCTGCACATTGAACTTCTCAGTCTGTTTCTGTCTTGCTGACTCGTTTCGGCTTCGCGCTTCAAGTCTAGCAGTTACAGAATGCTACCCAGCCCGCTGCCATACTGGGCTATTTCAGTGAGTCGGTGGCCGCATCTGTCGCTGGCGCAAAAAGCTATTCGCGCACTAGCGCTGTCTTTGAAGGTGCTCGAGCCTCAGTGGCTATCTATAGTCCTCCTGTTTATCGCCCCGCTTGCACGCGATGCATACTTTCTCCCTCGTTTCCTCTTCATGTTCCCCTTTCCTTTAGTGCGTAGGGTAGCACACTGGACGCTCCGGCATATATTCCGACCTTCCCTATCATTGCATTCTCTCTTTCTCTCTCTTCAGCGGGCGAAACTGTGAATCTTTCCAGGGCCTCTGTAAAATAAACTTTCCAATATGAATCGAATAGTCTTTGCTACTACTCGATTCGAATTCAATTCCGAAAACCACTATTCGACGTTGTCGAATATTTATTCTGTTCGAATACAGTGAGGGACAGCAACAGCTGTCGGAGTCTACCCAGAGAGGAAGACTGATCCAAGCGGGGACTCTTCTGAAGGACTCCTCCGGCTGGAGGAGAACCGCTACGGTTGCCCAGAGTAACCAGTCCCCGAGCGAACGCATGGAGGAGATCACTCCTGCACAATATTTTGCAGTCGTTAAATAAGCGCGTCTCTCCTTACGTAGCCAACACATTCGCTGTCTTGATTGCGCAAGGCTATTGGACAATATTGCCATGTTTCGATCCAGTATAAATGATGTTCGGAGCTGTAGCACTGCAGGTGAGACTTTCAAATAACATTGTCGCTGTACAGTACTTCACTTATTGTCTTTCAACTATGGCACTATGTTCACCTAGTGATGTGTAGTTCTTTCGTTTCCTTAATGTCGTGGCGTACCAGATACGACCCCCTTTACTATGCTTTTCGTTTACAAGCTTCTCAGTTGATCTCACATCCCGTTGTTAAGCGGCACTAGGTGCATCAAATAAGACGAATAATATTTTTGTTACTAAACAGACTACACGAAACCTTTACATTTCACTTTGTTTAAAGATTGAAAATATTAGATATTCAATTCGATGTTCGAACGTCGTTTTTCTCTTACATTCCTACTCAGTCCGATTAGAACTTTTCAATATTCGAACACTCCTAGCCTAAACTACTTCAGTATGCAAAGGAATGGCATTATAGTCACGTATCGTTTGTTGGGCTGGTTCCGAGTGGTGCAACGAAACACGGTTTTTAAAGCTTTCTTCATTTGTTTCTATTCGGGCATACTAAAGGGGTATATATTAGGTTAAGCAGTAGGCTAGGAAATTACGCTTCTGGAATAGTAATGCATGTCACTGTTACCGTGAAAGGAGACTTAGGAAGTCATAAAAGGCACAGAGACAAAAGAGTAGGACGACGCGGTCCTGATGTTTTCGCAACAGCTTGTCATGACGTCAGGTGAGACAGAGAGAGATATGAGGTAGCCAGCAAATGCGGGGAGATTAACCGGAAGAGAAGCTTCTGATTTGCTGCCCTACACTAAGGTAAGGGTAAGTTGGGAAACAAAGACAGAAATAATAGCGCAGAAAGAAGCTAAACGCACGCAAAAAAGAAAAAAATAATAAGGAGGAACTCAACGTCACGACGTGACGTCATAGATTTTGACAGCGTCTATGTGGATCTATTTATTATTTATTTGACAAAGAAGGACTGCATTTATCTCTGAAGCAATCAAAGCTTCAATTTAAGCAGCTCCGAGAACACATGTCTTTCGCCAGAACGGTGCGAATAGGAGAAATCACTTTGAAATTCGTGGCGTCACATTGACGAACTGGAGCTGAGTGATTGACGCGAAAGTCATGAAAGAGAAGACTGGCATTTCTTTCGTGAACTGTTGATGAACTCATTTACGCCAAAATAATCAAAACATAGTTTTGTAGGTGCATACATTACCATTGTAAGCTTATTTAGAGTTGCTGTTTAGTGTCGTTTTTGTGTATCTCTCCGCTGTGTATAGGGAGGACTCTGTTTCGCGTGCACACATGTATAACCATAGAACACCTCACGCAAAAGCGGAAAGCAGTGAATACAAAGCGATTAGACGACATAAATAAAACGGAGAGTGTAAATACCCGCTCCACATGGGCGGAGGCAGAAAAACGTGTAATATGAACGCACCAGAAAATCAAGACAAGCAACCTCCATGTGGCAAACATGAAAAATGAACAATCAGCACACCTGTGCACGCACACGCTCTCTCTCTTTCTCGCACGCACCCCACTCACGCATACACGTTCACGAACGAACGAACGAACGAACGAACCAACGAACCAACGAACAAACGAACGAACCAACGAACAAACGAACGAACAAACAAACAAACAAACAAACAAACAAACAAACAAACAAACAAACAAACAAACAAACAAACAAACAAACAAACAAACAAACGAACGAACGAACGAACGAACGAACGAACGAACGAACGAACGAACGAACGAACGAACGAACGAACGAACGAACGAACGAACGAACGAACGAACGAACGAACGAACGAACGAACGAACGGAGTAACCAACTCCAGCTTCAAACCGTATACGATACGTTCGGTCACGCTACGGCACACATGCCGCATTGCATAATAAAAGAGCTGCGAAGCTGCGCCAAGAAAGAAAGACCAAAGCAGTTCCGACTATTGTTCCCTCCGAACACAAGAGCACGTCGATCGAGCGCGACGCGACGAGTGATGCAAGATGCGCACGCGGACGAAAGGACGAGACGGCCGTAACGATCGAGACTCGCTCTCCGTCGCGTACGTCGGCGTGCCCGCCTCTCGTCGCAGTACAGTTACGCTGGTGAAGGTTGCGTGAAGGAACAACACAGACGGCGCACGGGGTCGAGGGGCATTATTCCTGCGTCGAACGGTGAAGAGTTTGCGCAGCCGGAGCGCGACACGTGATGCCCTCATTAAAGAATGCCTCGCAGGCAATACCGAGTAATCAATGTGGGGCAACGTTTCAGCCTGGGTCTAACGTTTTGACGAGGCGCCTTAGCCCCTGGAGACAAATGCAAGATGAGACACTCTCCCCAACCGTTGATGAACAGCGCGCAAAGGCGAGGCACAACAAGAGCGACAGGACAACGCGCTGGCCGTGACAACCGTTTTATTTTGTCGCCCGATAGACTGCCTTAAATACAATTATGCATACTAGGTTTTAGGAAAAAACGAGAAAAAGAAAATGGGCAGAAGCCAAGACAAAAAACAGTTCGCTTGTTAGAATTGCGCCTGCAAGCCGGTTTTCGAAGGGAGCACGGTGTTGTTCAGACATCGAGATGTAAGGTGTCGCGGGAAGTCACGAAGGCGCTTTCCACAGAAGAAAGGAGGAACTTTATTCAGAGAAAGGGAGAGAGAATGGCCTGAGTGATGTGGCTCTATAGGCTGCTACTTGACGGCGTTGGTGAACACGCGTTTGGGGAAACGACAGAGAGAGAAAGGGTAGGAAGATGGTATAGCGAAGATAATAGCTGCTGCACAGTTCTACTTCACCTCTGCAACCTCCACGTACATGCTTCACGTACATTCACCTTGAATGGCCTTGGCGGAGAAGTGTACAATCTACTGGAGCGCAGCCGGGATGCAGCATGCAGCCTATGGTGTGCGCGATTTGCTGATCCCTATCGTTGCTCGAGTGTGAAATGTCTGTTAGATTTACAAAAAAAAAAACTAGCCGCAGATCGGATACCTGCGGCCAGTTATTTTTTCATCCACTTTAATCTCCATTTATGTGGTGCCATTGTTTGTCGGCTTCTTATGATACGATTAATAAAAGTAGGGCTCTTCGGTTCTCTTCTCGTTTACGCGCGCGCGCGCACGCACGCACGCACGTGTGCACGTGTGCACGTGCGCGCGCGCGTGTGTGTGTGTGTGTGTGTGTGTGTGTGTGTGTGTGTGTGTGTGTGTGTGTGTGTGTGTGTGTGTGTGTGTGTGTGTGTGTGTGTGTGTGTGTGTGTGTGTGTGTGTGTGTGTGTGTGTGTGTGTGTGTGTGTGTGTGTGTGTGTGTGTGTGTGTGTGTGTGTGTGTGTGCGTGCGTGCGTGCGTGCGTGCGTGCGTGCGTGCGTGCGTGCGTGCGTGCGTGCGTGCGTGCGTGCGTGCGTGCGTGTGTGTGTGTGTGTGTGTGTGTGTGTGTGTGTGTGTGTGTGTGTGTGTGTGTGCAGAGTGCGACCTTCTCTCCTTCTTGTCATATTTCAGTACTCTTTCTTCCTTCGCCAGTACAGGGTAGTCAGCCAAGCTCAGCCTGGTTAACCTTCCTGTTTCTCTCTCTTTCTTTCTCTTGCGGCGGCATACAGATGAACTAAAGTTAAATAGTGGAAGTAACATTAACAAAAAATGACAAACGTAAATTAAACAGCAAAAGTCATATTTTAGGACGTGTATTACGCTTTCAACAAAAAATTCTCACACCAGACAGGAACATTTTTGGTGATTCAGACGTCGTATGGAATTGAATCACCCCAAGTGATCGCTCCGTTTAAACTACAGCAGCCTCTGGGCGTACAAATTCTCGTAAACAGGCTGATTGAAGATATTCAGGGCACCAGCTCTAGTTTTACGTGTGACTATTGCAAATTGAAATATGTTAAGTGGAAATGATTATTAGATGAACAATTTGACCCTTCTTGTACTTTTTATATGACGTCAGGCTACAGGGCATCTGACGATATCGAAATAATGGTACCCCGTAGCCTGTCAACTGTGAAAGAGTAATGATTCTAAATACGCATTCTTGTAGTGTATAGAAGTGATCTTTCCAGACATGTAGGATATCATCGACTCCATGAGAGAGAGAAGTGGTTCTTGTGGGGAAAGGAGGAAAGGCTAGCACTATCTTCTGCAACCCATGCGGGAGCACGGCACAGCGCCAGCAGGGTGGAGGACATGGGAGTAAAGGAGAGAGAGGGTAGGAGGGAGAAAGGTAGAGGGTCGTCCTAGCAGCATCCGAGCAGCGCGGCCGGGAGGGCCCAGTAGGTTCGACCGGAGGAGTAGGCTGGTGATAGACCGTATAGGAGGTGGCCCAGCAGAAGCGAAGTGGTGGCGGATCAGGAAGCCCGAGGTGGTGGGATGGCCGTTAGGCTATCCGTCTTTGTAGAAATGTCCTATAGTCTCGCCGACAGCCCCGACGAGTCGAGGTACTCGACGACACTTAGGAAGGCTGGTAGCTGATTACGACAGGGGAAGAGGATATCTTCCTGTCGTGAGCATGGGAGCCCCAGGTAGAGGAACTCCTGCAGAAATCGGCCGCGGTGCTGCAGGTGAGCAGGGCAGGCCAGCAGCAGGTGCTCCAGAGTCTCTGAGGAGGAAAGAGAAAAGTAGAAGGCAGGGAGGTTAACCAGAATAACATCCGGTTGGCTACCCTACACCGGGGAATGAGAAAGGGGAAAATAAAGATCACAGGGAGAAAGAGGAGGGAAGGAAAGAAGGAAATTGCGGCGAGTTCGCTGACGCGTGTGGCCTTACAGAAATCGCGTTAATAGTCACAGATGGTCGCACAAACCCGTCGTCCTTAAGAAACACAAAAGCGCCTTCACCGCTTTATGGGCCGACGGGTGATGGGGGCGGTGTTCTAGCAGCACCTGCACAGAAAGCGGCCGATTGTCCAGTTTTTGGAAAGCTTTGGCAAGTTCTTGTCTCTCCGAGGCATATCTTGGACAGTGGCACAGCAGGTGGTCGATGTTTTCTTCGGTGCTCTGGTTCACTGCAGGAGGCACAGGCTGGCGAGGTGGCTTTCCCAAGGCGGTGCCGGCGGGCTGCCGTCCAGTAGCAGCCAACTCGCAGTCGGAGCAGCAACGAGGCATCCCCTCGTGGGAGGCCGTGTTGTGGAAGAGGCCGTGGAGGCCGGCCCAGGGATACCCGTTTGTCCGGGTGGCAGGCGATGATGTGCCGTCGCAACCTGTGTCTCGAGAAGTCTGCAGCCGTTACAGCAGGGCTGAGGGGGACGCTTGGGTGGTGGGCACTCTTTGCAATAGTGTCGGCCTCTTCATTGCCCGGGATCCCCACGTGTGCCGGTAGCCATGCAGGGATAGTGAACATCCTGAGTCCTGAAGGGTCGTCAATCTTGAAGAGAGCAGAGCAACCCCAAGGCTAACCCTGTCAGGGCTCTGCAGGCAGAGCAGCGCCACCTTGGAGTAGCAGAAGATGGCTGCGGGGTCGCTGGTAGCTCCTCTGCCAGTAGGTCCACAGCAAGGCGGAGTCCTGCTAGCTCTGCTGCGGTAGAGCTTGCATGTCCCGAGAGACGGCACAGCTTGCTCTTTTGTAGGGCCGGTGCAACGCAGGCTGCTGTGGATGAGCCCGTCTCCAGTATCACGGATCCATCGACGAAGAAGTGAA
Source organism: Dermacentor andersoni (assembly GCF_023375885.2). NCBI lineage: Eukaryota > Metazoa > Arthropoda > Arachnida > Ixodida > Ixodidae > Dermacentor > Dermacentor andersoni. Next base: position 162,792,399 of record NC_092818.1, on the reverse strand, counting down.
GGTGGTCCCCAAATCTCTCTTGGAGGAGAGAGGCTGCCGTCTGCTGTAGGGCACATGTTGGGGAACGATTCTTCGAGACATCTGGCAGCTCCGTAGAGATAGGGATTGGTGGTCGATGTGGTGGGCGAGGCTGTACAGCGTTTGCAGGCGTGTCCCTCATGACTTCATTATAGAGGCAACATAGCCGTCCCATGTGTGATGCTGGCCGGAAGTGTAGGCGGGTCAGGAGTGCTTGACCATCTGAGGCATGGTGTAGGCGATCAATGTGTCGTAACCCCTGTTGCAGGAAGAGTAGTGACAGGGACCAGGCACCTGCCTCAGCAAGAGTAGCGGCCACTTGTGAGGTTCGAGGAGCGCCAAGACAGAGCCGTATTGCAGACCGGTGCTGCAGATCCAGTTTCCGCAGGCGGGGTGGAGGCAGCACAACAAGAGGGAGGGCATACAGTAGCCGTGAAGTGGCAGCAGCTTCAAAGAGCTGCAGGGCCCACCTGGTGGTACAGCCCTGTCCACGGGCAAGGAGTTGTGAGATCGCCTTGCGGACCCGAAGCGTCTGGGCGCACAGGGCCTTGGTAGCCGGCAGCCAGGTCAGCCAATGTTCAATGCGAAGCTCCAGGTAGATGACCGCCTTGCTCCATGGAATCTGGACGCCCTCCAAGCGCAGCCGGGCAGCTGAGTGGTGGGCTGCTGTTCTGGGATGCAGCAGCAAGGCTTCGGTCTTCCTGGTAGAGATGGTAAGGCCGATGCTGCACAAGTAGGCAGCCCCAGTGTCCAGGGCCCTCTGTAGGGCCGCACGTGCCTTGCGGATCTGTTGAGGGTGGTCCCCGCACTTATAAGGCGATGTCGTCCGCGTAGGTTGAGGACTGCACGGGGAAGTGAGGGTCGATCGGCAGGGCAGCAGGCAATTGTGCCAAGGCCAGGTTGAAAAGGAAAGGGCTCATCACTGACCCCTGTGGCACGCCTGCAGCGACTGGACGGGGGGTGCTTTTCGATCGACCCACACATACCCTGAGGGTGCGATTGTGCAGGGACGACGAGAGGAACTCCCGCAGGTTGCCACAGATGCCGAGGAGGTCCAGGCCCGGCTGGACGACTGCGTGAGGAAGGCTGTCGAAGGCACCCTGTACGTCGATCAGCAAGAGCATCACGAGGTCCCCACCGGCCTTGGCGTCCTCCAGGGTGGACACCTTGTCAGCGATGGAGTCCGCAGTGCACCGCCGCCGCTGGAAGCCCTTCTGTTGGTCTGCCAGGAAGCCGCTAGCACCGGCCACCCAGTCCAGTCGCGCTAGAGCCATGGCCTCCATCACCTTGCAGGCAGCGGAAGTGAGGGAGACCGGTCGATAGGATGACAGTTCCCTAGCCGGTTTTTTTTTTTGGCCTTGAGCAGCTGTGCGCCATGCCTCTGGCACCTGCCCTGACTGCCAAATCTCATTGAAGAACTCGAGCAGGCGCTGTTGCTCGCTGGCGGCCAGGTTGCAGAGCATCTGTGGCATTACACCGTCTGCTCCTGGTGCACTGTGGCGTTTCCCTCGCCTCAGAGCCGCCTGGAGCTCGTGCAGGGCAAGTGGCTCTTGGCAGAGGGCAGCGACCTGGCTGGAAGTCCAAGCAGGGTGGAGGCTGTATAGACAGGTGGGCAGTTGGGCAAGGGGGTGTCCGACCAGCAGGATGACTGCACTTTGTGGCACGGGAGGGGCGAACCGGTCCGCCAGAAGTTCCGCGAGAGCCTCTTCGCTGATTCCTAGCGAGATGGCCACAGCGAGCACGGGTTGACAGCTCGTCCTCTTGCCGGTGAGTGACTTGAGCAGTCGCCAGGCTAGGGGGCCCCTTGAACGGTCCTTGACTCCATGATTGAATGCACCATGCTAAATATCAAAGTAGTTGTTCTAAATATGTAACATATGTGTCGCCACATAACTCAATGCAGTGCGCTAAATGCCCATATAAGTTCATGTGTGATATGCTCTCTTTCATACTTACGAGAGTGAAAAATTGGAAATTTCTATAATGCATCTCCTATATATAGGTGCCTCTTCAATCGGGCGAAATGCGATGCTTGCATGTACGTACGTATACACCTCTCGTCGTATTCGTGAAGAACGAACCACGAACGTGAAACAGCGCGTACAGGCGCAGCGCCACATTTTACTGTAGGTATATATATGTGCAGTCTATAGAAGCTTAGAAGCTACGATATATCGCTCAGGAGCAAAGAACGCGCGTGCTCAGATCTTCCGTTTCTCTCTTTCCATAGGAGCGTAAGCGCAAACATATATGGCGCCGGCCTAAGTGCACTCTCAATGTCACATATAGAACCGAAATACACGCCAGTGAGCACTGAAGCCAGTATTTTATGTTCGCTCTACAAACACGAACCTTCAGCAAGTGCAGCGACGGCTTCGCAAGGTAGCTGAGTGCGTATACACTCGGCTGCCTTGAGTGTGAAAAGTGCGTTGTGGCTTGTTTAGATTTGAAGTTTTGCTTTGCGACGGCGGCTAAAAGGAGATTTTCGTGTGGAATAAACGTTCATTCGAAGCGGCGCTCATACGGTCGCACTTTCGTCTCTGTTTTGGTCTTACTTGCGCTTGCGCTTCCTTGTTTTCGTCTACTTGCCCCCTCTTTCACTGGAGGGAAAAAAGAAAGGAAGAGGGAGGGGGACGGAGGGAAGGGCGGTGACGCACGTTATATACAGACGCCACGTATTGAGCTCAAGGGGCTTCCGTACCAGTATTTAATATATGCTAGTCGCACTTTTAGTGCCTTGTAAAAGGAACTCTGCTTCTTTTTTTTTTTTTTCATGCTTCGATCTACGTGCTCGCAAGCACTCTCCGAACGCGAACCGTCGAGAAAACAGAGAACCGCACTTAGCCGCGTGGGACGTTGAACCACGTGTGAGCCCGGCATGAATTTCCTGCAATGTTAATTGAATCATGCGTATATATATATATATATATATATACATATATGACTTCCACGTCCGCTAGTAAGCCTATAACGAGCGCTTGTGTGCGCGTGTATGCGTGCGTGTCAATTGCGACAAAGGTTCAGGAACAAAGCAGCCCCCTTTTACGCGACCTCCAGATGCTGCGCATATCCGGCCTCGCGGCTCCCGCACTGAGAAAGAATGCGATAAAAAAAAAAAAAAGGAATAACAAATAAATAAAAAAAACGAAGCAAGGAAACATGACACCGGGTCGCGATGCGCGCGCGAACACACGTGCGAAAACTCGTTAATACGTCGACCGCGTATGCGCGACAACGACGACTGGGAACAACAAGGGGGAGGCGTCTCGCAAAGCCAAGAGCAAGAGTGCGTGCAAAACGGCGTCCCCTCTCGCTGTCAGCGCGCTCCACACGCAAGCAGGCGCCGAGCAGCGAAGCCTCTTCCCTCTCTGCGTCGGTGCGCGCTGCATGGCATCGTGGCTTCGCGTTGACTAAACATAGCTTCGCGGCGCAACGGCGCCCGGCGAATGTGCGATGCCCACGTAAGCAGAGTGGAAAACTGGACTCGAAAACGTACGGAGAGAGAGAGAGAGCAAGGAAGCGCGCGGTGCACGTGGCGGTGCGCTTTTAGCCATACCACTGCAGCGAGGACTCGCCCGAGTTGCCAACGCGCAGCGCGAGAAGCGGCCGCTAATGCGTGCGAGCCCGATGCCCGTGCTCTGCCGCTTCGCTGCTCTTGCTGTTCCACGTGCCCGCGCACTCGACGTCGATCCCCACCCCTCCGCACGCACGCGCCATCTTGGTTGGCTAACGTCCAAGCGACCGTCGACCCGTGACAAACACTCGGCCTTCCTTCGCCGGCGCGTTTTCCGGAGTGGTAGGTTTAGCGGGGCGGTGGGCGTAAAACAGGAGGGTGTGGTTGCCTTTACTATTCGGACTCGCGAGCCCGTTCTCGGCGGGCCTTGGGTGCCGCGAGCGGACGGGGCATAGCAACGAACAGGACGAGCCGCTTGGTAATCGTAAAGCGCACTCGTCGTATGCGGTGAACCTGCACGAATGAACGCCGGTTCCTCAAAGAAGGTTTTGCTTTCGACCGAGCTTAGGTGCTTGACTTTATAAAAGCGAGGATTTTAATGTTAAGTGTTATTTACCTCATACCAGGTGCTATAGGGGGTAGGGTTCCTTCACGCCTCGTTGCGCGTCTTTTCAATATATGCATTATGCGTTCAGTGGTGGGATCGAACCAGTGTCCCTCCGCACAAGAGCCCGACGTTCTACTCATTATCTACCCTTATCCCTATCCTTCTCTGTACATGCTGTCTGTGTCCCCTTGTTACGTGCATTGAGGGAACGTGGGCACCACTGAGCGTTCGAGACAATCCACTTTTCAGTTGCATTACACGCACATCGATCGCCTCTACTCTGTCCACTTAGCAGATTGTTTGATCCGGATGTTTCGAAGAAGCATCGCTGATAATCAGAAACAAAAGTATTGTGCGGCTGAAATAATTGTGTGGGCTTGTGTATTGGACTCCATCCATAAGCACTTTCGATATGGAAGCAACGCGCATCGTCGTGAGCTCGCAAAGGTGTCTTAACACCTTCATTGAATAGCCATATCACTGGTGTAGCCCGGATGAACTGCGATCAATTCACATGGCAGGTGTATTTTTTTTTATCAGTTAGATGATCTTGCGCCACTCCATTAACCGGTGCATATCAAACTATTTAGGCAGAATTATTGGTTTCAGCGGTGACATGCACAGTGATGTTCCTCGACGTCTTTACAAAAATCTGTACACAGATGTCGATAGCTTGAAACACATTACTAATAAAGAAGATAATGAACTATATCTGAAGTTCCTCAGCGGGGCTGTACGCTGTTGCGACGCCAGTTTCTCGAACCTCGACCAGCGTTACTATTGGGTAGCGTGGCGTTGTCGGCGGGCTGCAGGCGTCCGGTAGACCATGGCGACCAGACAGGGACAAGACGATTCCTAGTGCGAAACTTGCATTGTTTATTCAATGGTTGGTGAAGGATAAGAAGAAGAGAATGAATGAATTGAAAAAGTACATTGCGGGGCCCCTTAAATAGGCCCACTACAATCGTAGGCGGGATCTTGCTCACGTCAACGTCACGTGACATGCACTGAGTCTGGTCGGGGATGGGCTGCTGATCCCTTCTCCCAGGTGACATGGCACGTGCTTGCCTCCTCTGGCGGCAACCCATGGAGTCTGGTCGGGGATGGGCTGCTGATCCCTTCTCCCAGGTGACATGGCACGTGCTTGCCTCCTCTGGCGGCAACCCATGGAGTCTGGTCGGGGATGGGCGGCTGATCCTTTCTCCCAGGTGACGTCTGCACATGCTTGCCTCTTCTGGCGGCAACCCACGGAGTCTGGTCGGAGATGGGCGACTGATCCTTTCTCCCAGGTGACGTTTGCACATGCTTGCCTCCTCTGGTGCCAACCCACGGAGTCTGGTGGGGGATGAGCGGCTGATCCTTTCTCCCAGGTGACGCTGCACGAACTTGCCTCCTCTGGCGGCAGCCCACAGATCCTGTTTGGTTCGCGGAAAGGGTCTCCCCTAGAGTAGTACAGTTCGCGGAAAGGGTGCTCCCTGGAGTCGCACAGTTTGTGAAAAGGGTTCTCCCCTGGAGTCGTACACACAAAGGGGCCTGTCATCACTGCGGGGCGCCTGCCAGACCGGCAACCACTCGAGAAAACCAGAGCAAATTATGAATCCATCCTACGTTTCGATTAGGCATGGTCTTTGAGCATTCTTTTTGCCCGGGGTGTCACACGCCAACCGTATACAACAACGCCAGCATGCCATTCCCTTTACAGCTTCTTCCTAATAGCTGCCGCCATTAGCGGCACCGTGCTACGTCACTTTACTAGCCGCTTAAAGCGAACAAGCCAAAGATGACAAGGTTGCCTCAGATAAAGGTAAGCCGAAATTTTTATTACATGGGATTTTTGTTTTAGACGGTCCAAAATTTTAAAAAAATTGCCCGTGACGGATAGCACAATTTTAATCCTTGATCTAAATTACGCGATGGTGCGGCCATTAGGTCTATAAGAAATCAAAACGATTCATTAGATAAGTAACATCACCACGCTAATTAATGTTTTAATTAATGACTTTAAGGCCCATACCTTAATCTACGAATTGAAGCCGGTGAGCTCGCCAGGCGTATCCACTCGGAACAAATTCTCAAGAGTCCGCCACTTTCGATGAGATGGATCTTTCTTTTTAAGAAAACGCTGTCTTCTGCATTGAAGCACAAAAAGTAACTGGAATACCAATGCATTTAGTCGGACAGTTTTAAAATTAATATCTCGAAACTGGAGCAGTCCTGACAATTCGTTCCAAGTGAATAGGGCTTGTGAACTCTACAATTCGTAGATCAACATATGTACCGTAAAATAATTAAATAAGAAGTTTGTTATGGCAATTACGTTAAGTATTTAATTAGGCATTTTTGATTTCTCGTAGAAGTGATGGCCGCCTCATCGAGTAATTTAGATCAAGAGAGAGAACTTAAAAAATCAGGGATTATAATTGTGCTCTCTGCCGCAGGTAATTTTTTTTTAAATTTACTTTTTAAAGAGAACCAAAACACCCTGCATGTATACCGAAACGCCGGCCAATCTGTTCGTGTCACTTCAGCCCTGGCTTTTCCTGTTTTAGTCCGCTCAGAAGACGACTTATTTTCCGGCCTGAGAAGCCTTGCACGTTTCCGTCCGGATGACCCCTCTTTACGGCGGTGACGAGCGGTAAGCAACGCGAGGCGGCACGGCAAATTTCAGACGTTCGCGGCGCCGTCGTCAGCGTGCGCCGTGCTGTACACTTCGTGCGGGCGTGTGTTACATAGTACACAGTGTGCGAGGTGCAAGCCGAGTGCACGCGAGATGGTCCTTCCAGTGTGGACGTCGGCCCGCGGCCAATGATCGGCCACTCGCGTGCTGCTCGCTCTTCTATCGCGTGCACGTCCAACGCACCGTAGCACTATACACAGCATGGCGGATAGCGCGACGGGACAGCTCACGCTGATCGCTATTGCGTCGCTCAATGTTGCACGTGCTTAGGTACAGACACGGCAATGATCTAGAAGGCACGGTCTGTCGCGATAGTAGTGATCACTGCCAGGGAGAGGCGTGGAGGGAGCAGGCTTCGCTGTGAGACGAATGCCCAACCATCGATATGTCGAGTGTAGACCCTCTGGTCCTCGCAAACCCAACGAAACCCACGCAGAACAGTTTGTAGCTGCGAGTACACATTCGGACTGCGGAAGGATACGAACGTAAACTATGTAGAAACGCCGCGAAAGCTAGATAAGGTATCTAGAAGTCACGGACGCAGTGCCGCACGAATAACGGTGGCGCCTAAACAACAAGTTCTTCGCTGGGCTTCCCAAGAGGTGTAGAAACATTGCGTGCGTGTTACTGCGAGCTTTGCTTTTTCCTGGGTCTATGTGATCGTTGTCTTTGAGAGCGCTAGTGTTCAGGGAACTTTCTACTTCTCTCCCTTTCTTATCCTTTTATTCCTTCATCTGCATTTTAATGTGTAGGGTAGAAAACCGGACGCCTTCCTGGATAACTTCTCTAACTCTATTCCTCCATATCATCTCTCTCTCTCTCTCTCCCTCCTCCATCTACGCGCCCTATACGTTGAAGCGTCGTCCGATACTTTGGTCCACTGGAAAACAACGTTACCAAAGTATAACCATTTGTCAGATGTTCGAGAAACCAAAGAATAAGAGAAACAAAGCAGATAAAGGATAAGACTCAAGGACAAAGAAAATCAGTTCATTTCAAGCGGAAACAGACTTCAGCCAACGCGGAAGTAGAAGCCTGTCTTCTTCATGCAAGCTTCATCATTTGTAGCGGGCGGGGACGGTATAGCGGCGGTAGCCTTTGTGCTGTGCTTTATGCCTTCTGCGGAGAGACGCATGAGCAGACGTCGCGGACGCGCCACGACGCTGCCAGTTCCTCGGCGCGTCAAGGACCCGCAATTCTCAGACATCCCGAGTGCCGAAGCGGAACGAAACCGCAAAGCGTAACAAGAGAGGACCCGATGCGTTTCCTTCCGCCGAACCGAGCCGAATCAGTGTATTTTACTTCCACACCGCAGCTTCGGAATGACACGCACGGCGGGCGCGGGCACGCACGAAGTCACGCGCTCGTGCACACTGACACATAAATACGCATATGCGTCATACAGACGTGCTCTATACAACCGCGCGCACGTACACAGGCACGCGCAATCAGATGCGCAAATATTCGGCTTGTATGAAGTTGCCCATGATACTTCCACATTTCTTGTCAACTTTAAAATACTGGAATTCTTGCCTGCGCCTAAATGATTACACGACGGCGTCCCCTTAACTCCTCCTTCTGCTACGCAACTCTCGCTAGGCATATATCGCTCAGTACAAGCTACGCGAGACGTCTATCCCGGTCGTTTCGTTGCGGGTTTAGATGTGGAGGAATTAAAAGCTACGAGAGCAAATTGATTATAATCATTATCAGCCTATTTATATCCACTGCAGGACGTAGGATCTACCAGTGACCTCCAATTACTTGCCTTGTGCTGACCCCTTCTGCAAATTTCCTAATTTCATCCCGGCCGTCCAACGGGCCCGCGACGTGGCGGAGAGGCTAGGTCTTTCTGTCTCGACGTGGGAGCAGGCCACTACGTGCTAGTGCACATTCCTTTGGACTTCAATAAAGTTTTTCCATCCATCCATCCATCCGTCCACCTAATTCTCTGTAGTCCTCGACTGCGCTTCCCTTCTATTGACACCCATCCTGTAGGTCAAACAGAACACAGTTTATCTGTCCTATGCGTTGCATAGCCTGCCCAACTTCATTTCCTCCAGCGCAAAAATGGGAGATCCTAATCAGGCCATCTTCTAATACACTAATCAGTGAATTAATCAATCAATGATCGATCGATCATTGCTGCCGCCGCGACACAAGACTGCTGCCTGCTGGCAGGAACAGACCCCATGGTACATGGTCAGAAAGAAGCAAGCACCTTTGACCATCCAGTGCTCCTTCTGTGCATGCGAGGCATGGAATTTGAGGGTGACATGTCTGCTTTTCTTTTCTTTTTTCCTTTTTTCTTTTGTGCGTGTGTGGGTGGTGATACTATCTCGACTGGGTGAAGTGGGTCTTCACTGCAAGAATCAGGAAACGACGATGAAGCCGCGCATCGCGATGACGAGAAAATAAGAAAAGATTGTATTCCCTTCATTGGTACATTGATGTCAATTTCATCCGAGTCTCGAGCGGTTCTGATTAACACGGGGGCCGGGACACGTATTTCCTATTGCTAGTAGGTACAGCGGGGCGTGGCACTTGCGGAGACAACGGACATTTGCGCGCATGCGCGAGTAAGAGCGGGTGCGAGAGAGGAAATGTGGGGAATTATGCTCCTTGAAAATATGACTCTTCCTAGGTACTACGGAGGAGTTTCTTGGCGCGCGTTGTATGCGCTTGTCCCTAAGCGTGTCGGCAAATGTCGCGGGGCGCGGTAGTGCTGAACTTTGCATTGCGGGTTGGTGGCTCGACGCAATTATATTTATTAGATCATGTTTTTACTACTGGAAACAAGGTGTCATTATTTCGCATTATTGGTGGCGCCTCCAGGACACCAAAGCGGCAACGGGGACATCAAAGCTAGAACCCGGACTGGTCCGTGGGTTGGGGCTCGCAGAGGCCTGCGCGGTCCAGGGGAGTATAAGATCGGATGCCCGCTGTCGCGGACAGCCAATTTTTTATGCCAACATCCCCTGGCACGCTTCGGCCTCCGCGGCCCCAACCCACGGGCCGCCGTGCTTCCAGCTTTGATCCCCCCGCTACCGCTTGGGTGCCCCGGAGATCCTGCGCCGCCTGCTTTAATATAACCTCAGGTGCACTCCTGAGGCCTCCGTTTGCCGGTTACATGTGCCCTCATGGAGCAGTGCTTGTAAAAAATCCGATCTATCGTCGCGGTGAAAAAAGCGACCCGCGACGTGTACAACACTAGTCAGAACATTGCCCCTTATTAGAGTTGTCGGACGATCCCACCGCTGTTACCAGTTGTAGGAGTTGTCGGACGATCTCGCCGCTGCCACCATTTGTAAGATTTGGAGTCGGGCTTGTAGGACGATCGGAGGAACTTGGGGCGACAGGACTAGGCGAGCAGGATTTATTTACATTATTTACATTTGAACATGGGATACATTTACACATTCTAGCGTGACTCCCAAATGGGGCCCGCAAGACGAAGCATACAGCAAACGAGCCCACAGATCACGAGTACATTGACGAGCACAGAGCACGACGACGAGCACGACGCTAGCAGCCGACAACAGCCGCTTATAACCACTCTGTTCGACGTCATCGTTCGACGTCATCGTTCGACGGCATCGTTCGACGGCATCGTAGAAAGTCCTCGTGGTCGACTTTGAGAGACCGGGGTAGGGGTTTTACACACACACATGCCGCACAGGTTTCAGTGCTCTCTCCGAGGGCAGACGACCTTTGCAGCACAGTCGTCGTGGTATCCATTGTCCTGCGTCCCCGTAGTCAGATGGTCACGCCCAACACCAGCCGGCGCCTCTAAATTCCAGAGTGGACCTGGCACAGCGGCCTCCGCCGCTGCACATTGTCTGGTGTCTCGAAAAGCGCATGGGGAGGTTCCGCCAATTACCTCCCCTCGAGAACTCCCCTGAGCTGACCCCTCGCCGCGTGGCTGCCGGTTATTCGCAGTTCTCTGAAGTGCGCCACCACCCCGGTTGGATCGAAACACGTGCAGCGGGCTGAAATAACTTGCTCGTTGCCACCTTGGCAGGCCATTCCTAACACCCTTCAGACACAGCGATCACCAAGCGGCGTCCGCGCCCACTGCCTCACCGCGCTGGCAGCCAGCGGCGGAGCGTATAAACTCGACCGCACTCCGCAATGCCGGCATGTCTAGGGGTCAAACGAATACAAGGCGCGCTAAAAAACCTCCTCCGTAGTGCCTAGGCAGAGTCACATATTCAAGAAGCAAAGGCCCCCGATTTTCTCTATCGCGCCCGCTCTTACTCGCGCCTGCGCAGAAGCGTCGAGCGCCGTCAAAAGTACCACGCCCCGCTGTACCTACTAGCAATTGCAAAAACGCGCCCGCGACGGCCCTAAATAACCTCTGGCGGTCCTCTGGTTGTCGACGTTTTTATGGGAAGCCTGTGGAAGTAGGTTCTGCCGTCGACCCTGCCCTTCGGGTTTTCTTTCCTTCGTCCGCCCCTGTGTGTCAGCTCGGGGAAAAGGGGGTTGACGCTGTTTCGGAGAAGAGGGCAATTATGTTGACGTGGGGACGCCCGCTTGAATGTCTCTCACACCCGACAGGTCGATCATAACAGTGGTTATGAGAAGACAGAAACGGAGTGCAGAATTCTTCTTGCCGCACCGACCGAACGGTTCACTACTAGCTAAACATCGACCAGCAGGGAGCGGAGGCAATGGGACATAAAAAAAAGTGGACAGCATAGCAGATAGCAGAGATAGAGAGGAGGGGGGGAGGGAGAGAGGGAGGAGCACTATCGGGGTCTTCCCGAGCTACGCGGGGGAGCCCAAGCGGAGGGAGCACTCACGAATGCGAAATCGTTCAAGAGCCGTTCCTTAACACAATAAGATGAACTGGGCAGAAACAACACAACAAAAATATACTTTCTACAGTATGATCCGCCTGTCATGCAGGCTTCATGAGTCTCGATGGACAACGGTCTGCAACCATAGTCTGGAGCGACGTTTTTGCTGGTCGATGATCCATATCGTGACGCCCGCCCCGAGGTGGTCGGCAGGCATGTAGACGATTGCACTGGACATCTTATTTTTGATTTCATGAAAACCGTCCTGGAAATAGTTAATTCGTCCCTCGGAGCACCCTATTGTCCCAGGCCACGTCGGTACTTCATGGTCACCCTGGTTTTAAAGCGAAAGCTTTACTAGCCGCGTCGAGCCTAGTTTCGCCGTCGCCAGCAATTTGACCTTCATTTGACCGCAGCTGGGCCGTAGCCTTGGCAACGCATTACGTGAATCGCCGAGCCGAGCTCCGCCGCCGTCGCCGACTTGGCGCATGCGCCCTCCGCAGCTGGGTCGCCGCCTGACCACGTGACTTGCCGCGCGCCTGGCTAGAGGAGCGCCGCGCTCGCCTAGTCAGTGCGAGTTTGGCCTTTCTCTCTCTGTGTCTTGGCCATGGATGAGGGCGAGGCCAAGCCGTCTTCTCTGAGCACTGCGCGGGAGCAGAAGGCTTTCAGCCGTCGTCGTTAAGCGGCGTTTGACCGCCCCACGGATATCGCCCGGTGAGCTGCTTCACTGGAGTGTGTCCGGAATGCAACAGGTGTCGCACCGTCGAGATCAATTTAGCGACCGCGTTCGCGCTCTGTTCGTTTTTGATTCGACGCTGCGCATGTTCGCGGGGTGTCCAGCGTCTCTTTGCATGTCTAGCACTTGCGCTTTCCCTGCGGCACAACAGGCGTCGCGCAGTCGAACGGTGCGTGTCTCACAGTCATGTCTAGCCACGGACGTAGGCACAGCCATCATACCTGGCTTAATGATGATTGTATACCTAAGTATAACAATCACAGCTAAGCCAAAGGTTAACCAAGTGAAACCAAGACTTAACCAGGCTAAACCAAGCTTTCGCTATCCAGGGTAAGCTGAGCTAAGCCGCAGTCAATTTTTTAAGCGTGAAATACTTTTAGCGCCCGTTGTCGGCGACCTTCAAGCGACCTTGAGCCAAAAGCCAGAGCCGTTATCCGGGCACTCAAACGAGAACATCTGAGCAAGTTGCGAGAACAAAACGAGATCATCCGGGCAACCAGTCAAGGCCGCATTACATACGCTACAGACTTACTTCCCAAACAAGTTACAAAAATTATTGCTTCCGAGTTCTTCCAAATGTTTGTTCACAATATCACTCAAGCTGTAACTTCTAGCATAATCATCATCATCATCAGCCTGGTTACGCCCACTTCAGGGCAAAGGCCTCTCCCATACTTCTCCAACTACCCCGGTCATACTAGTTGTGGCCATGTTGTCCCTGCAAACTTCCCAATTTCATCCGCCCACCTAACTTTCTGCCGCCCCCTGCTACGCTTCCCTTTCCTTGGAATCCAGTCCGTAACCCTTATTGACCATCGGTTATCTTCCCTCCTCATTATATGTCTTGCCCATGCCCATTTCTTTTTCTTGATTTCAACTAAGGTGTCATTAACTCGCGTTTGTTCCCTCACCCAATCTGCTCTTTTCTTATCCCTTAACGTCACACCCATCATCCTTCTTTCCATAGCTCGTTGCGTCGTCCTCAATTTAAGTAGAACCCTTTTCGTAGGCCTCCAGGTTTCTGCCTCGTAGGTGATTACTGGTAAGACACAGCTGTTATAACTTTTCTCTTGAGGGATAATGGCAACCTGCTGTTCATGATCTGAGAATGCCTGCCAAACGCACCCCAGCCCATTCTTATTCATGTGATTATTTCAGTCTCATGATCCGGATCCGCCGTCACTACCTGTCCTAAGTAGATTTATTCCCTTACCACTTCCAGTGCCTCGCTACCTATCGTAAACTGCTGTTCTCTTCCGAGACTGTTAAACATTTTTTTAGTTTTCTGCAGATTAATTTTTAGACCTAAATTTCTGCTTTGCCTTTCCAGGTCAGTGAGCATGCATTGCAATTGGTCCCCTGATTTACTGAGCAAGGCAATATCATCAGCGAATCGCAAGTTACTGAGGTATTCTCCATTAACTCTTATCCCCAATTCTTCCCAATCCAGGTCTCTGAATACCTCCTGTAAACACGCTGTGAATAGCATTGGAGAGATCGTATCTCCCTGCCTGACGCCGTTCTTTATTGGAATTTTGTTGCTTTCTTTATGGAGGACTACGGTGGCTGTGGAGCCGCTATAGATATCTTTCAGTATTTTTACATACGGCTCGTCTACACCCTGATTCCGTAATGCCTCCATGACTGCTGAGGTTTCGAGTGAATCAAACGCTTTCTCGTAATGAATGAAAGCTATATATAAGGGTTGGTTATACTCCGCACATTTCTCTATCACCTGATTGATATAGTGTGAATATGGTCTATTGTTGAGTAGCCTTTACGGAATCCTACCTGGTCCTTTGGTTGACAGAAGACTAAGGTGTTCCTGATTCTGTTTGCAATTACCTTCGTAAATACTTTGTAGGCAACGGAAAGTAAGCTGATTGGTCTATAATTATTCGAGTATTTGGCGTCCCCTTTCTTATGGATTAGGATTATGTTAGCGTTCTTCCAAGATTCCGGTACGCTCGAGGTCATGAGGCATTGCGTATACAGGGTGGCCAGATTTTCTAGAACAATCTGCCCACCATCCTTCAACAAATCTACTGTTACCTGATCCTCCCCAGCTGCCTTGCCCCTTTGCATAGCTCCCAAGGCTTTCTTTACTTCTTCCGGCGTTACTTGTGAGATTTAAAATTTCTCTAGACTATTCTCGCTTGAATTATCGTCCTGGGTGCCACTGGTACTGTATAGATCTCTATAGAACTCCTCAGCTACTTGAACTATCTGATCCATATTAGTAATGATATTGCCGGCTTTGTCTCTTAGCATACATCTGATTCTTGCCTATTCCTAGTTTCTTCTTCACTGCTTTTAGGCTTCCTCCGTTCCTGAGAGCATGTTAAATTCTTACCATATTATACTTCCTTATGTGAACTGTCTTACGCTTGTTGATTAACTTGGAAAGTTCTCCCAGTTCAATTCTAGCTGTAGGGTTAGAGGCTTTCATACATTGGCGTTTCTTGATCAGGTCTTTCGTCTCCTGCGATAGCTTACTGGTATCCTGTCTAACGGAGTTACCACCGACTTCTATTGCACACTCCTTAATGATGCACGTAAGATTGTAGTTTATTGTTTCAACACTAAGGTCCTCTTCCTGAGTTAAAGCCGAATACCGGCTCTGTAGCTTGATCCAGAATTCCTCTATTTTCCCTCTTACCGCTAACTGATTGATCTGCTTCTTATGTACCAATTTCTTCCGTTCCCTCCTCAGGTCTAGGCTAATTCGAGTTCTTACCCTATGGTCACTGCAGCCCACCTTGCCGAGCACGTCCACATCTTGTATGATGCCAGGGTCAGCGCAGAGTATAAAGTCTATTTCATTTCTAGTCTCGCCATTCGGGCTCCTCCACGTGCACTTTCGGCTATCCCGCTTGCGGAAGAAATTATTCATTATCCGCATATTATTTTGTTCTGCAAACTCTACTAATAATTCTCCCCTGCTATTCCTAGAGCCTATGCCATATTCCCCCACTGACTTGTCTCCAGCCTGCTTCCTGCCTACCCTGGCATGCTTCTAGCATGCTGAAGTTTTATTTGTCATCTCCAATACCGACGTCCAAAAGGCAGATACAGGGCACTACATTCTTGACTGTCATCTTTTGGCGTCGAGACAGAGTTGCTTGTGCTCTTTTCAACGCCAGTGGTTCATGAGGTCCACGGCGCGTCCGGCGCGCCGGCAGCGTCCAAGCCGGTAGCGTCCGGCGCAGCGCGGATGGCTGTTTGACCAAGACGAGACTTGCTATGATGTTCTGTCTGTTACAGGAAACTATGGCGTCCATACGGACCAGTGCACAGTATGGCATGGTGCTATGCGGCGTGATGGGCTGTGCCTTTGCGAACATGCACTATATCCATTTGAGGATTGTGGCTAATATAATCTCCAATCAATCTGCTTTTCCGGTAGCCATTTCATGCTTACATGTACTGTCGATTACGGGAGAGCCAGCATTTCTATAGTTGGGCCTTGCTCAGGCACTTGACACACAGTTCCATGCTTGCTCCTACGGCTTCACTTCATGTTCAGTTTCGTGAAAACAACCCGCAAGCGCCGGACTCCCCCAAACAAATCCACCAGGCTCGTATTAACAAATGCTTAAAGAACTGACTATACTCGCGGACAACTTTCTGTGGCAATGAAGGGAAGCCTACGAAGGCAAAGCGCGCACAAGTGAGAGCGTTTCAGAAAGGAGTCCCATGTTTTCGTCTACGTTACTTTAAGCTGGGCAAGAGAAAACAAACACCTCATTAGCAACAGTGAAATAAGATAACACACATCACTGAATGTAAAAGTTTACATATCTTGCGGTTTTTCCCTTCCGCGTCTGGGCAAACGCGAAACCGTCGCACGCGAAGCTGCGTCGATTCAGCGTCTGTTCGGAGCAACCGAAAGCACTGTCAAAAGCTCGCGTACTACTATAGCAACCGCGACACGTGTGCAGCAGCCACGCGCCCGTAGCTTTCCCTTCATTGCTACAGAAAGTTGTCCGCGAGTTGATAGAAAAAAAAAATTTAGAGGACGCTTAAGCTTCGCCTTTACGAGCGCGGGACGTCAGATTTTCTGCGACACGGGCTCCTCAACGCTATCGCGTTAAAAGGCTCGCAACGTCAGTGCACGCCGAAGTAGCGTCGCTCCTATCGTGGATTTATGAACCATTCAAAACACACCGTAGCAATTGTAACTAAACGCGACAGCGTTAAGGGCCGGGTGACGCAGAAAATCCGCGTCGTTTCGGCAAAAGGATTTTCGAACCACCCGTACCCAGGCCCTCCATGTGGCGCAAGGAAGTTACTGAAATAGTTGAATTTCTCAAGCTAAAATGCGTAGAAAAATCGTAAAGTACAACTTACACACAACCTACAGACATGATAGCGTCGGATTGTAATTTGAATACACGAGAAAAAATATTTCTGTTACACTAAAACTCAAAGAAACTCCTTTTCCGGCGTTTCTACATTCGCAGGCAATCCGCGGCGTCCGCCATTGGCGTGCGCCGGCGCGCGGATGTCTTGGGGGCCACTGAGCGGCGCGCCCGGTTCTGATATAATCTCGACCGAGTGAGGTGGGACTTCACCGCAGGAATCAGGAAACGACGACGAAGCCGGGCATAGTGAGGATGAAAAAAAAGTAGAAAAGATTGTATTCACTTCTTTGGTACATGGATGTGACACTCATCTGACTCACGAGCGGTTCTTATTCACCAGCTATTTAAGTTCAGCACGGCCTTAAATAACCACTGGCGGTCCTGTCGTCGTCGCCATCTTCCTCCGGAGCCTGTCTTTCCCTTTTGCCCATCCTTGGTGTCAGCTCGGGTAAAAGCGGCACGTCGTCTTGACGTTCGGTTTCTGCTTCTATCCTTTTGTGTCAGCTTGTGGAGAACGAGGTGGCGTCGATTCGGAAAAGAAGGAAATTATGTTGAGATGGGAATGCCCGTTTGAATGCTTCTCACACCTGAAAGGTCTATCATAACAGTTCCTTGCAATATCTCCAGCTGGCGCTCGCCTCCCTCTCATCGCGGCCCCCGCAAGAGGCCGCGTTTCTACCAGAAAGCCCACCTTCGTGCATATATCGTTCGCCGCGAGCGTTTCCCGCTAAACATTACTGCAGTTGCTAAATGCTGCAGTTGCTGGGAAGCATGATAAGCAGTCAGGGATCTTTGAAAGTTATCGCGTTCAACTCTTAAAGGCAAAGCTTAAGCGCAGATGTGTCAGCGCAGATAACGGGAAATAACGAGGAGCCATCGACGGCCGTCGGTGAGGTAATTCCGTCGATGCAGCAGATCTTCGCGAATGGCAAAGGACGACGAACGGTGCGTGAGAGAGGATCAGCTGAGGGGTGAGCAGTGAACCTTCAGCTTAGCAGTGAAAAGATCCAGGGATGTTTACGTTGCTCAGCCGGGATATCGTTGAAGGCAAGAGCTGTCAAATCGCAGGTGGAAGTTAGTGAGCAAATAGGCTCAGAAGGCAGCGGAGAACGGGATAGGGCGTCGCCATCTGAATGTTTGCGCCCAGAGCGATAAATGACACGTATGTCATACAATTGAAGGCGTAAAGCCCAACGAGCGAGGCGCCCAGTGGAGTCTTTCAAGGATGACAACCAGCATTACGCAAGGTGGTCAGTGACAATGTCAAGCTCACGGCCACCTATAGGTAAGTACGAAGTTTGCCGACTGCCGAAACGATCTCCAAACATTCTTTTTTCCGTAACAGTTGAATTCTGCCTTCGTTAGGGTACGGCTGGCATATGCGACAACGCACTCGTCAAAGTCGTCTTTCCGTTGGATGAGAATGGCGCCATGTCCAGCAGCGCTAGCATTCGTGTGAATCTCAGCAGGCGCATTGGGATCAAATTGGCTCAGTACTTGAGGGGACGTGATTAAGGAGCCGGCTGAGCCTCGTAAATGAGTCGTCACGCTCAGAACTCCGAGCCGAGAGGTCAGACGTGCCAGTGAGAAGCTGCGTCAAGGGGGATATATGATCGAGGCGAAATTACGGATGAAGCGCCGGAAATAGGAAGACATACCGATGTGTCTTCGCAGTTCCTTTAGACGCTTGGGTATGGGGTACTCAGCAACGGCGCGAAGTATGGCAGTATTCAGGACAACATTCATTTGGGCTAGATGGTGCATACTTGAATTGGCAGGATCTGGCAGAATTCCCTCTTTCGAGACAACGTGGCCTAGGATCGACCGCTTACGGGCAACAACATGTATATATATATATATTTTTTTCAAATTTAGTTGTAACCCAGCTTTCGCGAGACACACAAGAACTTGCTCAAGGTGGGCGAGATGCGATTCGAAATCTGCAGAAAACACCACAACGTCATCCAAGTATAGCAAAAGCATGTGTGCCATTTAAGACATCTGAGAAGAGCGTCGATCATTCTCTCGAAAGGGGCAGGCGCGTTTGCAAAGGCCGAAAGGCATTATATTGAACTCATATAATCCATCAGGAGTTACAAAAGCGGTTTTTGGACGGTCGGCTTCAGCCATGGGCATTTGCCAGTACCCGGAGCACAGATCAAGCAAAGAAAAGAACTCAGCTTCTTGCAGGCAATTCAGGGCGTCGTCGAAACGCGCTAGAGGATGAACAACATTTTGAGTAATTTATCCGGTGGTAATCGACGCAAAATCTGACTGAGCCATCCTTTTTCCGCACCAGCATGAACGGAGACGCCCAAGGACTGTGGGAGGGCTGGATGGCATCTCGTTTCAGCATGTCGTCAACGTGTTCGTCAATGACGCGGCGTTTGGCTGCGGAAACATGGTTGGACACTGGCGCAGCGGAGCATGGTGACCGATGTCAATACAGACAACAGCCGCTAACGTGCGCTCCAAGTAAGGTTTGCCGAGGTCGAAAGAAGCACGGAAACGTTCAAGAAGTTCAACAACTTGATCGTGTTGAGCTGGCGTAAGCGCGTCATCGACGGTGTGCAAGAAAACGTCTGGGGAATGTGAGGCTGGCGCGGCAGCAGAAGTGAAGGCATCTATAGGCAGTGGTGCCTTATAGGAAGGTAGGCCACGTGGAAAAATGACGCAAAAAGTGTCGAGATGTCCCGCATAATCACCTTGTAATGGAGTTGCAAGACGGGGAAATGGACAGGGATACCAGTACAGTATGTGTACCCTTTCGATAAATGTTATGCACGTTTAATTAAGCTTTACGTTGCTTTCAGATGGATAATACATATTCACCGCATGCTCGCATGGCAAAATTACGAAAAACGCGATTTCGCGGATTGCGCTGGTGAAATCGAAACCGAAACTCCGGGCGATATCGTCGCACTATTTGGCGTAGTGACACATGTGCATGGGCTCCTCCCACGTAGCCTTGGCCGTGCTACCACAGAATGTTGTCGCCAGGTGTAGTCATAATTGATTGCGAAAGGTGGTACAGACACATTTGGCTGTGCGGTCTTTTACTACGTGGTTTTCAGCGCCTCCAATCGGTCTCAGCGTTCCACCCACAAAGGTACATATCTTCGCTGTCGTAGACGTCAGTTACCGAAGTGCCGCTCCCATGGCGTCCTCGTCGTGTCGTTGGCATCATGCCACAAACCACACGACACTTGCAGTGCTCGTGATCATTGCGTTCTCGTCTATCTTTTGCGCTGAAGTTTCAGCATAAATACTTACGAACTTGCTAATTTTCACTCGCTATGTGCGCCGTAGTCATGCCGCCTATGGGGCTCTTGCATTGCCCAGGGGGCGCTGCGAAAATGGTGCTAAAAAGCGCCCTCTGTCCTGAACTGGGTAGTACCAAGGTCGGACATCTGCTTCGGAAAGCACGTTTACAATGGGGACCCGCCACTTTCGGTTGTGTTGTACCACGGCTTGCAGCGAATATCAGGCGCCGAAGATTTTTTCAGGGGTGGCACGCTGCGTAAAGGCAAGAAATTATGCAACGCCGAATACGTGTAAGCCGTTCAAGAAACAAGCGGCGAAGTTTTAGCGCGGTGTCAATCGCAAGTGAAGCGAGTCACGTACGAAGTTGAACTTCAGGTAAGGTTGGCACGCTGCTAGATTCAGGTGCACAAACGCGAGAAAATGCTTGCTATAAATGAATTCACAGCAGCGATAAGCAGACATCACGTGTGCGTAGCTGCTCGAGCGCACGATCGTATACGCGCCGCGACAGCAGCGGTCTTTCGACATGCCGCGAAACGGCGGGCCTCCTATACAATCTTTGTTGACAGCATGCCGCTAGACAAGTAGTTATGCCCGCAGTGTAGCAGCGGCCATCTGTCCCTTTAGCAACTGATAAATAACTGATGCAATGCATATGAGCTCGCAGTAACGTACGTGCGAATCGCGCTGCAGCGCGAGCACGTGCGCTGCTCGCTTGATGTAGCTTTTAATGACAGCGCTCGAACATCGATGTGCTGCAATCAGTACTACCTTGCTGCGCTGCCTCAGCGTGCTGGCTTGAGGTCAAGGATGAGCACATTTAACTATCTAACCTGTGCTGCCCGTAGTGGGGTAGTGAATTGTCACCGAATCAGCCCGACCATTTGTGGTCATTTGCACACATTTGGTCACTTCACCACTTCGCACCGGTCGAATTGTTAATTGTCGCTGTGGCTGGGTCTCGAATCGTGAATCACCAGCCATGCCTGCTGCTATGTCGGTCTGCCGTCGCGACTCTAGGTGCAAAAGACCGAATTTTAGAACGCAGATAATAAAGCAAGCTTCAAGACAGGCGAAGCAGTCAGCATGGCGCGAAGTTTCGCTTATCCAGCGCGACGAACTGCAGCTATATCCATCGCGCCCGATGCTCCGCTTCGTGAGGCCTTGAAAGAAAACGGTAGAATTTGATGTTGGGATTCAGGCCTTCTTGTTCATGGCAGCCCACGACGCAGAAGTAACGACGGTGACGCTTTTTCGAGGCTGAGCTAGGTCTCTCCGGATCGGCGTCGTCGATTTCTTCTGCTTCCAGCATTGCGTCCCACGGAGAGTCCGCTTTCGTTAAACTATAGGCTGCGGCTAGCTCGCAGCGTGGTCGGCGTGGTATGCGAGAAGTGACGAGCCTTTTCGCACTCGCAACAGGGTCGAAAAAAGTGCGAATCGACGCAAAACTCGGGCTAGAAGAAACGTGCTTCGCCAGAGCCCGGGCTCAATACTACCCAAGCTGGCACTAACCAGATAACGTTTCGCGGGCCGCCACCAGGCGCCGCTACTATACCTCAAACTCCAGCGCAAGACGCCCCTAGTACTTAGGCTAGCGTGACGTGGGCGAGATTTCTCGCTTATGCTGGTTTGAGTGAGGTGGAGTAATACATGGTAATACCGTCACTCGTGGGCGCCTGCTAGGAATGTGACTGCGGCGCTCTTCTGCATTGCAGTTCCGGTTTTTCATTCGCTATATTCTGTAGGAATTCGCCGATTCATTCGCAAGTCTGGAACCGTTTATGAACTCTTCAGACGACGAGCTTTTCAAGTCTCGCATTATAGATCGATGGCCTAACTCTTATAACGTCAGAGTCTGACCATCGTCCGACAACGACACTAAGAAAACAAAAATAATAGGCAGCAGACGATTGAAGATCATATGTGCAAAAGTACCAAAGTTGCTTAAAAAGGCTTCCATGTCATAGTACCTTCCAGTTCAGGAACTGCCACTGACTCCTGCAGCACAAAAGCAACTGAATTTACACCCAACGTCGAAAGTGCTTGAAAAGAAGAGGCGCATGAATCGAAGGAAAATCGGAGAGCGCGAAGTGGGGGCCCGGGATCAATAAAGCTACATGTCAGTGTCTTGACTTAGTCAATATTTTCGCTTAAACACAGTTCGCTCATCTGAGGTCACGTTAGAGGAACGCTTTCCTTCCGCAATTATGTACCGCTGTTCAAGTCATAAAGTACACAAGAGCGTGCAGCCTCGCCCTGATACAACAACACGATAACGAAGAAACACGCCGGAACGGCGCGCTCACTTATCTACGCTCAATCAGCAAGAATGCCAGGAAAGCGCAGACTTAAAATTCGATTCTTGGAATATATCATCGACCAGCAAGAAACGCTGCCTGCGCGAATATATATGGTCTTGTTCTTCCACTCTAGAAAAAAAAAAGAAAAAAAAGAAGAGGGAGCGACGAACTTTATTAGGCGCTTTTGCTGTCTGGCCAATATCGAGACTACAGCACTCAAGACACTTTTCTAATCAGTTAACTCCGAAATGTATATTGTTTGCTGCATAACTGGTCTCTGCATGTCTGAGCGCGACGTTTGCACGTTTACGACAAACGACCTCATCGCCACCGTACGGCGAGTGACAGGACAGTTCTCTCACAATTAAACAGCATCAAATAATCTATATCCTGCTCCTGAAAATAAATGCACACTCATCGTGATCACCACTTGATCCTTTTCTGCCTGTCGCGCTGGATTAGTTGCTGGAAACAAAACACGCAAAGCCTGCACTTCGTTCCCGCCGCAAACAGGTTGAATTGTTTCGGAAACGCAAAAAATCAAAGAAAGCTCTTCGGGAAAGAGTCATCCTGGGAAGTATGGTAGTCCGCACCAACGTGTTGGCAGGACACTTCGTGGAGGAGCGCACAGGTGGGTGGGCACAACCAGCGGAGGACGCGAGCGATGCAAGATACAGAGATGGCGCAACATTGGGCAGAGGTCTACCCTCTCCTCTAGCGCATACACGCGCGGCGAGAAGAGGGGAAGCTAAACAACGACTGCAACAATTCATATACAAAGCAGGCGTCGGCGGCGGCGGCGCGGGGCTTCGATTTTCGAGCCGACGCCACAGCATGCCGCCAAGGGCGCTCCGGCGTCCTCCCCCCCTCCCCCCCCCCCGGCGGCGCGCTCAAAGTGGACTCCTCTGACGGCTCGCCCAGCCAGCCTCGCCAGTCTGGCGAAGAATGCCGCCGGAGCGGCAGCCGTACTGGCTGCGAGCAGTCGCCGGGAGCCGACTCGTCGTGTCTGCGTTGTTGCGCCGCCGCCGTGTTTTGCGTTTGTAGACACCGTCGGGCCTGGCCGCGAAGATCATGCGGCGCCGTGCGACCCGCACATCGCCTCGGATCGCTGCCGACAACGTGGCCCACCGGTCGTCCGTGCACTTCACCGCAGCAGTAATCGGCGCTGCTGCGTCTGCAGACAAGCTACTACTACAGCTGCTGATTTCAAGGGGTTTGTTTGGTTGCGCGGCGGGTGTGTAGGCCTAACCGTTTAACGGAACTGACTGTGCGTGCATGCCAGGTTGAGGCTGGTGTTCTGGTTCGGTCGGCTGGCTTTCCGTGCTCGTTGGATCGCCCTGACGAGTGAGTTTGTTGAATAGGAAGTGCCGGGAAGTTCCGTGCACACGGGGCTTGGTGCGCGTGCGCACCTGTCGGGGGAATTTTGTCTGTTGGCGCTTGGGGACAAACCGCGCATGACTTTTTCGAGCAACCGCTTGGAGCTTCTGCCCGCATGCCTGGCCGCGAGACGGATTTCTACGAAAAGCGGCTGCAACGACGAGGTTCGTCGCTCTGCTGTTGTCAACAACGGCGGCACGAGTCGCGCATGCGTTTGGATGCCGAGTGCGTGTGTGTGTGAAGTGTCGTTCCCTTGCCTGGAGGTTCTCGCTCGCTGGTTTCTTTCACTCAAGCTGAGGATAACCCCTCCTTTTTTCCTACGCCCAGATCTCTTCGTGTCAGATGCCATTCATTGGTTCAAGTGCTATCCATTTAGACAGACGTATGTCTCGTGATACGAATCTGCTGTATGTATGCAAAGGTCGCTCAGCCGCGGCGACGGAAATCGAAGCGACCTTCGTGGCTTGTGACGGATGACAACTGTGTCGAAGCAGCGCGTACTTTCTTTCTAATTGGGACGACCACGTCCACGGTGCTGTGCTCTTGAAATGACTCCGCTACGACTTCTCGTCGTCGTGCTTCTGTTGGCTACGCTCATCCGTGAGTATTGTTTCTGAATTATTCCATCGGGGATTTTCGCGCTGTGTTTCTCATTGTATTGTACATCACTCTTCTAGAATCTTTCGTCTAGACAAGTGTCCTGACAAAAGAAAAAAGAGGGTATATATATATACTTTTATTGCCATTAATTTACCACTTCTTTAGTTCAATCAGTAAGTACAAGTAATTTCCCCCATGTTCTCCTTGGTGCCTTTGTTTGTTGGCTTCTTATGATTAATAAAAATCGGACCGCTACACCATCTCGTTTACACACGCACACACGTACACATTATATATATATATATACATGCAAGCTGGGGACACCATGCTCGATACCATACGTCCGAAGAAGTGCCCCACTGCCTGAAATTTTCTTTAGGCATATCTTCGCATACATCTGGACAGATGACGATGGCTTACCTCGTCCTGATCCATATAACGAGTCCCAAAGTCTTTCGAGGTCAGCGCCAGTGTGCCGAGCTGAAGTCAATGCTACTGCCTAACGTGGTTCATGTAAGCAAGTATGATAGACACACTAGGGCACACTAGACCAAATTTCCATCAGTAATACCATGCTAAATACGCCGGTTCTCGTCCCTGATTCTATTCCAATCTTGAATTCTTAGAAAAGTAGTCCAGTATCATAAAATCGAAAACGCAACATGTAAGGCTGTATACGTACAAAAGACTCCATCGCTTGAGCGGCGACCTTTGTAAGGCTTGCTGTGACGTCCAAGTTAGCCCCGTGATTCATGGAAGCAGAAGTAGGCATGAAGTACCAAGGACGGGAACGTTTATACAGGTGTCGTAGTGATTCACAGCATCCGATGTTTGCTTAGGCAAAGCGATAGGCGGTGGCGTTTGCAAATGCTGCTGGTATCTGAATACCAGTTGCTTCTTAGTGAGACACGGTCTGTAAGCCAAGCGAGTCTGTTGCACCACATTTTCTGCTAAGCCTAATCACGACGTGCTGCTGCATAATCACGCTACTGTACGAACGGTTTCAGATAATGAAGTGTCCCCATAGCTGTAGCCACTTCATCCTGGTATGGGTGAAATTCAAGAAGGTGTTGGAAATTTCATTTTACCTTTCCGAGCCACGTTCTTTTTTTATGAACATATCAGAGCGATTCTTTTCCCTTTTCTTCTTTCTTTTTTTTATTTTGAAGGCGTTATGATGCGACTTGGTTACATTAGCATTTAAAAGCAAGACCTTCATATCTGTACTACAGTATATTCCCGGCGCTACATCTGTACTGTGGGTATATTGCCTCCATGGTAAGCATAACCGGGCAGACGCGAAGGCTCATTGATGCGAAAGAAAGAAGGGGAAGATTTTGGAAACCGGCAATCAAATCTGTTACCGTTCCCTCGGTGCCATAATGCGATACGTAACCGCAAACCCTCAAGAGCCACGATATTTTGCACGGAGAAAATATATGTATCTCAGTCGATAAGCGCGCTACCTGGTGGGTTGACTTTATAGTCTGCAACAGTAAGGTTTTTGCAAAGCGTTTCAGCACGTTACTACACCCTTTAGCTTCAGGCTCTTGCGCGTGTCAGCATATATGATGAACCTGTCGCCCCAAGCGGGTGCCGACTTTCGTGATATCTACATCAACGAATTGGCAATGACTAATGAGCGAAACATAAATATAGTGCGATAATTAAAGCTCTTATTTATTGCATGAAGAGGTTTAGTAGTGTGTAGTTTCTTTCTTGGCTCTACATTGTGTACCTGCGTCTGCCTCTGTAGCTGTGTCCAAGTTTTGCCTATATACTGATTACCCCAAGAGGCTTAGGACACTATAGAAAATGTGTTCGGCCGTTCTCAAATGAGGACTATGATGCTTCCCAAGCGCTGGCGCAATGACGGCTACATAGCCGACATTTTCGCTCGCCCCTGACACACACAAGTAAAAGATTAAGTAACTTAGGCGTTAGGCATAATGGTTGGTGGCACACTGTATACCTCAAAGGCGCCGAAAGTGATCGCCTGGAAAGTAGCTTGTTCTTCAGCGACGCGGTTGTAATTCATTCGACCCGATGACCGCCATCTTCTCGGGCGCGAACAGTTGAAGGGTCCGCCTCCAAAATCTGAGGATAGAGGAATAAAATGCTCTACTGCCGACACTGATGTGGTAGCGCATTATGCCTTAATGCAACAGCAATGTGTTTAAAAGTTTGCGGTTTCAAGCGTGACGGGCTGAGGTTGAACACATTATGAAAGTGCAGGATATACTTATATTGCCCATAGCAGCTTCCTTATTTCGTCTTATTATTTTTCTTTTGGGGGGAAACGATATCAACATACAGGTGTGTCACGCCGTGGACAGCGAACGCTTGATGTGCATTCCCTTGCAAAAATCACGCATGATATTCAACTTTATTCAACAGACATTCTATCGAAGTCAAAAACAATTAAGGCAACAGAGACACAACTGAATGTTTATCAATAACTTGGTAACAACGTGTTTGGTGTGTAACGTTGCCTGCATGCGAAATAGGGAAACAGGCGTATATATATACCTGAGAGTCTGGAAAGCTTCGTGGCTTTGAAATTTCGCGTTCAAGCATAGCGACAATGTTGTACAGGCCGCTGACGAATGTCGCACCAGAAATGTCTCGTAAGCTACGTTTACGTGAACCCTGCAAAGTTGGGGTGACTCGACTTGTTGAGCCGACATTCGTTCCTCCGGTTCGTGTAAACGCTACAGCTCGCCGGGCCAACAAAGCGTCGGTGCTGACTGGGTCAACGCGCCTGCAAGGGTTGGCTCGACTCTCTCGATTCGACTCGCCTTCTGCAATAATTGTGTAAACGCGGTCGTACCGGTCTGGGTCATCCCGACTTCTCTGACTCTGTCTGCTCGCGTCATGTAAGCGGGTTCGTGTAAGCGAAGCTTTTGCCGACCCCGAAAACAATAAACTGCGTCAGTGTATAACTGACAGTTGCAGTTGTTGACTAGCTCACTTGCTCTTCTCGGTGATTAACTGTTTTTTTTTTTTGTGTGTTTGCAAACGAAATAACAATAAGATCACTGGAATTTGAAAGCTTTGACGCGGTGAGGGTTTTGAAAAGGATGCCTATTCGAAGGTAATTGTTAAGAAGCACTTTGGGAGGGCTTCTGGATTGTTTTTGGTTGAGCATTATTCTCATATTTTCTCATTACTCGACAAAAGTTTAGATTAAGTCGTGTGAGTGAGGTAACAAATCACATCGTAGGCACCATAAGGTTTCAAGCGCTCGACTTTTCATTTTAGGCGTAAGACCGAGGATAAAGATATCTAGGAATTGTGGCGGAGTGACCAGCGTTGTGAACCTGGCAAACGAGAGACTCAGTTATACGCACTGCATTGGACAACAGTGGCAATGCGGTTTCGGCTATCAAGGGTCACGTGTGCAACTTACCAGCTACAGCGGCCCTCAAGATGCCCCTCTCCACGTACCGCAACAGCCCCTTCCATAACCAAGCTATCCAGTGATCATTCCCAGCCGCGGCGGCCGCATTTCAAGCGGACATGAAAAAAAAAAAAAAAAAAAAAAAAAAAAAAAAAAAAAAAAAAAATCGCGCACCGTACGTTGCGTTTACATCAGAGAAAACAAGGGGGTCAAAATTAATCCATAGTTATTCCAGAGCTTTCCGTTACGGCGCCTCTCTGAAGCAATCGACAACTTGAGGAAACGGAGCCACGGCTTGGGCCGCATAAGGCGTAGGAAAGCCCGCAATCAAGGTCGGTCATCCGTCATAGCGCCGGAAATTCAGCGCTCCCCGAACGCAGCCGGACGTCCGCGCCGGAAGCCGGCTTAATTTGGTAGTTTTCTTCAGGACCACACGCCGCTGCTTAAGATTATCGCAGTCCTCGAGAGGCCTCGAGGTTCAGGCATAGACTGTTGCTAGGCTAGAGGTGGCGACGCGGTTTCTTGACATGACACTACTGCCTAGCCGGTAGCAAATTAAAACTCAAGGCGGAGTTGATTTCACAAACCAAAGAGAGCGGAATAATGGGCGTGCTGGTCGCATAAATTGAAGGGAAGGCCCAAAGTATGTATTCGCCCAAAGCGGTTTGGGCGAATACATATTTTTCAAAAAAAGGGTCATCTTTTGTGTGTGTGTGCGTGTGTGCGTGTGCGTGTGTGCGTGTGCGTGTGTGTGTGTGCGTGCGTGCGTGTGCACACACACACACACACACACACACACACACACACACACACACACACACACACACACACACACACACACACACACACACCGAACACGTGTTTATTCCGTATCAAGTGTTGACGGGGACAAACATTTTGCGTAGATCGGCGACTTTAAATGGGAAACAAAACGGAAACATTAATTCGGGCTGTACGAGCAGACTGTTAGCTAAACGGCCACACTCACGGTGATACGAAGTTTGCCAAGCCAGAAGACACGCCAAAAGCAAAGATGTGTTGCCGGCGCCTCCCTGGAGTTCTCGCACCGGCATGTCGTGGATTTCCACTGAAAGGACGAAAGTGATCACAGATTACCACTGTCTCGCGTCAGCTGACGCCCTGCAAGTTTCCTCGTGTAATCGCACCGTCCAGTTTCCTGTCGTCCTTGAATCTGTTTGCCATTCCTTGGCACTCATTCTGTTACTGTAATAGGCCACCGGTTACCTGCTGCGTGTAGACATTACATGGCCCGTTGTCCCTTCTTCTATTTCTCTTGTTTATTAACTGCGACAGTGCATGAAGTGTGGCTATACTGAAGAGCTCGTTATCCCAAAATTGTATAAAGAAAAAAACGTCTAATCCTTTGAGAAGAAACCAGCTTTACGTATGCTAATAGCACAACATAAAATTGCAAGTACATGTCACGCGTAATGTATACAGTTAACGCACGACCTGTGATTACAGGCAATTCGTGCCGAAACGTTGAACTCAATCTCGTTATCTTCGGTCGAGAAGGCAATAAATTCATGTCTCCTCCCATCTGCGCACGCTCCCACGAGAAGGCTTGTATCTTCCTATCTCAGGGCGAAGACAATAGACCCTCAGTTTACTTCGGTCGTTCAAGAAGAGCTTGCCTGCATCAGTACCGCGGAAGCCGTTGCGCGCTTCTCTCGTGTTTTCCGCGGAAGGAATTTCTGGCGTTTATTTTTGCTCATTGCGCATCCGGGTGTCCGCCTTTTCTTGTGCGCTGGATGTATATTTGCGCCCTCGCCGCTGCGTGCCGCTGAGGGATTCGCTTGTTGAGAAACTTGGATTCTTTTGTGGGCGTGCGGATTGATAGATGCGCGCGCTTGGCCGGCGCGTTCGACGAGCGCGCCGCTATAGCGCGTTTGCAAGGCGTAACACTTTGCAGACTCCGATCTTACACACACACACACGCGAGCGCGTACAGGCTGCAGCCCCTTATGCAATGCCAGTGATCGTCTGGCATGCGTGATTGTTATCGTAAAAGAAAAATCCGAGCGCACGACCTCGCGTACGAGATTCCGTTGTCCGAACCGTGGAGCTGGAACGCATCCCATCCACCCTTCCTACCGTCTTCGTCTTTCGTAGTAACTTGCATAAGACGGATAAGCAACTTCATTGAACCGAGAATGAGTTATTGCGCGTCAGGAGCCTCCTCAGTTCAGAGGCTCTCTCTTATACGCTCAGCCAGACAGGCTGTTTAGATATAAGGGACTATGGGGAACCAGCGCTGGATAGGCGGCGCGTCGAAAAGAGTGCGTTGCACGCCGCCCTGGCGACGAAACGCGGCATATTCCAGCCACACAACCAGACGACACACACACATACGCAGCCGTATTATAGTTCGTATGTTTCCGTTTTCGCGCCGCTTCAAGTGGACAGTTTTTGTAAAGAAGCTAGCGCCATCAAGTGAAGAAATGACGAAAGAAGCTTTTTAAGCTTTATATATTTTTCACAGTGCGTCGCGGCGAGCACGTGTGTTTCTTTAACGGTTGCGTCGTGTATCGATGCCATGCTTGCGTGGCTGCCTGCCTCGCAGATCTAGCAGTTATGGCTCCGGTCGTGCTGCGCTATGGTTTCGTAAGTATTAGTTGGCCTGAAGATATTCCATATTTCTCTGGCTAGACACAAAAATTCTGATGTTACTTCGCCACAGCAGTCAATGGAGAAGAAAGCTTTATCGCATCACGACTCGCGCAAGCATGGTTTGAGTGCTCCGCTGCTTGATCCGTAACAATCCTGGCTACATTTGGCACAAATTACATAAACTTGCCGGATGCATCTCAGCGCCGATTCCTCATCCGCATGCGCATTTTTATAAACACATAGGTGGCTTAGTCGCGCGTGTGCCGGCACTATGCGCATACAACTCGTATTACAAGGCAGCTTCCCTCCCACATAATTCTTGGCAATGAATGGATAATTTTTACCTTTCGTATCGTTCACTTGGTGCGGTGGCGTTGGAAGGGGCTTGGCAGTGGCATTGCGAAGGAAAAATGGTACATATGCCGGATGGTGCATGCTATTGCTCATTTTGTTTCCGACGAAATACCGACTGCAGATTCTGCTGTTTGGTACTGTCTGCCATGGCTGACCGTCTTCACTATCGAATAAACCAAGGATACACGCGAAATTTGATTTAGAAACCAGCCCGACACCGCTTGACAGGGTGACAAGACGGGAGCTTACTCCGCTCGCCTGACTGCTTGGATCCAACGCCGCCTCCGTTCTTGTTCGTAGGGTTTAGATGGAAAGACGCAGAAGGATACATCCTCCCTCATCCCGACTTAGTTGTGGCACTTGTATACGCAACAGTATCGTCGGCGCCCTTTTGTTTTCCTTCGACTTTCAGGGCACGCAACGCAATTTTCGTCCGCGGGGGAGGCTGCATTGTGCACGTTCTGACCGCCAGGGCGGCGCTGCAGGCGCCGTGAAAACTCCAGCGCTGGTTCCCCATAACTTACGTTTCGCTGTTAGCCATGCATACTAAAAAAAAAAGGAAAAAAAAACCTAGGTAAGTGCGGGTTCTGCGCATGCGCGCTCGCGCATTTCTTCTTTCTCTCTCTCTCTCTCTCTCTCGCGCGCGCATGTTTGTGTGTGTGTGTGTGTGTGTGTGTGTGCGCGTGCGTGTGCGTGCGTGCGCGTGCGTGCGTGCGCAAGCTAGACGACTTCCGTCCCCGCTTTTTCCTTTCTAAAACTCACTAATATCTGATGGAGTTTCACATCTACGAATTCCATCGGGGCCTGTGTGAGGAACGGCTTCGGAGTGTCATTCGTCGTAGGAGTGTCATTCATGGAGTGTAATTCGTCGTCGACCGAAAGGGCTGGAAGGTGGAACGACGATTAGCGGAAACCATTTCCTTAATAGACACCATGCAGTGTATGGTATGAAATACAGTATATTGTGAGATAAACAATAGGAAAGCTGTACGCTAGAACGGTTTTGCTAACTTTTTGCTACCAAATGGTTTATGCGAAAGTAGAAACCGTTTGTTAAGTGAGCAATATAAATCCTCACGTTCCTAAAGGAAAAAAAGGAAATACGAAGAGAGAACGTATGTGTGGAAACGTTACGCTTACTCTTTTGAAGGTGCTTTTCAACCGTCGAAGGGTCTTTTGTTCGCTCTTGCTTCTATTGTACCACGACCACCAGTTCACAAAGTCTGCACAGCACCTCCTGCTGGGAATGCGTCTGTTTCTGTTTGTATATGTGTCACTTGCGCACTCGTGTAACTAAATTATATATGAGAAAAACTGCGTAGAAAGCATTGGCATAATGACGGAACACGAAAAGTAAAGAAATCAAAGGTAAAAAAATAGTTCGCAAGATAGCATGGTAACAGAAATAGCAGTCGATAAGAAAGGATTTCGATTGTCCCTATGCAGGATCTCTTAGCCGTGGCCGCTTACAGTAAGCGGAATACTAATATAGATAAGTCTTGGTTCGTCATAGCCGACACTGCTGCATAAAAGAAAGAAAGAAAGAAAGAAAGAAAGATGGAAGGAAAATACATGCAGGTGTCAACGGCGTTCGAGGGGAAATAACACGAATAGGTGCTGTGCGCAGCGTATACCGGTGACGCGAAAAACGCGTTACCGAGCGGGCGTTGTCGCATTTTGCTGTTGTATATAGGCACACACACACACGGTTGTGCGCTCTGTTTCGATCGCGTGCCGCGGCACCTTGATTCGTTAATACATCTACAGCATTCGTTCCGTAAGGTCACCGCCCTGCTTTGCATATACTATATGGCCTGCCGAACGTGTACAGTTGCGCCACGGACTTCAATTATACCTGGCTGCGAGGTGCGGCTTCTTGGAACGCCCTTCTGAGCCTTTTCTCGAAAAGTCGAAGTTGGGAGAAAAAAAGACAGTTCGTGTAGGAATTCCCTTCCATACCGTTGCGTAACGGCGCGAGTAATTATATCCAGCCCGCGCTGTGGGAATCCGCTATGCTTTCGTATATATATATATATATATATCCTTAAATTTATTGTTCGAAGGACGCGAATGAAAAGAATCCGCAAAGCGCCGCGTGCGAAGATATTAATTTCGTTCGGCTTCGTATAGACAACGTAATATTACAGGAGAGAATGCTTTGCGTATGTGCGTTCTTATTCTTGATGATTATTTTTTATCATTATTATTTTTTTTTTATTTCTGCGATAAGCGAAAATGCCTTCTACTGCCATTTTTTTCTTCGGTCTAACAGCATTCGCAGTAATTACGTAGTTGTGCCTTCAGCCGCGGTATAAAAGCAGTCAAGCGCACGTTGGAAGACAAAAGACTTTCTGTTTTGTTTGCTTTTCTCAATTCGGGCTGGGACAGGCCTTTCACATCAAGCCGGCGCCTCTTCTCCCTTTTGTGTGGCTGTTCGCCGTACTAACGCACACATTCACCTTGTAATGAGCAATCAGAAGGCTTTGAGTCTATACATACGTACATTTTGCGCTTTAACTCTCGTTTCCTCAGTGCATTGTGCGCTTCGCCAAAACTCGCAGAAAGCGCTCTGAAACGTCCCCGTCTGTGTTCGTGTCTTCTGCTGCAGGTGAACATTAGATTACATTTGTGGATTACATCTATCCAATTGCAGTTAATTCGGAGTTGCCGTTAGCGGAGTGACGGTGTCCGTGTACCGCTGTTGCACGTGCTCTTTCAGCTCCCTTTGAGTTGAACGGTCGTTAGGTCAATCGCACTTAAGCGGTCGGTGCCACACGTCAGCTCCAACTGTTATTGACATCAAAACGGCAATTGACTTCACCCGAGATCGGCGATACCAGTCGAGACAATTAAGTCAACTGCCAAGATGGCTGCCTCCAGTAATGCGAGTGTGCGTGATGTCGCAAGTTGCTTCTCCTGCGCTTGCCAGGCGTCCTTTTTTTTTTTTGTTGTTACAGTCAGTGACCGTCAAAGTAATCGGCATTTGGGAAGAGCAACTCGGTGAGCCGCGCTCGGCGAAGCAGAGCATCACAAAATCTAGGGCGCACAAATTAAAAAAAGAAGCACGAAATTTTATAGACGGGAACCGGTGGATAGGCTCCAGATTGGCATAGCGATTTACCTGGATGTTGTATAATAATAATAATAATAATAATAATAATAATAATAATGATGATGATGATGATGATGATCATGATCATGATGAAACGCCGCAGTAGAACTGAATGAAAAGCTACTTTTACCTAGAAATACCTACTTCAATATTAATTATTGTCAGAAAAAAATACCGTAAACAGCTTTTATCAGCAACCAACTCTGATGGTGGATCGGCCATGAATCTGGCGTCGCGCGAGTTGAAGAAGACCTTTTTAAAAAATGAGGAACACGAAACGGAATTAGCAATTAATAACAATCTAATATCTAAATATTGCTGTAAGGAAACACGAGACTATTAGAAGAAAAAAAAATATACCAGCATGCAATGGTTGTTGCGCACACAAAATTGCAAATAGCATCGTAAAGGTTCCTGTGCCTAAAATTCAATCGGTGTTGCGCCAAAGGAACGGACACTGTTCGTCACTTTAGGCGAAACTGTGACTTTTCTTTCTTTCTTTCTTTCTTTCTTTCTTTCTTTCTTTCTTTCTTGTCTATGTATAACTTATAATTTTCTTTCTCCGCGCTCTATCCTGCACATGTACACCGCCACCCGCCATCGAAAGATTGGTTGGTCGGTCCTACGTGATACGGCGCAACCTACACTACGGGTATACGCCACAAATCGGGCGGCAGTAGAAAAAAAAAAGTAATACTAAAATAAACACTAAAAATAATTTCGTAAAATAAAGATAAGGTATTAGAGGAACATGAATACTACATTAATGAATAACCATGACAAAGGAGCCTAATTCTGGATACTCCGTCACGAATTTTAAGAAGTGTCGCAAGGGCTCATCCGGTCTGAAGGAGAGACATCGCCAAAGGCGTCGTTCGCGCGTGCGCGGTGTTGAATAAACCGCAGGACGTAATGACCCCCTCCCCCGTGATGACGTGAGTCCGGCGTAACGCACACACATAGCGCGTAACTAGCACTTGGAAAGGGGCCCCGCTTCGCGAGCGAGCCTGAGCGTGCGTACGTTTGCACTCCGCGATATATGCGCGATTTGCACGAGCGCGCGGCGACGCTGCAGCAGAGTTTCGCCAATGTGAAGGGGACTGAAACTAAAGTAAAATAAAATAAACCAAGAAAAGAGCCGCGCGGCGGTGCGGAGACCGCTTTGCTTGCGGGCGCACGACTGTTTGCCCGACGATCCCTATTTCAGATGAGGTTCGCGAAGTTATACAGTGGGACGCAGAGAAAGTGCAGCAAGTTCTGGCGCCGAACACGCGTGGGCCTTTCGAAGGAATCGACACTATATAGCATTGGTATTTGTCTCTCGTTTCTTGCGATCGCCGCGGGCATTTGCTTTCCTTTACTTTTTTTTTTTTTCATCTCTTCCTCACCCACTCTTCGCAGTGCAATCTCGTTTCTTTTTTCTTCCCATTCTTTCCTGTTCAAACGGACACCCCTGTAGGTTGTACTTTCGCGTTTGTTGGCCTTGCGCAGTGCCGAAAGGTACACACACGAGATTAAATAGCTTCTGTGTACGCGGGGGGGGGATCAAGAAAAGGACGAGAATGAGTCGTGCACCGATATAACACGCAGGGGTTTGTATAGCGTATTGGATGTATGCCGTTTATGTATACTTGCGGTTGATTATCCCTCCACGGCACACAATGACAGGCGCAGCTACGAGCGTGATGAAGGACGGAAGTGCCATGGCGTCGGCCGATATATATATATATATATATATATAGCAAATATGAGACCGAATAACAACTTCGCATTGAACGCTCGCTGTATATGTCGGCCTAAGCCAGCAGGAAACACCCCCTTTGTGGCAGCTTCGACTAGTATATACACGCACGCCGCGTACGTCACGCGTTCGCCGGGCATCACCGTATGGTACACGTGCCACGAAAAGCCTGTAGATAACGTGATAACACGCGGAACGATAGTGCCCACGCGGAGCTCTTGTACAATTTGTATACAGCCAGTGATGAGACGTTCCCGCCGCGAGTGAAATAGTTGAACGCCGTGTTTCAGAATTTTAGGGGTCTGTAGCAGTAAGAAAATCTGCACCACACTCGCTGTCACGTTCTGCAATGTCGCAGTAGCGGCGGCTTTGTTCTTTCGCTAAAGTTGTGAAGAATAAATTGCGCACACACACACTTGTCCGCGCCCAGGACGACCGATCCCGTTTTCGCGAAGTGTGAGCCCTCTCGCCGTTATTATCGTATTCGTCGTCATTATCGTTGTCGGGATTAGCGGCCGAGCTGCCGCTGTTATGGGTGGTACATAAAGCTTTTTGATTGATTGATTGATTGATTGATTGATTGATTGATTGATTGATTGATTGATTGATTGATTGATTGGAGTTTATTTCTTTCGGACACAGAAAGTGAAATAAAGCGGCCCGACAATCTCGCTGTCTCCCCTCCATTCCTCCGGTCTTCTAGTGGGCTGTTGCAACAGTAGCTGCGGCTTTCGTGTAAACTCTCGCCGACATTTGAAACGCGAACCAGGTAGGGCTAATAACTAGAGCGTACGGACGGACGGACGACCCTGCGCACGTCGATGTGGAACTGGTGGCGAGTCCGTAGACGACGCTTCACGACGACGGCATGGACGGACGAGGCATATTGAGGACGACAGGGTGTATAGGCCACCCAAAAGTCTAGCACCAAAAGCGCCATCAAGCAGGCGACGGGCTGTGACTCTTTGCACACTTCGCTCTCTTTACACTTCAACCGTCGCGTGTCGCAGCCCGTCGCCTGCTTGATGGCGCTTTTGGTGCTAGACTTTTGGGTGGCCTATACACCCTGTCGTCCTCAATATGCCTCGTCCGTCCATGCCGTCGTCGTGAAGCGTCGTCTACGGACTCGCCACCAGTTCCACATCGATGTCCGCAGGGTGATCTCTAGATGAATGTCATCATTAACGCTGTGTGTGAACTTTGGGTGGGGTTTGCTACCCCACCCCCAGTGTAGGGTAGCAAACCGGATGCTGTTCTGGTTGACCTCCCTGCCTTTCCTACCCTTGTTTTCTCTCTCTCTTGTTGAAATGCGATGCCTCATTTTATCTCTTGTTCAGTCCACTCCTTATGCGGAAAGCTCTGTTTAATTGCAGTGGTTACACGCATTATTTTCATATATTTTGTCTTTGTGCTTGAATACAGTCTTTTCACGTGCAAACGGCCCCATTCTAAAATGACGTGTTGCAGGCACGTACCCAGGATTTTTTTTCCGGGAGGGGGGGAGGGCCAACCCAAGCTAACTGTTCTGTGCGAATGAGGGGGGTACCTTTACTAGTACAAATGTGAATAACGTCCACCATTCGCCATAAAAACGCGTAAACCCACAAAAGAGAAATGAAATAAGGTGTATTTTACAGGTACGCCTGTGCGATACACGTCTCCTTTACTTGGCAAACAAAGAACCACGCCAAATGGACTCGCGCAGGAAAGAAGCGCAGGAAGAACACTGCCAAGTACAAGTAAAGAAGCGAAAGTGTAAAATAAAGATGGCTTTAGTAGAATCAAACCTTAAAAACAGTAGTTGGCAACAAAGGCACACGGATCACGCGGAGTTGTGTTACTCCGCCAGCCAATGACAGAAGCAAACAAAGTCGTCGTCATGCGGCCTTTTCAATATGGCGTCGTACTTGATACCTCCGGAGCGTCTGCTGTTCTTTAAAACTCTTTTCATCGGCGGAAACAATGAGCTGTGCAACAGACATGGACAAAATGTAGCGAGCCTGAGCATTTCACTTTTCAAAAGTCTGCTGTGCAGTTCATTTCACTGCTGAACCCGTTTTACTCATGACACTTCACTGCCAAATGAAGTGAAACTTCCCAACAAATAGTTGTAGCGAAGCAAGCATGTTATTTCTGTTCAATAATGAATTAGGCACTCGCCATTCCACTATAATAGGCAAGGGGAAAGGTATAAAATTACGCTCTAATAATTTTATTTTTGTAGTTACCGCCTTATTTGGGTAACAGAAGAGGTTTGAAATACGAATTATTTGCAGCCTCGCGGAGGAACAGAGGCTGGCGGTTATGAGGGCGTGGGCGGGGCTTCATTGCAGACTTAAGAGGAAGCTTTAGCTCGGGTGCTCTTATCTAAATACATGTAAAAGGAGAATTCGTTTTTCTCAGCAACAACTGCACCAAATTTTACAAAGTTTGTTGCATTTAAAAGAATAACGTAAAGTCTAGTGACTGTTGGTTTCGAATTTTTGCTTTATATCGTCAATTTTTTATTAAACATTATCAAAAATCTAAAATTTTCAGAAAACGAGACTATCAAGTTTACAACTCTGTCTTTCGGCAACAAAGAATGATATCACAATTGTGTGAATTGCATCCAATAGCACATTTAAAGCAGACAAAAGTGATATGTTACATATGAATCTCAAAAAAATGGGTAATATGGAAATGCACCTTTTGCAGAACTCTTGTAAACAACGTAACAAATTCACATAAGATATAAAATCATATATCGAATTTGTCCGCTTTGAATGGTCTAATGGATGCCGTTTGCAGTTATGGATAACTTATGCCAGCTGTGCCTTCTCCAACCATCATTGCTGCGTATAAAGGGCTTCGCGATCAAGGGCTTTTTTTTTTTTGTTATTACTATTATTAATGAAGAGGAAACTAGACCCTCCGTGGGAAATTGAACATTGCGACGATGTATACGTGGCTATAGAAGCTAGGGTGGCATCGTGACATCACAGGTTCAAGTAAATAGAAAGAAAAAAAGTTAGCCGCGTGGGTGGTTCTCGTTTCGCACCGCTGTAGTTGCGCGGCAAATGAAGAGAGATGACGATGGGCTGCAGCTATATAGTTACCATTTCCTCTTGGCGGCTCTTAGTAGTGGGGCCATAACGGACGGAGCGTTGTGCCCTGTTATACGCGTACTATTTTCCTTCTACTATACTCTTGCTTGCTCCTCTGCCCCCCCCCCCCCCCCCCCCCCGCCCTCTCTTTCTTTATTTCTCGCAGCTATTGCAACTTTTACTTAAACCTCCTTCCTACACTCCACATGCATAAGGAAATCCGAATGGGGCCGAAATATCGTCACGCCTTCTCCCTCGTCTCGCCTGCCCCGCACCTCTCTCCGCGTATCCTCGGCTTTCGATTGCGTCGGCTGGTTGGTGCGTGACGGCCCTCTGCGGCGCCCAGAATTCAGGCAGCGAGCCAGTGGCGCTGTTTTGATAGGGTCGTCGACGAGTGACCGTTACAAGGAATGCGCGCTCATAACGGCGGCCGACGTCGCTGCCTTTTGATCGGTCGTCTGCGCGACTCATTTTCCTCCTTTCGCGCCGCCAGCCATGCCGAGCATCGGAGGGAAGCGTCCGCGCGAGTTTCTACTTAACCCAGCCGCGGTGGCTCAGCGGCTGTAGCGTTCAGCTGCTGAGCATGTATGTGGTCGCGGGTTCGAATCCCGGAAGCATTACGACGGGCGCAGAAACGCTTGCGACGTTGTGATGTTCTTTTCTTTCTTCAGTTATATTAAACTCAGAGGAGGCGCAAGAACGGACAGGTGGCGACTCCGCCCTGAAGCTCCGACACCAGGTTTGTGTGACTTAATGTAATTTAGGAGCGTCTGCTCGCGTACGGTTAATTGTTTATCGGCGACGAACGGCTACGCAGCGTTCCAAAGGCATTGAAAAACACAACCCAGCGAGTTTCGAAACCTTTTCTTGCACCCAAAGCCGTACCCAAATACGAGGGAATTAACTTATTAACTGTGATCGAACAGAGAATGGCGCTGGAACCATCATTTCGACAAACGTTGACTTCAGCGACTTTCCCTCTTCGACCATTGTTAATCCCTTCAAGCCTCCACCTGCCTGTGAACGGCTCTCTTGCATGAAGATATGGCTTTGAAAGGATACTTTGCCAGTCCTAAAAGTAACTTACTGTTTCCCTTAAGCGTCCTCTTAATTGCATAAAGACATGGTTTTGAAATGATACTTTGCCAGTTCTAACAGTAACTTACTGTTTCCCTTAAGCGCCCTCTTAATTGCATAATGACATGGCTTTGAAAGGATACTTTGCCATTCCTAACAGTAACTTACTGTTTCCCTTAAGCGTCCTCTTGATGTCTCTTGTAGCCTAGACTTGTCAACTCTCACGTGCAGCAAAGTGTCCAACAATAGAACATCACAGCGCGGAGAGGACGCTCCGTTGCTCTTGCTGTACACGATAACCGACGGGCAACGAAGTAAGCGATCGAGTCTTTCCGGGCAAATGCACGTATGTTGACGCGGAACGTTATCCGTGTGTTGTTATAGTAGGACTCGTTTACAGACGCACTCTCTTAACGCCTGTGCACTGCAGGGCTGGGCCAGTCACGCTCCCGTGAAGCGGAACAGCCCTCTGCGTGACTAGTGCGTGTGTTCGAAGGGTCGAACGATTCCCAACGGGTCTTGGGGCGAAGCCATACTGCGAGCGCGCAGTGCTGTTTTTTTCTTGTGGCTTCTGTCATTCCACCGTGATGGTGATCACGCAAATACGAAACGACAAGAGGGGGCGATATTCATGGATCTGAAAAGGCGTTTTGTTCGTAAGAGAGTTTATTTGTGCTCCCATCGGCTTATGCAAATCGAGGTTCAACTGTAGATGCTTCCGTAATGAATATTTTTAACGTAGCCGTAATTAATCATTAGAGCGTAGTGCTACTGAGCTGTAAAGTTACGAACTCGCATAGAGTGGCGACATTAACTTCGCAATTTTTTTTTTCTTGGCATGAGCAAGTCTAATGGCAGCATTAGCGAGAACGGAGGCTATTGCTACACTATGCGAAACTGTCGATGCAAAGGCGTATGGCAGCTCCACCTTCGATTTCTCAAAGCAGATGCTCGTAACGTCACAGTACGGCAAAGGCTCGCCGAGACTACGATGAACTAATAATGGAACAGTTGCCATCCATTTCGAAAATACACGAAAGCTATGTCTGCGCAAATCTAGCGGGTTTTGTTTTCCTCAGAAGAAACCACCTAAATTCGCAAAATCTGTTCGCATAACGCACTTACGACATTCAAGTGCCGCCGTTTAGAGCGCGAAGTGGGCGAGCGAAGTTGGACCTTCATTTTCTGCACTAAGAAGTCATCTTTTTTCTTAGCTTAAAATTGTGCTTTCTCAGCTAAGATTCATCCGCCGCGTTGGGTCAGTGGCTGTGTCCTCCTGCTGCTAAGTACGAGGTCGCAGGTTCGA
This sequence comes from Dermacentor andersoni, assembly GCF_023375885.2. Classification (NCBI taxonomy): domain Eukaryota; kingdom Metazoa; phylum Arthropoda; class Arachnida; order Ixodida; family Ixodidae; genus Dermacentor; species Dermacentor andersoni. The sequence goes on along the minus strand of NC_092818.1, from coordinate 162,751,496 downwards.
TAAGCGGCGGCTGCATTCCTACGGGGGCGAAATGACCAACCAGATGTCGCTTCGGGAAGCTGAACAGACATAGGTAACGGTGAAAGGTAAATATAGAAATTTTCACGAAGAGAAAAAAAAATAAACGATTAAGGGGATGTAGACAAAATGCTTGACTAAAAATCATGTATAGCATACCTGATTAGTTCAAGCAAGCGAGGCTCCTATTTGTCACCCCCCCGTTTCAAAGGGGATGCTATTAAATGATCATCATCCTCATCAATCACTGCTTTGTAGCTGACATTTTGGGATATACGTTCCTTTTGCATCCAATGCTTTCGGCAGCTAATAACCAACGACAGATCTGTAGCAGTATCTTTAGTGCTTGCTTTTCGTGCGAAGGACACGTATACCTCTATTATGCGTCCCACATCACGTAACTGCGCTTGACGTTTGCATACTTATTTGCGGACAAGGGCGAGCAAGGCCTTGTCTCCGGTTTCCTTTTCCCTTCTGTATGCAGGGCAACGTAGTATTCGGGTCACCGGTTTTGTTCGCTTTGTTACGTTGCTCCGGGCTGAACGACAGCTTCGTGGTCAAGCGCTACCCTGAATCGTCGGCGCTGTACTTCGTGATTGTCTTGATGTTTGTTAGCTTGCTTGCTTGCACCCGACGCATGATCTCTTGACGGCCACACAGCGAAATCCCCAGACAGGAAAAAAAAAATGAATGTAGTAAAGAAAGAAACCAGATGGCAGGAAAGCGAGATAAATATCCCCCTTCTGCTCCTAAAGAGAGAGAGAGAGAGAGAGAGAGGAAGTGAAAGAAAGAAACGGGGAGGGGGAGGGGAGGGAAGGAGGCCAGCGCTTTGGTGGCAAAGCAGAGAGGAAAAAGAATGGAAAGGCCAGTTTCGCTTAAAGAATGCCGCCTGGAGGGATACAAAATGAAAAGAACGCGTAGAGACGTGAGGTGTCTGGGGCGCAACAAAGGCGGTGCACAGACGGCGACGGCGTCGTCGTCGTTGCACCGGGTTGTGCGGTGTGCCATCGCGACGGAGTTCTTTCTCCTCCTTCTCCACCCCCTCTCTCTCTCTTGCCCTGTGTGTGATGGTCGTGTGGTCCCGTTGGCTCGCCTCCTCACATCTTCTTCGGGCCGAGATCCACACTGAGCGATGCAGCAGCCGCAGCATCCGCGCCTTTATTGCCGCGTCGCCGCAGACGTCGACGCATGGGCGTCGTGGCATCATCCCTCTTGTCCTTTCGCGTAGGGGTGCGCATGTACGCTCTCTCTCTCTCTCTAACCTGCATCCGGGTATCTCGGAAAAACTGGCTGCTTTTTCGTCTTTCGAGCAAGGAATGTGTGTGTCGTTTACTAAATCACGTTACGGAGGCAGGGTAGGCTACATCGAAACCGGCTATTCCAAGAACTCATCTCTAAAAGGTCAGCACCGCGTGCATATAAGGAATAACAAATAACGTGCAAATGAAAAATGCGAGGGCGCGCGCACGCACACACACGCACGCACACGCGCGCACACACACGCACGCACACACGCACGCACACACACACACACACACACACACACACACACACACACACACACACACACACACACACACACACACACACACACACACACACAGAGAGAGAGAGAGAGAGAGAGAGAGAGAGAGAGAGAGAGAGAGAGAGAGAGAGAGAGAGAGAGAGAGAGAGAGTCTGCGACAGTGTGTAAATTTTATTGGGAAGATTCTCTGCGTTGGCTGTTAAGACTTTTGTGAGGGGAAGCGTATCGTCTTCTCGTTAGACTTCGTTACTCCAGTATTTGTCTGCTCGTGGTTGCTTGCTCTTGGGTCGCGACGCGGTCTGTTAATGAGACCTCGGGCTGCACATTCCGCCTCCTCGTTGCCCCCCAGGCCGGCACGCCCGGCGCACCAGGCTATATCCCACGGAGCTCCTCGAGTGAGGGATTTGGGATTCTGGTGACGTGTGTGTGTGGGGGGGAGGGAGGGAGGGTCGTTCAGTCGACTGCCCGCTTGAGAGACCGTGAGGACGCGTGCGGATCGTTGCTTGCTCTCTGCGTTTCTGAGCGCAAGGCATTTGCATTGAAGGCACGATTCTGTATAGCGTTAGGAAAAGCCTAAGCAAGCCACTGCAGCAGAAAATAGGCCAAAGGTGACATCAACGGCGGGATAATGTTATGACTATTTCACTTCTATCCCCTTTACGCGATTCGTGATTGACTCTTGCAGTGCCGCAGCAGCAGCGTCAGGAGATGTCGCTGCCAGTAGTACTGCTCCATGGAGGACGGAAAAAGACTGTAGAAGGTGGCATCATGTGACAACCTTAAAGCCTAGGCATAAGAAATATAAAAGCTACCTACTAGCCGCCAAGCACGCGGAGCGCACGGGAGAGAGTAGAGCGAATGGAGACGGAATAATAATGAGGGCGTCACTAAACGCTAGCGCGAATCAAAAAGTGTAGTTAAAGGGTCGACAACCATGTAGAGCCTACTTCTCAAGAGCGAACGTGCAAATGCGGAGGAGAGGCGGCGTCAGAGGAAATTGGCTTGCTCAGGCTAGCTGCCTAACGTCGTGCTCCTTGCTTCATGCACTGATTTCGTGAACGCCTTCCCGTAGAGGTTACAGCGACTACAATATATTCGCTCGGCGTTGCCACATGGGTGGGAAATACGTGAGGGTATTACAGGAGGGAATAGAGAAATAAACTAGGCGCGGAGAACGACGCAGTCACAAGTGGCTTCGGACAGGACGGCATGGACGAGTGAGGCTATCGACGCCGCACGAGAACTTCTGTAGCGCTCTAACGCCAGTAGGAAAGTAGGGAAGGCACGCAGTGGTGAGGCGCATATCACGTGCGCGCCAGCTGGGAACACTCTCGTCGCGAGCGGGTCCGATCAGACGGCGGAGCGGTGAACGCCACAGCGAAAGGGCAGGCGCTGTGTCCCTGCGGCTAGTGCTGCGGCAAGATGAGCCAGCTGGTTGACCGTGGGCTTTACAGCTGACCCCATCAGATACAGGCGCGGCAACAGCACGTTTGCTTCGCCTCGTGCTGCGTGGGCATGCCCTGAGAGATGCGTCGCGTTTCTTTGACGTGCGGGCGGGCGTGGGTCGTAGAGCGATCGATTCTTGTTGGAGTGAGTGAGGTTTAAGGAGGAAAAGATGTGTCAGGCACTTAACTGTCTCTGTCTGTAGTATGAGAGCACTATATGTAGCAAACGTCGAGCGAGACGCTTGTACATGTAATAGTGTAGATGTAATAAGGAATAGGCTAATGAGCGTCGACCAAAAGACAACTTGCTCTATGTTGGGAGGCGAACCCACATCTTCAGCAGTACGGGTGCGTTGACTGCTTACCGCAGCGGCCGTCTTCCCGTCAACTTTCTTTGGGTATCTGTGCGTACGTGTACAAGACTATAGGCCAGCATGGGAGCGTCAGCCAGCGCGCCACTCACGGCCATGAGAGACACGCTCTATCTCAGGATGATCTGTATATCGCGGGGGGGGGGGGGGGGGGGGGCGCTTCCTGAAAAAAGGTGGAACAAGCATAAATGTTCGCCGTGCTTCTCTAAAGCCCAAGCTGTAGTGGAAACTAACCAAGAGCACTCCATTACGACATACTTCGTATAGCCACAGTTGAACAAGTACTGGGGCTCTTCTGGAGAGCTATCGGTGCTATTGCCGTACTACGTAAATTACAGAACAAAATTGCGGCACTGCGTTTCCTTCCGACAGCGCTGCAGGGTCCCGGAGACCGAGACGGGAGCTTATCGGGGGCTATCAGTCGGACACGCCGGCGTAGCATGTCGACATAGCGCCGGACTGAAAACAAGTCTGCCAGCCGACGGCGACCTGGCATGGCCCGTATCCCCGGTGTGCCCAGAGTGAATAATGCCGCCGGATAAGAAAGTGAGCGAACCACACGTATCCCGCGCCTCATTTGGACGCAGAAGCCTTGGTGCGTCATTTGGCCATCCAGAAAAACTTGCCCACGCGCCATGGCCTCCGAGATCGGCAAGTGCAACAGAGGGCGGTCGATTTCCACCGTAGAATTTCAATCTGTCATTTCTGTCCGCTCATTCCGTAACCAAATGTTGTGTCCACCATCGTGTCCACATGTCCACCATCGTCACATAAATGAAGTCAGTCACGCGCACGCAAGAAAAGGAGGTCTCAGCATCTAGGTTACTAAAGGGAGCAGTACGAGCCTAGATTTATCTGTGCCTGTGATCCTATCTTTCGAAGCCTCTGTTATTGGGTTCAGCCACAGAAATGTTTGCTTAGAAATCCAAAATTACCTAATTCAATCACTATGTTAAACTGATTGTTCCCCTCCCTACCGTAGTTTTTCTTTTTTTATCTATTTGTTATTAGTTTCTTTTTCTTATTTTAGTTCACAGTTTTCTTTTGATTTCTTTTTTACTATAAAAAATTTTACATTGTAAGTTCGAACATCCAAATTATTACTTGCCCTGTTTTTTATTCGCTTAATTTAACCACCCGATTCATGGCCAGTCTCCCACTGTGGTTATACGCCACAACGATTCAGGTCAACAGCAACAACAGTAACTTTAGCTGCTACTGGAGTGTCGTCGCGTTTCCATGGTGATCGAAATTTCGCCGTCCCGTCAGTTGAATTTGGCTATCAAATAGGGGCTCCGAGGAAATAGCGTAGTCTTCATTGCGCATGCGCGATACGCAGATTGTGTGTGCAGTTTGCGTTGGGCACGCTATTTCTTGCGGATTCATAGCTGGTCGATCGCCGTAAGCTCTCCCGAATGCTATCTGTGCCTCAGTGCAAAATAGGCAAAACGACCAGATTGCCGAGTTACTCCATTCGTGAGAAACGAATGCTGGTGTAGGCTATCGATTTTTCTCGATTCACGTAAACCACAAAGGATGAGCGACAGACTACACTTTTATCTTAGCCGACAGGCCGAGAAGCGATAGATGAGCGACAGATAACCACTGTTTTTGGGATTACCCGTCGATTGTGGTAGCTCACTTAGGCCAAACTGGGATGACTAATTTTGCCGCTGCTTGCGTTTGTGAATTCGGCCCAGTGGGTTATGATGAACGCCATAGTGGGGGAGGGGGTGCTCAGGACTTATTTTGACCACCTGGAGTTTGTCAACGTGCTCCAGAAGCACAGCACTGGAGTTTTTGCATTCTGCCTCCGTCGGAATGCAAAAACCATCAACCTCAGGCCTTGTGCTCAGCAGCGCAACGTTATAGGCACTATGCCACCGCGAACGGTCGCCTTTGCTATAGTCTAGTGGACAGAAATGAATCCGCATACGAAGGCAGACATTTCGAATGGTATTAAAACATTTTCGAGCGTAGCACTTAGGCTCCCATTCCTGCGTTTCGCGTCGGCGTCGTCCCTCGGGGTAACGGGGCAGACGAGTACAGCGAACGATTACAGAGCGAACGCGGAGCGCAGCGGGGGATAAAATACCGCGATAGCGAAGAGAGCGCGAGCAAAGTGGAGGAGGAGGGTGCAGCGGAACCATGAGGCAAAAAGCGGAGGATGAGGGTATGGCAAAAGGTGTGAGACAAGGAAAGCGTAGTGCCGCGCAAGACGGGCTCTGCGGAGACGACCGCTACAAGATGGCGCCAGAGTAGCGCGCCGTCGTCTGTTCTCGACCCATACCAAATATGGAAAACGCGCTGCATGAGCGAGGTCTGTCTGCGGCGGCTTCCGTGAATCGCGCCCACGCATCACCCTGGCGCTGCCTCTCGCGATCTCCCGATTAGCGAAGTGGTTGCGCCACACTTCGCTCCGTTTGCAATGGCGCTGTTCCTATACTCGCCGTAGACGGCAATGCAGACGGCTAAGCGGACAGCGGCCGCTTTAAAGGGCCCCTCACCAGATCTGGCGATTTTTACAGAGCACGCAATACAGTACAGAGCATGCAATGCGCGATAACGATCGTGTATTACATCGTATTACATCGCTACGCGCCACTGAAAGATCTGAAATTTTAAACCGAACGCGGTTTTCCTTCTCGCGGCGGCCGCGCTCCAGGCCGGAAGATGACGTACACGTGTTCGCGCTGTGACGTGGCTTATGGTGGCACGTGACTTCGAGAATTATTCAAGGCAACATCTATTATGTGTGTAATATGTTTCTAGAATAGACAAATTAAAGCTTAAAGAAATAATAAAATACATAAACCGAATGTCCGCATGTTTTTGTTTTGCTACGCACCGCAGCGAGATGTACTTCTGTTTCGTCTGCTTGTTCCCACGACGTGCAGTCGCGCGCGCAGACACCGAAACTATGCCATTTTTCTACCGTGTTCCAGCGCGGGATCATGTTCTGTGATCCGCTTGTGTCTGCCTCAGTGTTCTTGTAGCACAGACTTATAGCCCCTAGTCAGGTGTCCTCGCGCACAGCGCGCAAAATCGTGCGCTGCGCGAAACGAGTCAATCGCAACCACTCGCGCGCAACGCCGTCAGCGGAAGTCCGCCGCGCTGCAAAAAAAGCGAGGAAAAAAAAATTGAAGGCGGGGCCCGTGACGTATGCGTCACGCGATCCTCGAGGTCCGGTATGGGAGAACGCAGGGAAGGCATTTCGCTTGCGGAGGCTAGACGGGGCAAGTGGAGCTCGCCTCCTGAAATCATGGATTCGCGGCACGGAAATATTTCTATCTCGGCTATTAATGAGCGGATTTGAAAACAAAAGAAGATTTGCAGCAGAACATTCCCTAGAAGACACGCAACAACTTCCAGCGTTTAACCGAAGTTTGCTGTGTGGCCTGGTCAGGGGCCCTTTAAATCTCATACCAATTCTCACGAAGACGTCAAAGTAGACAGCTTCGCGAAGGCAGCATCGAAGTAAACTCAAAAACGATGCAGGCTACTTTCCTGTCCAAACACGATGGCGGCTGAGCAGGACGCTTGGAAACGCGACGGGAAGGTCGCCTGCGCACTAGAAAACGTAGATAGACACGCTTTCCTATGACCTTAATGTAAATTACATCGTGTTTTGATAGGTTCGCAGGCGCGAAGACTTGAAATACCGAAATAGTGTGTGCTTTGTTTTAAATTCCTCATCTTTCATTTCTTTTTCTTTTGCTTTTTTTTTTCTTTAGCTGCGCGCGGTGCGTTACGTCGGTCGCAGAAGCGTCTTCCACACGGCTCGAAACGCGTTCCATTATTTGGCCTCGAAGCTGTATCGGCTGTCTCCTCAACTGTCTACGTAGACTGTATCCGATGCTGGCCAGAACTGGAACGCACCCCACTGTGTCGCACGAGACAGACTGTCCGCGCCAGCCAGTATATCCAGCAATGAAAACACGTATAGAGTTACGCAAAAATTTCGCATTAGGGAGTTTCGTAGCCGTCGGTGATTATTTTTAGAGTAATAATATTCAGAATTCATGTTACCGAAACGCATATAACCACGTAGGAAATTTTACCTATAGCGTGTTTGCTTACTTTGCACGTTGGCCTAAGTTCCTTTTATTTAATGCGTTAGCATTCGGAGTGTCAAAGCGAAAAAAAAAAAGTGACCAATGTGTGAAGTGCGGGAAGCCGGTCACGGGGTAACGGTATGTCAGCTCCTGAACAACACTTAGCAATGTGGGGAATGCGGTTTAACATCATAGATCCGGGACCTCAGAGAGGTGCCAAATAATGACAACGCATTTCTATCGCATTTGCCGCTAAATCACCACCGAATTTTTCGATAGCCGCCGCGACGCAACAGACGTGCTTAGTACACGAAATGCAACAGCGAAAGTCTATTGCAAAACTAGCCGTTCCAGCGTATACCTCAATTTCGGTGTGCGTACAGCTCATGCACGGGGCCCAAGCATCGGGGCTTGAATTCTAAAATTCCTTAACGATGTCGCAAGCTGTTTTCGGCGGAAAGCACAAGCAGCGAGTCGACTCATTACAAATGATCGCATCTGCATTCGCGTCTTGTAGCGTGCAGTTCAAAAACACATTCAATAAAGCGCCGACCTATAGCCACACGGCAAATGACGGAAACATTGAGAGTGTCGGGAAATCACGGGTAAGTGCGTACTTTCTCAGGGGAGGCGGCGATAATGAAGATTGAGGAGGATGGATGGATGGATATTATGAGCGTCCCCTTTGGAACGGGGCGGTGGGTTGCGCCACCAAGCTCTTGCTATTATACTGCCTAATGTCCTACCTAGGTTAAAAAAAAAAAAAAAAAAAAAAAACTATGATCTCCCACAACCACATTTTCTGATCCCCTATTGCGAACTGTGCTTTCGTACGTCTCTGTTTTTTGTCGTTTCCCTACTTTTCTTCCAGCAATCCTCCAATCGCCTCTTACTAATCCCTATTGCGGACATGTTTGCTTTTCCACTGCTCTAGCTGAACCCAAGCGCTTCAAGGAGGCTAGTGGTGCCTAAATCGACCGCTGGGTAGACGTCATTCATTCTAATAAAACATGCTCCATAGTTTTCCTAGCTTTACCGCAGCAAGGACATGCTTCTTCATCCTTCTTATATCTCGCTTTATAGGTGCGTGTTCTAAGGCATCCCGATCTCACTTCGAAAAGTAATGAGCTTCCCTTTGAGTTATCATAAATTGTTTCTTTCCTTATTTCATTTTTTCCCTCTTAAGTAGTTACTCATGGAAGGTTTCTTTTCCATTGCCGCCACCCATTAGATTATTTCTGGAGGGCATTGAACTCGAAGCGCGCCCTGGTGGCATCCTAATTCAAACAGCTCGTTTAATGAGGGATGAGTGAGTGCATTAGTGGTTGACATGGACATTAACGAGCCTGTATATATATATATATAGGTTGGTTCGAAATGCACGAATTCAAACCGTATGCTCGGTGTATGCGTGTGTGTGTGAAGTTCTCGGACCTCTGATAGTCATTATTAGCATTGTATCGATCGAACCGCCCTGTACCGTGATGCACACACACAGAGAGGTCTCGCGGCACAGCGAGGCAAGGTCTACTGGTATCGCGCCCATGGAGAATGCTCGTCATAATTGTATCTCTCCGGTGCCACTTAGATGAGGTGCTACTTTCCACCGGTTCTACAGGACAGTGCGTGCAATTATGTGCGGACCTTACGAAGTTGGAGCTTCCGCTTTGCTCGCGCCTAATATCACGGATGCGAGTACTAAAACGCGATGTTTAGGCGGCTGTGTAATAGCAATTTTGCCCTGCTGTGCCCAGGCCCTTTGTTCTGCGCACTAGAAAGAAAGAAAGGAAGCGGCTTGGTTTATATATCAGTGCTTTTTCTAATAGGTGACGCCCTCCGGCAGTTAAACTGGCGTCGCGTCGCGAAATTCGCGAGAACATGCAGAACACCGTCCCCGCGGACGACCGGATGTGGTGCGTGTGCCTGCTAGTGCTGTATGCGGCCGCTGCTTATGGCCGCGCGTCGGACGGCATCGCACTCGATCTTCATTGCGGCTGCCCCGCAGAGCTCGAATTGCTTTCCCGTCGTGCCTCTCGTCCGGTCGCCGCGGTCACGTGGCGTGGCGCCGCTCTCAAGGACGATGACCTGTCAGGACTCGCACGGCACGTGTAAACAGCGTGGCAGGTTTTGCAACGGCATCCGGCGCACGCGCTCCCCGAGCGATGCGACGCCTCCCAAACCACTTGGTTCGAACAGCTGGCACCGCAGGCTGTCCTTTTTTTCTCTCTTCATTTCTTTCCTAGCGCAGTGGGCGTGCAGTGTCAGCATCCTCCGCGAAGCGACGCCTCGAAGATGAAAGAGCGCGATAGTGTAAACGAGACCAGCGCCTTGAAACAGCGGGGCTTCGCGCTTTGAGCCGTGCGTCACGCCCGTAGGCCGACGTGTCGTCGCATTTAAATAAAACACGCGCGAGACGAGCGCGCTGACCATCATACGGTCGCCAGCCACCACCACCATCATCATCATCCCGACCATGATAATGGTGGCGATGACTATGAGTCTTCGGGCGAGTCTCCGTTCAGATGGCTCTCGCACTCAACTCGACAGTTATCGGTTAATTGGTTCTACTGGAATCTGCTCTTCGATGGCAACGTTGCCCGTTCTATAGACTATCGGGGAGCCGCTCCGGCCTTCTACTGCCTGTCATCAGGACGCGTTAATTAGCCGAGTCCCAGCAGTGTTCCAATGCAGTACCCGCCGACCACTGCGCCCGAGCGTGTCGAAGCGGGGTCGTCGTGTATATAGATCACCGGACACACTTTGGGCAATAGTAATTAGGTGCGATGCATGCCGCTTTACTTGTCGCGAAAGTTGTGTTGTGAAAGTCAGTGAAAGATCAAATTTACAGGAGATAAGACAGGGATCGGTTGGGCGAGGTGGAGGTCCCGTGTCAGTCTGCCGCCATGAATAATAATAATAATAATAATAATAATAATAATAATAATAATAATAATAATAATAAACTGGGCGTATCTACTCCATTTATTTTTCTTTAACAATCGTTGGACCTCTGTACCCGTACAAAGTTGCGAATAGAGTCAAATTCTCTTTGTGTTCGAACTTTCAAATGCGATCACTCTTAACTCCTGCATAGTCATATCTTGGCATCTTGGCGTTGTGCCGTAGCTGTGGACTGTGGGCTTCAGTAAAAAAGAAAATAATAATTAGCGCTTGTTCCCTCCTTGTCCGTGTTTATTTCGCACTGTTACTAGCTCGCATTCATACCTTTTAAAAAATAATAATGAAGTGGGCAAAATTTTTCTCCGCTCCCAAAACATATTCTTAACGCTCCGACGCACTTGCATGTAGGTAATGTAATGCAAATATCGTAAATAACTCGCACACTTCGAACTTTTCTTACACATTGCCCACGATGTTCCCCCCTTTCTCACCAAATATAAACAAGGATCCTTGTTTACTTCCTCGAGGACACCGGAGAAACCAACTATATAAACCCTCAGAATATGTACTGGCTGTACATTAAACGTGTATGACGCATGGAAGTAAGAAAAAAAAAAAAAAGAGGGTTTAGTAATTATCTGTGACGCTTCTATTTAGACCAGGATTGTGCAAATTGGGCCGCACATTAGACCTAATATTTCCCATATTTTACCGGAATTTGAAGTTGGTGTCTTGTACAGCTATATTAGGACTTTATGAAACATTAAAGGGAGTATGACACTATGAAACGTTTGAATAAGTAACTTTCTACAAAGACTGTAATCATCCAACACAGATTATACATTTATGAATATAAATAAATAAATAAATAGACACCGTGCATCGCATAGTTCACCGACGAGACAGTGGAAAAACGACTTGGTGTTTCGTATAACGCATAAAGAATTTTGAAGACGAATATTAATTGTTTTGAAAGCACGATACAGAATTCAAGCTTTCGATTCACGTCACTCATAGAGTGGCCCCCATTTCCTGTAAGTATGAAATCGCTGCCGTTTTTGGTGCTGCCGCGAAAGAGCACGGGGTAACTCTGTAAGCGTTTCATATATAACGCCTCCAACTAGGCCGAAAACGAGGATTTATAAATCTTCATCTAGTCCCTCATTGACACACGCACGCACACACGCACACACGCACGCACGCATGCACGCATGCACGCACACACATGTGCACACACTTAAAAATGTGCCTGCATATCGCCCCTAACATTCCCTACATTTACTTTAGATATAAGCTTCTTGAGTGATAATATACCTTTTCTCATAAATCTGTCAAAACTGTCACATGACGTTTTTGAGCGCTGCTAGTCGCATTAACAGCTTCTCTGTAAACGCACTTCAGAATTTTGATAAAATAAAAATCCTTAACTCTGAACCCCTTACGTATAATTTGTCAAAAGTTGCGAAGCTGAATTGTGTTTCACTGATCGAGCGCTTGCTCGAAAGTTACGGAGATAAATAGTACCTCTCGCAGTTTTGAGCTGCAGAGCTAACTTCGCCGCAGGTTTCCGTGACAGTTATTTTCACTCGCACGGCGAATTAAAACTTTTTCTACATGAACTGTGGCAGTCTGTCGCATAAGCTCAGAGGTCATCGCCCTCGTCGTTGGAGCTTGCGAATTCTTTGACGTTGGCGTTGCGCTTTGCGTCATTCGCCTGCAGTGAGTCTGATGTTCAGACGTGCTGCCAACGAAGGCTGTATCGCGTATTGTAGCTCCAAGGTACTGCAGCTGCCATGCTATGGCGAAGAGCGGTGGCCTTTAACCTTTTGCGGTATGCGGCGTACTACAATACACGGTATATATACTGTATATGCTGCACTTCTCTCGCGCTTTCCCCGACAATCGGCTGCGAAGCGGTAAGTAAGCGGTAAGAGACGTACAGCGCATTTTGTGCTCTGGCGTCACTGTCCTGGCTGCTATCGCTCACCCCTAAACATGGGCATGCTATTCGTTTTCTTCTTTAAACGGCGCACTTTTGTGTCGCATCACGTGATCCACGATTTGTTTATTTTTTATTTTTCAGTTCTAATTAGTATATCTTTAGTAATTTTAATCACCCACAGCGCCTTAGCCCTTATACAAGGGAAATGCAGTAGCAGGAGGCACGTGCTTCCAACATCTTAAACTCTGATCCTTTAGCTAAATATATCCCTCAGCCGTTTGAGATTGTGCTAATTGGCGAGGGAGCACGCTTCGGAAAGTAGTGCGTGCGTGTGTTCGTGCGCGCGCTAGAGCGCTGCACTTTTCATGTATACCACATACTGCCTCACAGTTGGTAGTCTGAGTATTGTGGACATTGGAGGTCTACCGGGGATGGCTTTGCTTTTTTAAGCAGAAAATTTCGCCGTCGCAACTCGGTTTCGACAACATCCCAATGAGGGGAACAGGTCTGCACGTGCTACAAACAGGTGCGCGTTCTAGAATGACGATGCAAAACGGTGGACGTTGGAAAGCTTCCGGCTGGCGAATCGAGAGGGGTAAAGTGGCGAGTTTGCAATTTCAGCTTTAGATTAGTGTGTACACGCAAGCGTCTTGCGTATCAAAGAACCCTTGGATTTTGCTGGGACCCAAGCAGCTTGCGTGACGCAAGCGGAACGCAAGCCTCGATCTTGCGTCTCCTATTCTAGAGCTCTATACCGTGGGCGAAGAATCGTCGTCTAGTGCACGATGCGGTGTTAATAAGCACTGGTGCGGGATCATTCAGCATCCCTGAGTGTATAGTATCTCTGCACCTCACGCTCGAGCTAAGTATGCATACTCGGTCGTGTCGCTTTCCTGTTGTACGCCTATGAGCAAGACGCGTGTCCGCGGTGCATGCAGGCACTGTGGGCGTGCAGCGTATACCGATGAGGGTCAAAGGGCGCTGCGCGCGTGTGCACATATCTTGTATAACGACAGCCGCCGAGCAACCAGACAGCGGCTACGGCCTCTTTACGACTCGGGATGCTAAGGCTCAAAGTGTTTTACGGCAGCGTTCGTTTACAGTGTAGCTCATCGCGCTCCTCGCGACGCGCGCAGTCGGCTGTTGATCCGCGCATTGCTCGCACCGCGAAGTTGCGCCGTTTATTTCCATCACGTACCGCGACAAGTGCTGCGCGGACTCTTGAAGCCATCCAGGGGAGGTATTCCGTAGGAGTTCACCTAGTGGACTGTCCATTTCGGCTGCTGCTGATTGGCTGGGGCCGCTCGTCTCCTCCTCGCTCGTACAGCGGCCGAAATGGACAGACAGTAGGTGGACTCTTACAGAACCCCCCCCCCCCCCCCTCGCCCCAGCTTGCGTGCACGTCGTACGCACGCAAGAGAAAAATGAAGCGCGCGCGGTGCATGCGAACTTTTTTCTTTCTTTCTTTCGAGTGTTAATCGGTTGTCCCTGAGGAATGTGCACAGTTAACTTCGTTGCACACGACCCTGTTCCCTAAGATCCAAGAAGTGCCCGCATGCTTGAGGTGCAATAAGTTCAATTGGGACCGGACAATGGTAAAGCATAAGCAAACGCGCTGGGCGTTGTGCTTTGTTACTCACCGCGGTATACTCAATGACGTTCTTTTCCTGACAGCGGGGTCGCGGGTTCGAATCACGACCGTGGCGGACGACTTCCTGCGAAAACGTAACGCAGAAGTGCCTGTGTACCTCGTTTTAGGTGCACGTTATAGATAACCCCAGGTGCTCGAAATTAATCTGGAGCCTTGCGGCGTCTCTTATAGCCTCAGTGTTGCTTTGGGTCTATATATCCTATCAGCCAAATTTACATCTGGTGGGCACAATGACAGATGGGATCGCTGGATGAATAAGAGCCACAAGTTTTCTACAGCGAAGCTGTCTATATGGCTGGGATCTGGCGGATTACGTCCTTGCGTAGACCAACAATATTTCATACGTGGGCCGATCCGAAGAGAGTGGAATGCCTGGCTGACTCACGGCACAGCTTCGATGGTAATCCTTCCTTACAGAGTGGAAGGGCACTGTACTTCTTTCTTCTTTTTTTTTTTTAATGCACGCAACATTAACGCGCATCCCGTGCAGTCATTTCACTACCGCGGCTGTTTTATACCACGTGGTTTGTCAGACCTATTACGGCGCCGCTGTGGAACTGATGAGCACGCGCTGTGAATGCAAGGTTGGTCCGTTAACGAACCGTTCGCTGAACTGCTCTGTCACAGACGTGAACGACCATAGTTCCTGTCTGTCTCCCATTCCAGATTCAGCTCTAATTAGTCTGTTATGCGCGTTCGATTGGTTTTTGTTTCGCTTCCAAGCATTGTCGGTGTAGTTTGTATCGGTCGGCCCATTTACTCCATCTGCGTGTGTTCATGCGCTGCTGGTGAAGCGGTGCATATGGCCGACTCGATCATGTGAGCGCCAGTCCGTGCATGCGTGTCGGAGATGACGTCACTGCTCGTTCAAGGGCGTAGCGCTGACCGATAGCTATAATAGCAGTGCCGACGAACCAAAGTCGATGTGCTTATACGGAAAAGTGCCATCGATGCTTTGGCCGATTCCAAGCGTGTGTCAGCATCAGTACGCCGTTTGCTCGCATCAGGAAGGTGCGGCCAGGTTCTGGCGAAATAAAGGTAAGCGATTTTCACCAGGGTGCCCGGTAATTCCATGTGCAATAACAAATAAAACGCCCAGTTACTGTATCGCCATAGATTACAGTGATATGAAGGTCGGCGGACGATATTTTCAAGCACACATGCCATCCTGACGCGAATTCGTATCGGTCACTTCAAACACTTGTAAGTAGACGATTTCTTCCGGCCCGCATTTATGTTTCAGTACTGTATGCATCGGAGATCGCTTATTGCGGGTCGAAACGATTGAAGCAAAACTTGGCAGTGGCTTAGCTCGGCTATGCCAGGATATACGTAGCGAAAGCTAAGGCATAGCATGGTTAGCCTTGGTTAATCTTGATTGCAAGTACAGGTTAGTGTGGTTGTGTAGCTAAGTTGCGGCGTTTAGCCAGTCGTTCGGCGCGCTGTTCGTCTATTTCTTGGGCGATTCGTTTCCTCTTCATCTCTTTCCGATGTCGATTCCAGGCCTCCTCCTGCTTATCAGACTTGTCGCCGTCCATACTGCCGCCTCAGCTGTGGCTGCGGCGCACGCGATATCTCCTTTTCAATCCTCCGACATGTTATCAGGCATGCGACGCAGCTGGCGAAGCGAGCGGAGGCGAGCGCAACGACGAGGAACCCGGTGTGACGTCACACCAAACGGCGGCGCTATACTAGTGGCGCATGCGCAGTAGCGACTAGGGAGCGAGAGAGAGAGTGAAATATCCGCGGCGAGGCGCGCGTTGTGACGTCATGTGCCTCCTCGGAGCACCACCACGGCGAAATCGCAAGTTCGCGGCCAGTAAAGCTTTCGCTTTAAAAGAGGGCGCCTAAAGAAGAGGACATTCCTGTGTACCGACTGCGGCCGAGATGAAAAAAAAAGCGGCTCCTTTTGGCCGGCCGTCTTTCTGGTGCAAACCGTGCGCTCTTGTTTGGAGGCTGAGCTGCCAAGGAATATCTGAGTTGCGCTTGTTATGGGGGCCACAGATTATTTTCGTTGCGCTTGGTACATCGAGCGTGTGATTTGCAGCAGATCTGCAGCGTACTGGGCACTCGCGTTCTGACGTTCTTTAACGATCAGTGTGCAACAGGGGCCCTTTCTTCCACTAGTGCGTATAAGGCGGTAAGCGTTACTGTATACGTTCTAAATTGTAGGCCCGCGAACATATGAAAATGTGCATTTCCGTATAGCAGACGTTTCCCTGCTAGACGACTGTGGTCGAGCACACACGCGTGGATGAGTATATTGTATTTTCGTGGCAGCAAGTTGACGCTGCATCATCGAAAAATTGCAAAAAAAAAAAAAAATATGGTGCAGAGCGCCGCTTTCCGCGGTTAGACTGCATTTGCAATAAAGCCAAACGCGTGCGCATTATTCTTCCTCTAAGTATACGCAAGCAGACTGAGACAGCAAGGGGCGAGACAGGACGGGGATATATTTAAAGATGGCTATAGTGTTATAGTAGAAGGGCTCGGTGTGACAGGCGCTTGGGGAAAGTGCTTGATTCTAAATGGAGGTGATTTCAGGCACCAGCGGTATATTATAGGACAACTTTTTTCTCGCGTTCATTGGATGTCTTTTCGCCGCCGAAGGCTCCCTTTCGCTTCAGCGTTCGCTTTCCACGCGAGCTGACGGACGTAGCGCGGTCACGCTTGGTGCTGCAGTGCCACGGTTGCAGAATCACTACAGTCTTCTGAGCGCAGGGCACTGATCCTGCATGAAGGATGACTGGCTCGACTCGCAGTGGCTGCTCGCGAGAGGTGGTTGCACGCTGCTACAGTGTGTGGCAGACGCATGCAGTGCCGAGTGATTGATGAAACGCCAGCACGCGCGGTTCCGCCCCCCTCCCAACCGGCGCGGACCCTTTGTCCACGACGCTCAGCTGTTTGTGAAGAGCGGACAAATAGTGCGTCATGACCACTGGTAGAGATCTATGATATAGTTTATTTGATTTCTTTTTATTCTCAGTGTTCGTTGGGTTCATGCAAGTGTATACGCATGACGGATTGGAGAGGTGTAGCAGTCGGGGCCAGCTTTCGCCTCGTTCGATCAGCGCTTCACTTGTCAACCACGTCTGTTGGTGACGTTTGTCCGTCAGAATACGCAGGCAGCAGTATTCGAAAGTCGGCTTTTGCGTGACCGCGGACTTGCGTGTACTGACTGGTGCGCTTGTAATCTGCATGTTGCAAGTGTAAGCTTGGAAGCATGTGCGTTAGTGCTCGCTTTTTTACTTAGAATACAAGACTGTGTACGCTTGACTTCGTATTAAAAACTAGCAGCGCGGCGAAAACGCAGAGGAAGGCGAGGAGCACTATACACACAAGCGCCCAGCTTCTCGCCAAGTTGTTTCTATTTTTACAATTGACTTACACCATGTTTCCTTCTTTCAATCATTGCACGTGTGCGTGTGTTCGTGTGTAGCCGAGCGGAATACGTTCGTGGGATAGCCGCCACTCTTCGATGGCCTATTTTCACACGTTCTCGTTGTCTATATAATAAACAGCTCATCCGTCTGATGTGCGCCACCCACCGGCGCCTCAAAACTATCTACTCTGCTTGCCACGCAACACTGCACGCGGCGAAAGACTCGCTGCAAACGCTGCCCTCGCCCAGTGCATCCCACACCCTCCACATTCAAGGCGTCACGCATGCGCACCTCACCGCCAGCATCTTCATGGTTGCCGGCTGTGATTACAACGATTACGCGAACCAAGGTTCACATGATTATGTCCGTCAGTCGGTCTATAGGGCGAATGCGCGTAGAAAATTCAACAATGACAAGAAAACGAGAAAGATCCAAGCGAGTAGCACGAGTTTAAAGGGACACTAAAGGCAAATGCTAAGTCGAGTGTTAAAATACCATCCAGGAAACCTCGCAGCGCTTGTTCTATGTCAAGAAAATGCATAAATTTACAAGAAATTTATGCCTGAAGGGTCCGCACACCTTTAGCGCAATTCAAGTCCCCCCCACCGAGCGGTGAGTGGTGACGTTGCATACGCCATCGCCGCCATTTACTGCCTCCATGCGGCCGTCGGTGAGTAAAACTGCGGCGCCGGAAAGAGGGCGCTACGGTTTTCTGCGCAAAACGTAAACGCGCGGCCATGGAGAAACCGAGCCAAGGCAGAGCGTTACATTCGCCGCTGCAGCTGCTCTTGGTCAAGTGGTGGAAACCGTTCGGGAATCCCGTGACATCACGTGGAGGTAGCAGTCTCTGCTACTTGCAGTTTGTGTGAGTCTCGCGTACCAAAAAAAACCAGCGCAGCACTACGTGATAACGAAACTACTGAAACGCGGAAGCACGGCCGGCGCAGAGTGGAGACGACGAAACCTCTCGACCGCCCGCGTGGTTGACGAGGTTAACGTCAATCGAGAGTTTTAGAATAGGGTCCCCAAACGTTTGTGACTCCAAAGAAATAGCGTCGAAGCGTATGCGCGAGACGCAAACTGCGTTTGGGTTTTGCGTCGCGCACGCTATTTCACCCATTTAGCGGGAGCCCCAAAAGCCGCCCTAGAAGCTTTGCGTCAACAAACATGGTGGTACCTATCGAAGCGACGGCTCTAACCTACCACCCAACTGGGCTCGATTCGTGGTAACGCGTGAAGTTCGCAAGCTAGGAGAAATGACTGCGGTTATCCCTTTCTCTCAACTAGCGTGTAGTATGAATATTCATATTAATATTAATATTCTAATGAACCAATTGATTCATTAGACGCCGCTGATTCCGAATTCGATTGTCTATTTTACGGCTCGTTGGCTTAACACGGCTTAATAACTTGGCTAGTGAAGGCACGTAAAGTTGGTTACTCAAAACTAAGCACAACTAATTGCTTGCTGCTAATAAAATAACCTCTAAATTGTAATTGAACGCGGAAACACGAATGTCAAAATTACTCTTATCATAAAATGGCATATTTTGTTTAATTGTTTTTAAGAGCTTTTCTTTGACACCGTAATGGTGGTGCAAGCCCAAGACGCTATCAGCGAACGCGAAGCCCTATTCTAAAGCTATTCTCTCCTGCGTGCCTCAACGCTAACACCCGCAAAGCTCTTTGGGCCCCTATTCTAAAACTCTGAGTTTTTTTTCTTGTATTTAATTAATGGAACTGGACAAGTAGCATTTTCTTTCGTCTTATAGTTCAATACGACGATTTTTTTTATTACTAGTGGTTGAGTAATATATATACCCGCCGTGGTTGCTCAGTGGCTATGGTGTTGGGCTGCTGAGCACGGGGTCGCGGGATCGAATCCCGGCCACGGCGGCCGCATTTCGATGGGGGCGAAATGCGAAAACACCCGTGTACTTAGATTTAGGTGCACGTTAAAGAACCCCAGGTGGTTCAAATTTCCGGAGTCCCCCACTACGGCGTGCCTCATAATCAGAAAGTGGTTTTGGCACGTGAAACTCAATAATTATATATATATATATATATATATATATATATATAATGAGGAATGCCTTCGTCATCGGGCTAGTACTTGAATATCCCGGGGGATCGAGTCTCTAATTGTGTCCTGCATTTACCTCAATTCTCGTTTACTGAAGCATTACGCCTTAGACGTTCTCGAGCACTAATCTATCACTTTAGCTTGACTTAACATTTGCCTTTAGTGGAGTGATTGACGGCTATATTCCCAGGAACATGGCGTTCAGCCGTATTTAGTGGAGCTGAGGCGCAGCTTGGCACTCAACAACATGTAGAGCCTAGCAGCACTTTGCCAGTAAGAGCCTCTCTCTACCGTTTTCGCTGCTGCACCGAGCGGCCTTTCATGCACCGCGGCCATGTTTCATGCGCTGATCCTTCCAGAGATAAAGGGTTTAACGGGCAGTGAAGAGGGTGAGGCCTAGGTTCGAGGTGGCGTGCATCTGGGTACAGCCGTCCGCTCTGGAACGACGGGGGCAGAGCCAGAAAAAGGGGCAGACGTGGATAGAAGGTCATGATGCGATAGCGCAGTGAGCTGAACACATGTGGCTTTAGAGCATAGTCGGGCGCTCAGTGTCTGCATTTTAGCGAGTTCTTTGATGCACCAGGCACATCTTTCGTTTACTGCAGCGCCACTTAGAACTGCGGGACTCATGTTGCGTGGCCTGCCCGAAGTGAAGAGCCAACGCTTCGCGGCTAAACAAAGAAAAGGTTGGCCGGCACGCTTTCAGCTGAGCGCGCGGGCATGCGGGGAATACCAAGATCGACTCGCTGCCGCCCGTTCGCGGCTGATGCTGCATCCGTAACGCGCTGCCTGCAAGTCCGAAAAACGAAGCCTCCACAGATGGCGCACGGAGGGGACCGAGCGTACCGAGCGACGCTCGAACCGCGCTCTGGGAGGGATCTGAACTCCCCTCTCTCTCTCTCTCTCTCTCCATTATCGTTCGGGGCGTTAGCGAGAAAAGAACGAGTGCACAGCCCCTTTCCTGTGCGCTCGCGCACTAAATCTTGCTGTTCTCTTGCTGTGCGTTGCGCGGGTGTGATTTACGGCGGCAGATTACAGCCGGACCACGGGGAAGAGCGACGGAGGCGGCGGCGAACGCACAAGAGCCGGCGCATGCAGGTTTAGTTATATGCGCGGCGTGCTCCGCGGCCTCGAAGGGGGCAGAGATGCAGGTCTGCGTGTTATGTGCGCCTGGCAGCAGCAGCTTGTAGAACAACTGCGCCGCTGTGCCATCCTCCAAAGGGTTGAGGGGCGTGGGGATGGAAGTGAGGGACCCCCTCACTCACTTCCAGGGGAGGGGGTTATAAGCGGTTGAACACGGCCGTGCGCGTAACTGGTGAATGTAACGAAAACAGATTGCAACCAGCCGCCGCTCCGCGCCCATGACGTAATTTAACTCATGCCGTGGGATGGAGGGGAGGCACGGAAGGAGGTGGAGGAGAAGCGCGGCTTGAAACGAAAGCACCCGAAAGCCTTGTTTCTTTTAGCTTCGTGGATTGTGCAGCCACTGCGCGCACGTGCGCTGTGTGTAAAGGTTGTGTTGTGTAGCTCACTCCGCGTGGGCTTATAGGCAGCATAGTTGGTTTTTGGTTGCCTTCGTTCGGCCGCAGCTGCGCTCGCTTTGGCGTTTACTGCACGACGGACGAGCTCACAACCTTGGGGAAAAAAATCTGGACGGGAAGTCGAGAAAAGCAACATAATTTCACTAACGACTTATGTAAGGATCTATAGACCCTTACGTGCGCTGGTGGAGCTGGTGCTGAACCCAAGAAAAGGGGTTGCCTCGGGGGAACTGGCGCGGTAAAGAAAAATTTCGGGTCAGTCTCCGAGCAGCTAAGGAAGAGAGCGTGAAACGGCCATTAGTGAGGGCGGTAACCATGCTCTCAAGCGGTCCTGTTGTTCGCCGCCGCGGCCGACCGACTGCAGTTATCGCGACACAAGATTGCAGGCCACGAGAGCGTCCGGCGTTCCTCTTACACACCACCTTGCATCACGGAGGTTATCGTCCCCTTTCTGCACTTATAGGTAGTTTATCTCGCTAACATGGAGAACGAGCGCAAACGCGCCTTTTAGTTGCGTAGGTTCTTAAGCATCGGATGGCCCCTCCTCCGCTATGCACGTTACAGAAGAAGCGCCACTAGCAAGAAACATGGCCGTTGTCGGTACACCCGCGCCGTAAATCGCAGGGCGAAACCCCGATTTCGCCGCGGGGGAGCTGGCGTCTTGTGATGCGAGCGGGGTGACGCCAAATGAGGAGGTAAAATATAAAGAGAAATAGACGGTCTCAGCGAGGCGGTTCGGCGATCTCTTCCCCTTGCCGCTATACCGGCGATGGGGTAGCTACCTGTCCTTGCTTGCTTGCTTTCTTTCTTTTTTTGTGTATTTTCCCGTCGCTGTCATTCGTTAATTTGTTCTCCAGTGCGCCTGTATAGGATGATGTGCGATTCGCTGGTTACAGGTCCTTCACCCTTAATGCGCCGAGCAGGGATCACGCTGTAGGAATAGGAAAGCGCAGAATGTCGAGAGAATGTAACGAAAGAAGGAAGCGAAGTTCGAATTTTTGGTGTACGGCCGCTTGGAGACGCTACTTCTAAGACTCCCTGTACGGTATTTATACTATATACATCCTTGAAGCTGCAGCTCCGTTATCATAAACTCAAAAAATAATAAAAAAAGAGCGGTGACTGTAGCTTGGTCCAACCTCGGATTGCAACCGTCCAAATGCTTTCGTATAGCTTTGCACTGGAGAGGCAAATCGTCTTGAATATCAAATCCACTTTGCCCACGACGAGTTTCGCTGGCCAAGTAATTATAATCGGCATCAGTGACACTCGTGCGTTGAATGTACGAGAGCGAATCAGAAAGTCTGTCCCTAATTTTTTTTTTTTTTTTTTAGCCATATTACGGCGCTAATTGCGAAATCACCATACCGATTCTCAGCGGTGGACCTTTCTTGGACCGGCCCTGCCTTATCTGCCGTGGCACGGCGCTGCTGTCAGTTGTTGAACATGGCGGTTGTGCTTCACGAACTGTGATTCGTTTTCTATGGAGCGAGGGACGAACGTCCATCGAAATACTCAGGGAAATGCAGCCCACGTCTGGGCAAAGGTGTCTCGCTTTGACAAGTGTGAGGTGGTGGTGTAGCGAGTTCGCAAAAGGCCGTGAAGCCAAGACAGCGGCCCAACGGTGGTTCCACGGTCAGCCGGACGAATTCTAACACAGGGCCACCTCAAATTTAGTGCTGCGATGGGACAAATGGTCTGAACCGGTGTGGGGTCTATGTGGGAAAATAGCGTAAGGCACGCAGAGTAGCACGTACATTTGTAATTACCTGTACGTACCTTATTTTGGCTAATAAAAAGTAGGGTGAAGGACTTTGATTCGCCCTCGTAGCCAGTCTGTTTGCCCCACCGAAAACTCGGGAGATAAATTTCCGCACATTTGAACGTTCACGAGTTGAACCAAATTTCTCTATACAGATATCGTGATCCAAACAAGGGACGCAGCTCTAGCTATATATAGATGTGTGCTGCTCCACGATTCCCACGGTTGTTGAAGATATTGCAGAACCAGGTGGCGTTCTAGTGACCTTTGCCTGGAACTTATGCTACATGCAGTGCTTTTCGAAAAGTGCTACGGAACACCCAGCAGTCATCGAGCGAGTTTTGCGAGAACGCGGTGACCGCTCTGCGTGACGGGCGCCATTGCCCAGCATTTAGCATCGGCCTGAAGAGCATGGCGAAAGCGCCTGGCGAGAGAATTTGCAACGACGTTTATCAGTGTGCAAGTCGCTTTCTCCACTTCGCTTCAAACCAAATAAAAAAAAAAGGAGCGCATATTTGTGCGACTTGGCAGAATCACAACCACATTTTCAGCGAAGCTGTTTCTTTCCATAAGTTGCAATGAGGATTTCGAGCAGCTTCAAAAATACGAGAGACTAAACTGCATGCTTCAAAGCGTTGCTCGAGTTTGACTCGCGCGTGTGGAACCTTGCCAGCACATAGCCTTTTCGAGCACCCATGTTAAAGTTTTTCTTTCTTCTTTCTATTTAAAGACTAAGTCAGAAAAGTCGGCGTAACGTAAAGTTTCCCCAGGACACTGCGAAACGTTTCGTAAAGTTTCCGTATAACGATGTCGCGTAACGGCGCCTGCCAGTGGCTGAAGTATTCGGCGGCCACTCGTTTACACCTTGCCTGGATCATCAAATGTGCTTTTTCGTAGGACGTATATAAGGGGCCATTCGGCAGTATCGATGCCAGGTGGCCTCGCCGCGGCCTGACCGTACGTGCTTACATCGTATTCGACTAAACGTCACCTATACGAATCATTCTTCTTGTTTTTATTGCGAGAAATAGCGCGAAGGCTGTACACCGAGGGCAAGAAACGGACACCATGCACTGAACTCACGACCATTGCTTTATTGCTTGTCCGCACCTTATGCAGGGTGTCCCAGCTAACTTAAGCCAAAGTTTGAAAGTATGTAAATGCCACGTAACTGGACAGAACAATGGCAGTATTGTTTGCCGTCGCTTGGAGATACTCAAACTCCTTTTCTTTCATTCCGCCTATTTAGATCATTGGTCTTCATTAATCAACTTCTCAAATGTTATAATTAGATGAAAAGTGTCAATGAGAAAATTGTAGAGCGACACGAAAAACTCCCGATACAGCTTTCTGCTGCTCAATACGCGCTACATAAAAGGGTTTTTCCGAGCGTGAAGGAAGCCCGCCAATACACGCAAAGTGCCTCGAGCGGCCAGTCGTGCGGCAATTTTGCGTGTATTTGCGGGTTTCTTCCACGCTCGGAAAAAAAAAAACACTTTTATGTAGCGCGTATTGAGCAACAGAAAGCTGTATCGGGAGTTTTTCGTGTCGCTCTACAATTTTCTCATTGACACTTTTCATATAATTATAACATTTGAGAAGTTGATTAATGAAGACGAATTATCTAATTTGGTGGAATTAAAAAAAGATTATCTCCAAGCGATGGCAAACAAAATTACCTTGGTTGTGTCCAGCTCCCTGGCATTCGCATTTTTTAAAAACTCTGGCTAAAGTTAGCTGGGACGCCCTGTATACACAACGAAGCACACGCGAAACCAGAAGGAAAAGAACGAACTACGCTTGCAAAGATGTTCCGACCAACGATATTAGGGTTAGAGACACATACTTGTTCAACATGAAGTACGCAATCGCCACTGCGCGATGTCTGCAATGTGTGCGGCGACTTGAAATCAGGATTTGTGCGTATACGCGTCTGTTTTGCGTCCTCGAGAACTATTCCGAAATATTATTTAAATTTGTGGTTTAACTCCTTTGAAATTCGCCGTGTACACTAATAGGACCTCGAAGCAGCGCTTATGTATGTACTGGTTCGTGCACAGCGGAGCAGGTCTGCAGTCTTTCTCGAACATAATGAATGATATCGACCATACACGGTATAGTTACGTTTTACATTGTGTGCCGGTGTGTTCCACGTGCGTGCGTAGTATGTACGAGCCATTGCAGTATCACCGTTGTCATTGACATGCTATATGCGTGCGGCCATGCAAACATCTCCAGTATGAATTTCTCTCTCCTCTATACCGCAACCTATACCGCGATATTTTTGGCAAGCCCGACACACTTCGCATTCAGCTTTCTCTCCCGCGATACAGTACGGCGGAGCAAGCCAAGACTCTCTCTCTCTCTTTCTCTCTCTCTTTTATGTGCTCCACTCACATTCAATTGGCCGACTGCCGGCACGATCAAAAGAACCGCTGAAGGCCTGTTCGCAGCTGCGCTTGGTGGGAAACGATCTCGCCGTTACAACAGATACGGACAGCCTTGCCCACGAGTCGTCCCGGCGCCGGTCGCGCCAGTGCAACCGTTCGGAACAGAGCTTCCCATGTACCGTGTACGACCACGAACAATGGCCGACTCGAAAACTAGCAACAACGCGCTGCAATTTCGACTGCAGATGAACGCGGCCCACCGGCATGCACTTTCGCTCGAGTTTCGCTATTAAAATTCCTGGCGCTGCGATCGGACAGCGCAAAAACGTCCGCGGCCATCGCGCGAGAAGCGAGCGCCCGCGCCCTCGAGCGAGCCTTCGGAACACTGCATCCGCGGACGAACCCTCGAAGCCGTTGACTTCGCATTAAATGGTCAGCGATGGGGGGTGATTGCTTTTAATTGTACGCTCGCACGCCTGCGTGCTGACACCCGCTGCAGTCGGCGCGCGGGAACGACCGCCTGCTTGCAACAACCAATCAAGGACGAGAGCGGGCATAAGTGGGCTATAAATTAAGAGCGCTCGCTGCGCCCTTCGTCGCGCGTCGCCTGTACGGGAGTGCCAATGGCTCCGTGTATTGCAGCGACCAGAACGCGGGTATGCGTGTGGTGCAACTGTGGACCGAGCTCGAGCTGCAGAATCAGGGCGGCGTCCACCTAATGCTGCTCTCCTGCAATGGAAGCGTCGCCGAAAACAGACCACTGACGGAAGAGCCGAACGGTTTAAGTGACCCAACACCCAGATCACTCGCTGTCGTGTGCTGCTTCCTATAAGTACTGCGCGTGTGTATATAGCACTACTGGATCGCTCCTCCTCAAAACTGTTCAGCGTGACGCGATCTACTAGCTGAGCCGAAGACCGATGGCTGGTACGCGTGTGAAAGGACTCTTAACGTCGAGTTTCATAAGCACGTTCACTATACCATGTGCGTGACTATTCGGGTGAATCATCTCGTGGGAATATTATACGGCAGCGTTGTTTTGTGTCACGTCGCGCGTTTAGCAGAATCGTTCACTTATGGAATTGTTCTATGGTGTTTCGCTCTGCCACGGTGCACAGCTCGGTTCACCTGATCGGCTCGCGCAACGGTTGTACCGTTCACGTAACTGCGCGCTTTTACTGAGGCACCGCGCACCCGCTTTCTGGACGTGACGCGCAAGCTCAGCACCGGGTGCACATAGAGACTGACTCCTCTGGACTTTGTCTCGCCATCTGTACCGTGCAATGCAGCGACACATACGAGTCGCGTGAGCCAAAACCAACAACTTGAACGAGAAGCGCACGTCCATTATCCGCGGGTAATCCCTTTGTTTGCGATGCCAGCTGATGCCTGTAGAGAACCTATTGTCCTTTCTCTTAAGACGCGTAGCATTTTCTCGTTCCTGATTGGCTGAGGTGACCAGCATAGTATGTCCCTGCATGCACTGCACAGTATTCAGTGTAGCGTTGTTTCTCCGAAGGGAGAGCGCCGACGAGGGTCGCAAGACCGAAGGAAAGCAGTGTTAAAGCCTTTTGCTTCTGGGGGAGACGGGAAAAACGCCGCCTCGGTCTGGCTAACGTCTCTTGGGGCTGTCTCGACGTCGGCGCGCAGCTTCTCCGGAACGAGGTGGCTGTACCCACCGCACTTGCGCTTAGCCTCACGTGTTTCTTGCTGCATCGCGGCGATTTCGCGTGGACAAAACACGGCGCAGTGTAGAACCTGACGGAGGGCGAGGATGAGAACACGCAGTCTGCTGAATAATCGTCTCTAGTGGGGCCGGCGCGCTCTTGCGGCCGTTATAGACTGGCTGTTTCATTCTTTCTTTTACATTTATTTTTTCTCTTTAACGGCTTCACGAACAGTAACGTGTCTTTAACGTCCCTACATGAGCTTTCCACGGAAATGAGCCCCGGTTAATGGCCCTAGATGAGCTCCTGCATCCAGGCAGGTTAGGCAAAAGTAATATCTTTGTAGGTTAGCTCTTCGAAGAAAGCCACGCTCTTGGGCCCGTTAAAACCTGAGAGAGAGAGAGAGAGAGAGAGAGAGAGAGAGAGAGAGATTTGGGGGGGGGGGGGCACTGAAGCTCTATGATATATTTGGTAGGTCAGGTTAACGTATTAGGGTATACATTTGCAGTGGACGGTAGACGAAATTAGGACGTCCCTAGATAGCCGAACTATCGCACAGCGCCGGAACAGATCAGCAATTCACGAGAGACGTGACAAGCGTGAATTAAGGGTTCTCGTTTTACATGCTGCACGGACTTACGCGCTATCCGTAACTACAGACATGTGCATACCGACTAAGCCATCAACAAGCCCTCTTCGACGCCTAAGGATATCCTCCCTGGGTAAACAATTAAATCACGTTTCGATGTGTGCACGTTCCAGACAACGCTGGATCAGGAAAAAGTAAACATATTTAGAATGACCTTTAGGGAATGCATGTAAGATGAAAGTTCCCGCCTATACTGAAAAGTTTGCTTCATGCATCCCCTTACCCTAGTACAGGGCAGCCGGCCGGTCTACCGCTAGCCTCCCTGTCATCCTCTCTCTCTCTCTCTTGATTGATTCACAGGGTTTACTTTCCCAGAAAGCAACACTAGGGTTATGAGAGACGTTGTAGTAAAAGGCTCCGGATTAATTTTGAACACCTGTGGCTTGTCTAATATGCACATAAAGCACAGTACACAAGGTTTACTTTTTCAGTTTGCCGGCATCGAAATGTGGCTGCCGCGACCGGCAACCGAACCTTCGACCTCGCGCTCAACACCAGAACACCATGAAACCATTGCGGCCGCCACGGAGGGTACGCAGAGAAGTTAGGCCCTAAGGGAGCGCATGCGCAGGCGAGGTGACACTGCCCTGTTTGCTTTCGTGCATACAGAGTACCGCATACTTGGGCGCACGCACACGCACGAACACAGTAAGAGATGTGGGCAGAGCGAAAACTTTCTCATAACCATACGTTATGCGCTTGTCACTTTAATGCATAATTATTTCAAGGTTACTTATATTCCGATAAAGATACCAATGATATATAGAGGCGTCGGAGCCGATGGGAGGAGATGACTGTCCTCGCCTCAAAGAAACTTCTGTTCTCAATGTTCTGGCTGTGTGCTCTTTCAGGTACAAGCAGAATGCGGCAGGCAATTGAATCGCGCCTAATTCTACGCTTTTTTTTTAATGCGAAAGCATTAAATGCCCCATTATGCGAAAATCCGGCGTCGTCGGCGTCGCCATCAATCGATGGCTTCAAAAATATGGCCGACGGCGCAAAGAGTAAACTGACATCAAAAATGTTCCGATTGACGTCAAATTTCTCAGGGAGGTTCCTGTAAACAAAGTAAATGAATGGCTTTGAAAATAAAATTTGACACATTTAGGTCTGGGTGGGAATGGAACCCGGGCCTCCGGGTTGCGGGAGGAGCACGCTTCTCCAACGCCACGGCGGCTCCGCGGTTCTGGTTGGTTATAAAAGGTGTGCCTTGCGCTTGCGTCATTGCACACTTGACGGCGCAGCCAATGGGGAGGAGGTGGCGCCACGTCATGTTCGTATAAAACAAAAATACGGCCGTGGCTTAGCTTGGTTAAGCCTGGTGATTGCGAAGCAATAGTGTGTTATTCTCGGATCAGCTGGTAGTAATTGAGTAAATATACTCAGTAATGCCTGAGAGGAGCGGGAGTTAGGCCGCCGTTGGTGGCTACCGCCTCGCCTCGCGACGGCGTGAGATGGGGCCCCGTTTTTACACAGCTGGTGTGACGTCACACCGACCGTAGCGCCCCTGGTGAGAGGAGCGGGAGTTAGGCCGCCGTTGTATGGCTACCGCCTCGCCTCGCGACGGCGTGAAATGGGGCCCCGTTTTTACACAGCTGGTGTGACGTCACTCTAGGTCACGTGGTGTGACGTCACGCAGCGAGGTCACGCTAAAGGTCAATGGTGCCTACCACCGCCTCGCCACGGAACGGGCTGAAGTGCGACCTAAAGTAGTATTGCTTCGCAATAAAAAGCATTAACGTCCAATTGGACGCCGCTGAGCGGACCTTCGAGTTATGAACTCCTCGCGGGCAAGCGAGCGCATAGAGACGCTTGGCGCGTTTTGATTCGGCTTTACCGAGGCGTAGTTATAACTTGAGCGAGAGCATGCGCGGACAAGGAACACGCAAAAAAAACACATTTCGCCAAAGGGACTATAATGTTTTCGCATTCCCACACGTAAGCAGTCTTAAGTGTCTCTGTCGAATTCTTTTTTTCCCACGTGCCGAAACTGCAAGAGCTGTCTTTTTGTTTTTCTACGCGGGGACATTCGCAAGAGCACACGCAAATCCAGCGCAATATCCGAGGCGTTCGCCCGGTGTATTTCATGGAGGTAGGGGGGGGGGGGGGGCGACAGTATAACGTTCACCACCTGCCCACGTCTCCATCGTCCTCCGCTTCCGCCATTAAGATGTGCAGCCTGGCGTAACACGAACGCGCGTCGTCTGGGCAATGCGGCGTAAGTGCGCGGTTAGGTCACGTGTGGTCGCCGCCTCGAGCTTGTGCGATCCTCTGGAAGGAGAGGTGCATGCGGTGCGCTCCCATTTGTCGCGTTGTTATGTGCAGTGCGCTCGCGCGCGCGCTTCTGAAAGCACTGCGTAATGTGATCGGTGGAGCGCGGGAAACCTGCAATTGCAACCGACGCGGAGAACGCCACAGGCGCGTATCTCGCCCAGCCTCGCCGGTGGTTAAAAGCGTCTTCGCGCATACTTCGCGGAAAACACGAGTGGTTCGTTCATTCGCGGTCGTTCTGTAAGACGCCTGGACAGATATGAAATGGCCCTTAATAAATGGTTGGAGTGGCAGGACTGGTTGCGTTTTGCTGTGGGCGAGCTATAAGTGGTTTGGTCGTGTTGGATATCAGGTTGTTAACTTGAACTGGCTACTGAAGAGGAGAGTGAAATAATAACGGCAATAAAAATTAACAAGGAGATCGCAGAAGCAGTGCGTAAACATGAGGGTGGAGCTACGTGCATGCGGTACGCTGACAGTTAACAGATATGCGTTTTTTGTTGTATATACTTTCTTTTTGGATACGCGTTTTTGACGATTAACTTCAAGTGGCTAATAAAGAGCTGAGTGAAAAAAAAAATAATCATAGCGATATCAGCTAAGCGTATCGGCGAAGCTCTACGTACGCTGACAGCAGCTATACGTTCTTTATGTTGTAAAGGTTCTTGTATTGAATACATACAGTCTAATGCTATGCAATGTAAGAAATATTGAAGTTGCAGTCGCTGATTATGTTTGGACGTCTGGGATTCCGCAAAAGTGCTCGCTCGTGAACGAGAAACACGCATTGATACCGATACGCGACGGCAACTCGAAGGCGAGGCCGGTGATCGATTGTAATTTTAGTCGTTCAGTATAATGACGGGGACAAGCGACGAGGTAAATGAACAGATAACGTACTACGCGAGATACAAGAAGAAGGGCGGAAAGAAAGATAGGACAGAGCACAGGCTATACCGGCTTTTTTTTTTTTTTTTTCAAGAAATGACAGGAAGCCGTCATATAAAGGCAAACTTATCGCGTGCACGAAAGTAAGTACGAAAACCGTTACAATCATTCTGCCACCATTAGGACACAAAGAGCGCTTCCGGTCTTCCTGTCGTTTCGTGCAATAGCCGTTGCCCAATGGTTGGGGCTGATACCATCTCGACTGGGTGAGGTGGTTCTTCACCGCAAGAATCGGGCAACGACGACGAAGCCGAGCATCCTGATGATGAAAAAAAAAAGGTGGAAAGGAATGTATTCACCTCATTGGTACGTGGTTGTGACTCTCCTCCGAGTCTCGAGCGGTTCTGACGGGGACGAAACGGCTGCAAAAGGCGCCAACCGCCCTCGTACGGTACACGCACACGGTACGGCACACACTGTCGCAGGCTGTTCTGAACAAGAGCGCACGACCACTCCACTGCAGGCCCGCCTGACCGCGGCCTTGAGCCGCGTCGCAGGTTGGCCAACTCAGCAGCAGCATTAAGCACCAGCAATAAGCCCATTACCAGTTTACGTTGTATGATGACTAAGTCTCTCTTCTCCCCGCTTCCAACCCAAAATTTGTCCCGCAGTCTGAATTAATTTGTGCAGCGAAATGCTCGAGCCAAACCTTTTTCATTTGACTAATTAACATACAGGGTGTCACAGAAGTCTTTTCCTGATTACAAACATGCAGAAGGCAGAAAATTTGCCGCACAGACACATATCTTTTATCTTGAATTGCATGTGACATATTTAAGTTCTTGTGTGTACCAGTGAACGACATCGCAGCATTACGGCGCATAATTACTGATGTGATAACATCCATCCTACGCGAAATGTTGAACAACACATGGATGGAATTAAATATCACCTGGATATCCTTCGGGCAAGGAAAGGAGCACACGTCAAAATTTATTGTGTGAGTAGACAAAAACTTGATTAGGTTACCTGCACTTCAAGATAAAAGATATGTGCCTATGTGTTATATTTTCTGCCTTTTGTATGTTTGTAATCAGGGAAGGACTTCCGGGGCACCCTGTACACTGCCGCACTACGGGCTTGATTCGCGCGAGTACAGTGCAGCGATGCCTGTGAACATCATACTTTGAAAAAGATTGAAAAAAAAAATGGCCAGGCTTAGCTTGCTTAAGCCAAGAATGCGTTGCATATTTGGGAGTTGGGAGGAGCGGGAGTCAGGTGGTGGCTACGGCCGCGCGCGACCGTGCGAGTTGGGGCCCAGCTTTTCCTCCGTGACGTCACGCGCCGGCGCAGCGCCCCTAGCGGGAGGAGCGGGAGTCAGGTGGTGGCTGCGGCCGCGCGCGACCGCGCGAGTTGGGGCCCAGCTTTTCCTCCGGCTGTCGCGACGTCACGTCACGTGGTTGCGCTAAAGGTCAATGGTGGCTGCCCGGCCGCGCCCAAGGGCTGAACTGAGTGATTGCAATATGCAACGCATAAAAGAGAAGTCCAACTGCCGCGAAAGGGGCCAAGCTAATTGCACAGGTTGTTGCAGGCGGGAGAACAGGGCATTATTACTGTCGTCTGCTCAGCCTGGCTCAGTTGTGGACGCCGTATTTAGGGTGTCTCGTAATTTACGCTCTATACGGTGCAACGTCATTCTGGAACAGAGTGTACAACGAAGGTTGCCACTTTGTTGCGGCCTCTCGCTGTGTCATGAGACCCATTGTGTGTGTCGTGGACTCGGAAAATAATCGAAGATGAGAAGATCGCGCAGTTTACGTGATTCTTATGGACAGAGAAATAATTTAGAACACATGCTCTGGGAATGCCCCTCGTTACAGAGAAGCCCGCATAGCTGTACCACAGAAGAGTGAAGCTCTGTGCTGCGGAGCTCCGAGCTTTCACGTCAAGTATGGGCTGTTAGACAGCCCACGATGCGGCGGTGAGGCTTGGCCTTCCCGTCCCAACGTGGGAACGGCCTGCGGCTTCATCACCTCCCTGAAAAGGGGTGTTAAGAACGGCCAGCTGCAGTGCAAGTTTTGCCAACCAGTTGCGAGTTGGAGGCAACATTCCGGGAGCGTCGCCGCACACCTCTAGCCACGGCGTGACTAAGTCGACTGTGTGTGAACAACAATACGTGCGTCCTCGACTCTCCGTCGCTGGAGCCGAGTTTGACGAAGTCGCCATTGTAAATAAACGGGCTCGGCGGACCAACTATTGTTACTGAGCCGCGGGAACGTCTACTGACACCCCTTCCCACGCGCCGACTAAGATGCCAGACAATGGGCGGCCGGCGGGCGCGCTGCAGTTCGGGGAATAAATGCCCCTACGGTGCCGGGTCGTCTCTCCTACGGTGCTTCGTCTCCCCTACGGTGCCTGGTCAACTCGCCTACGGTGCTTGGACGGCGGTTTCCGTCACCTGGGTATCGGGGGAGGACCGAGTGTTTAAAAACCGCTGTTGTGCGGCTGCTCAGGACACTCTCTCTCAAGCAGTCATGTTAGACTGATGTACTTTCTCAAACAGTCATGTTAGACTGATATAAATACTGTAAATAAACCCATATTCCTCGTTCTCGATGAGAAGCAGTCCTTCCCTTCATCAACGTCCTCAGCGTGGATAAATTGGACGACGGCAGGGGCCAGCTACCTTCTAATTCATGCCCGACTCCAACCTTGACAACGGATCACGAGCGACGGGATTGAACCCCCAATCATAACAGGGGGCATCCGTGCCTCTCAGGGCCATCATGAAGTTCCTTGTCTGTCGTTCTGTCATAGAATTTAAAATCACCTAGCGTCCGTTTACCGAGTCGGAATGAGTGGTTTCTCTCTGTATTATCGCTTAAGGGTGCGCGCGCCTGCCTGCAACTCTACGCTTACGTTTTGGCCTTGTGTCAGAGAGAGAAAGGGTAGTGCAGCTCGCAGCGGCTTTGTCGCAGCTAAAAGCCGGAAACACGGGCCATTAGAAATCTGCAAAGTTGCATAAACTGTTAACCTTGAAACGAGGCCGCGTACAAGCACGCCGTGGTTCTCCTTTCAAACGTCGCTGCAAACTCCGGTTATGGCCACTCGGAAGACGACTCCACAAGGACCGCACGGTGATTGTTTACGTTCACCCAGGACACATTTGGACTCCCTCGACGACTTGACGGAAGCCGCTGCTGCGTTCAGAGCCTGATGATCGAGCCCACCGCGGACGCCCTGCGAGCGATGATAGCGTCGCTCGCTCTTGTGGTGTCTGCTGCGTTTCTTCTCTGTCGCGCGCTCACCTTGACGCTCGCCGACGCCAGGCGACAGTGCCCGTCCTGACCTTTTATCGGCTCCACTGTGTCATTTCCTCATCGTTGTGAAGATCTTGGACCGCGCTGAGACAGGCGGGAGGCAATGAGGCGTGCTTCGGAAGAGATGACGTTGACAAGTAAAGAGAGCTAGGCGCGCCCAATACACAGCAAGAGGCGTGTGGGCTCGAGCGCGGCCTCCGCAAGTCCAACCGATTTTCCGGTATCCGGACGAAGCGATGGCGCGCAAGAACCAGTTTTAGCCGATAAAGCGATCGCTGATGAGCGGACGCTGGAAGCCACGAGCAGTGAGCGTAATCCACGTAAGCGCGCTATACGAGAACAGAAGAATAATAAACACTTTTGTAGACGGGTGTGCAATAGCTTGCCGTGCTTGGTACTGGATAGGGCTCTATTTGTATGCAGTACCGTTTTTTTTTTCTACAGGCAGCTTGTATTCGTGGTTCAGTGGCTCACTAAAAGTTGGAAAAGAAGGTCAATGGCCTTGTCGTATAGCGTGTGGCGGCGCGTGCGAAAGGCGGCTCCACTCGTTTCATCTCCGTCCACCGTGCGAGAAGGTTGCGCTATTTAACGTCGGCGATTAACTAGAAAGCCATTCTCTCGGCGTGATAGCCTCGGACGGTTCTCGACTCTCTTATCGTGCGTATCGACAAGCGAGAAACGGCGCGATTAACTGCACTCTGTTTCATAACGACGTTGCACCGGAGTGTGAGCAACGGCTCGCGTCGGCCAATCAAGAAAGCGATCGTACTAAGAACGCGCGCGGGTTCCGAGCGTCGTCTGCTCAGCCTGGCTCAGATGTGGACGCCATGTTTATGGTGTCTCGTAATTCACGCTCTATGCGGTGCGACGTCGTTCTGGAACAGAGTGTACAACGAAGGTTGCCACTTAGTTGCGGCCTCTCACTGCGTCATGAGCCCCAATGTGTGTGTCGTGGACTCGGAAAATAATCGAAGATAAAAAGATCGCGCAGTTTAGGCGATTCTTGTCTAAGCAGATCAAGTAGTACGACACATGCATGTCGAACCACCTTATTCCGAAGTTTATTCTTGTATCGATCCAATACTAGCCACTGGCTAATGTTCCACACAGCAGTCCGCGTAATGTGTAAATAAAATAAACAATGAAGGCTATTTTGAATTCTGAGAGAATTAAGTTTTCGGAAGACATGTTCCGTGAAAGTCTCGCATGGCAAATGGGTAAAAAAATGCTGTTCTACGTTCTGTTTTATTGACACGTGTGGGTTCGACACACGCTCTGTCAGCTGCCACATTGCGTGATGTACAACACATCGCCAACACATGCCAACACATTGGCATGTGAGTGACTATGAATGTACAGGTATATGCATGCTGCGCGCCTTTTTCGATAAATTCGAGGCAAGTCAGCACTGTGTGTATGTGTTCATGACAGTCTCGTGCTCCTGCTCAATGTCACTAATTCATTACCAACAAACTCTTTTGTAATGTCTTCGCACGCGCTCACGTATAAAAGACTGCGAGGAAATAGGGCTATGAAGGGAACTCTCTCTCTCTCTCTCTGTGTGTGTGTGTGTGCGTGTGCGTGCGTGCGCGCGCGCTTAGAGATAGATACAAAAGAAAGGGGTACAAAGGCAGAGGAGTGCAGAACGGTATATCCGGTTTGCCATCCTGCACTGGGCGACGGGGGAGCTGGAAGCGAGGTAAGGAGAGAGAGAGAGAGAGAGAGAGAGAGAGAGCAGGCACAAGATCACAGCACACAATCGCAATTGTCAAAAATTGATGCTGAACACGTTAGTGCTGGTTTAATTCCCATAGGAATTGTAACATTGTGAACTTTATGCTGGAAGTAAGGCTTCACAATTACGTGCAGTCAATTTTTGATGCCGACGGGCAAATTTAAGTTAAAGAAAAAAGAAAAAAAAATTGTGACATTGTCTTCGTCGCCTTCTGCAGCGATGCCCTATGAAGTCGGTATTCTAGAATAGTTCTGACAATGCGTCTGTCATGAAAGCGAGCTAGCGCAGTCGTAAGCGATCATCTCGGTACGATGACAGTCCCAGAGAACATATTTGAGGGTCTCCTTGCAGCCACAGTCGTTCATACGCAGCACTGTCGGTCATGGTAATATACGGAATAACTAAATACTTCGCAAAGAATATGCTCCCAGTCACAGCCGACAAAGCAGGCTTGCCTCGCGTCGGCGGAGTCCAGGAGGGATGCGAAGAATGTAGGTCGTTCAGTCGGTTACTTTAAATACTGCGCGTGTTCCACACGGAGAACGTGATGGCTGTGCTGTATACAGTAGCTGCATTTGACATGTATATTCGCTCACCTCCCGGAAGCTAGGTCACAGGAACTAATTAATATATACCAGCCGAGCACGGCTCAAGCGATTCTCAACCCGGCAAAATCTTACTCACTCGAGCAGTGCACATCGCCGGTGTTCCTCAAGAGTACGAAGGAGAAAATAAAAGGGGGTGGGGGTGAAAAGGGAAAAAAAGTGTACTGAAGGTCTTCAGCGTCGCATAAATTACTATACTCGCGGACAACTTTCTGTGGCAATGAAGGGAAAGCTACGGGCGCGTGGCTGCTGCACATGTGTTACGGCGCCAAGTAGTCCGCCAGCGTTTGACAGTGCTTTTGGTTGTTCGGAACAGACGCTCAATCGACGGAGCTTCACGTGCGACAGTTTCGCGTTTTCCCAGACGCGGAAAGGAAAAGCCGCAATATAAGTGAACTTTTACATTCAGTCGTGTGTTTTATCTCATTTAACTGTTGCTAATAAGGTGTTCATGTTTTCTCTTCCCCAGCTTAAACTAACGTGGATGAACACACGGGACTCTTTTCAGAAGCGCTCTCACTTGTGTATAGCGATCGCTGTCGGGCAACGCTGGACGCGTAACAAGTTCTAGATAAGGAGGGTTCTGTGCCCTTCGGTGCCCGCTAATGGTCCGAGGAACGACGGGCCTGCACAATGTACTTTCGAGGAGCGGTCGCCCCGTGGATAGGAACGAGATGAAGGGAAATCGCTAAAAGACGCCGCGATGTGCTTTAAACGATCGCGATTAAACGGTGAAACATTGCCTTTCCTCCAGATGGCAAGGATACGAGGGGCAGAAAAGAAACACTGATTGAGCATCCCCGCTGCTTTAGTGAATGTATAGATAGCGCTGCTGCTTGCTGCACCGCTGTGGATCACGAAACGAGTTTGCGCACGTGCGCGCGAACGTGTATACGTTGTTTTTGCGTCTTGTGTACCCACGTTCTTGTCTGTATTAAATCAGTTTACTTCGTACGAGGTAGGTGGCGGTAATTGCAAGTCTCTGCGATATATAACAAAGCGGCCTATACAAGATTCTAGACGGTCTGCGGATTGCTTCAGTTCATGCTTGTAGGGGTTGTCCGGCGAGTGCAGGTGCATTTTAGGCGAAACTGGCGCCATGCCGGAGATCATCCGCAACATCCATAGCACTGGGCAGGAGATCGCCGGATATAAGCCGACCGTATTGCAGTGCAGTTTTTTCTTTTTTTCGCTGGTGACCTTGGCGTTCCTATTTCGCAGCCTTGACTACGTCGCATGTAATCGACCCGCATGTATTCACACCGTCTTGCGGGCAATCTATAACCTGGCTTGCTTTTTGCTGGTCTTCAAATCTCTTCCCTCTGAAAAGTTTCTGCGATGTCCACTTTTGCTGCTGCATTCTCTGCTCGCTGTGATACAACGGGCTCGAAACATCGCCGGAATCATCTTAGGGACCCTGGACTGAGGGTTCCTCCCACACTGCTCTCGCCATTCAAATATTATTAATAAAGATGTTTTACTCTCTCTCTCTCTCTCGCTCTCTCTGACTTCGTTCAGAGAAGACGATGTGCCAACTTCGGTGGCAAAACAGCGCAACACTGATCGTTCACGTAGCTTAGTATGCTATGTCGCCTCTTTCTTTGGGATCCAGCCGCGGTACCTTAGTGGATTTGCACATGCTACTGCTAAGCTCATGCAAGGTCACGAGTTGGCGAACCCGGCAGCGGCGGCCGCATTCCAAAGATGGCGAAAAAAAAAAAAAAACGGTCGTGTGTTCAGATTTACATTTACGTTAGAGAACATTTGGTGTCCAGATTAATCCGTAGTCCGCCACTACGGCGTGCCTCATAACCAGATCGTGGTTTTGGCACTTAAAACCCCATAATTTAATTTCTGTACTTCCTTCGCTCGGTTTTGTACAGAACATTGTAGTTTTGTGAAGCCCGGTCAATATACAGGGCTCTCCAGTACCGACTGACTCTTGCAGCTTTACCGGCAGACACCGTTACTGCATACAGTAACTGTTCCATTGTATTAGCATAACCAGAAAGTAGAGGGTGGCGTCACGCCTTGACTGATGTCTGCATTTTAATGACCCCGCTCGGTGATTCCGTGCTGTGAGAAGTCGTTTGAGAAACGCCCCTTTCACTCTTCCGAGAAGACGCCTGCACAATAAAGAGACACAGACGCCTTAATTGCAGTCCAGAAATTGGCCGTGTAACAAGTATTTCATATACCGACTATACTTAAAAGAAAGGGAGGGGGTTGGCGTTGCCTCCCGCTCTTTCTTTCTTTTTTATGGGGGTGGGGGGAGGTGATCGCCGAGTGCAGGAGCGCTCAAAGATGCAGGAGTTCGCTCACTACCGCGGACAAGAAGGTATATAATTGCAACTCGTAGGCACGCATATACGCGTTGACGCACACGCAAACACGCCGTCGGCAAGGCCCGTTTTAAGCTGACCCTTGAAGGCCTGCAGACCAACCTGGAGAGGACAAAGGAGCCTTGGCCACACGCGACGCGTCATGCGCTGCCGCCCACAAACACCGAGGACGAATTCGTAGGCGCGAACCGCTGCGCAAGCATAATGCAGTGGCGTGTGCAGAGCGCAGTCTGAATGTACGTGGGGACAATGCACGCGGAACATAACAGAAGCGGCGGCACGCTGTTTGTAAAGGGAAATCTGCATGCAGCTCGCTGTGCGCCGCGGCTGAAGAGGACGCGTTGCTGCGGGCCAAATGCGCACGGCCTTGCGTGCGCAGTCAGTGAACGCGGCCTCGGTAGCTTATGGCGCCGCTGGCGACGGTGCCATCGCCTCCGCCGCTCGTTGTGATGTGTGTGTTTCTTGAAAGACCTGTCATAGTAGTCTTTCTCGTCTCGTGGTCATTTGCCGTCCCACCCTAGGTGCCGAGCTATATATAGCGCAGTATTGCTCTGAAGTCCGTACTCCCATACATCGCGTTCAGAGACAGCATATACGTCGTGAAAGACCGCAACCCACTTGGGAAATCCCGCTTCGGAATGCAAAAGCGTGCAAGGAATGGGGGCGGTAAGAATGACCACGTCTTTAACGGTGTGTTGCGATGTGCAAAGAATTTTCTCGCGCGAACAGGTTGTGTCCGCGGTGTGCATTCCATTTGCTGTGCTCACGATTCTTAAATGTTTTACGTCCAAAGCTTATATGAACACTCTTGCTATGACGTGTCGCATATAGTGGAGGGACCCGGTCTAACTTTGGCCATTCTGAGGCCCTGCAGCGTGTGGTCTCGAGGCACGGGTGTTTTTGTATTACGCCCTCATCAATATACGGCCGGGCACAGAACCCTGCAGCCACCGTTTTGCTTAGGAGCAGAGCGCCGTATAGTACCGTCTCAGCAATTGTGTTGCGCTTGTCCGCTATGCCTTGGTCACGAAGCGCTTTATGGGACCGGCCGAGTACAATCTTATCGATACCTTCATCAGTATAGGAAAAGTTCAGACTTCCGCGAAGCGCACAATGCGTTGCGAGACGCTGTTCTGGTAAATACCTCGAAGGGCCGCCCGAGTAAGCACTGTTCGTGCGGGACTCCCCGTGCACCACGCGCGTGGCGCTTCGCAGCCGGCTTTGCTGGCGCAAGATGTGCGTGCGTGATGATACCCGCCCTGCCGGCTGCGTAGCCACGCGCGAATCTTGCGCCACCACGCCTCTGTAGCCACGCTTCGCATCAATTGCGCGCGGTTCCACCTAGTCTGTACGTACGTGTACGTGCACTGTCTTTGCCGAACGCACCTCTCTCGTCCCCCTTCGCTCTTCCTTTTAGGCTTGTGCGCTTGTCCGCCCGACCACTTCCCCGCTTTGCTTATCAGCTTGTGCTCCCCCTGGGCGCCAGGCTGGTGCAACAAATCACCGCGGCCAGGAATCGCGTGTCTCTTTTTTCTTTTTGTCTGCAGACCCACAACGAGCGCTGCGCAGTATGCATGCAACCTTGCATGCACTACGGATCTGCGGGGAATGTGCACTACCATACACCGATGCACTGTGCATGGTTTCCATGCGTCCAGCAGGAGGAGGAGCGCGCGCTTTTCTCGCTTCCCTTGCTTCTCTCGCTTAAAGGACGCCTCGCAGGCACGTACGCACACGGGCGCGCTCGTGCGAGACCAGCAGTTCGTGTAACGATTCCCATATGTCAGGAGATTACGCCGAGCGAGGGCGTCCATAATGCGGATGCGGGGGCAACCCCCGAGGAGCTGCGAAGCCACCGCCCGCTACTCAAGCGCTGCACACCTGCGAAGGAAGCCGGCATGCTCTGTCTGTCGCCATAAAGTACACCATTGCTGCTGCTGCTGTTCGATCACGCGCGCGCGAAGCTGAAAAAAAAAGCGCGAGCTCCATTCTCTCGCTGCATGCGGTATACATTGCTGTGATAGAAAAGTGGAAAGTTCGTTGTGAGAGCTAGGATCCGCTTTGCGACCCTGCAACAAGCCACGTTGGCGTGCGCGCGCACACACGCACACACGCACACACACGCGCACACACACACACACACACACGCACACACACACACACACACACACACACACACACACACACACACACACACACACACACACACACACACACACACAATGCAAGTTTGCCAGCCATTTACGCCAGCGGTGGCAACCTCATCTTGGAATTCCGCCGCCAACCTCTAGCCACGGCGTGACTAAGTCGACTTTGTGTCGGGAACAATACGCATGTCCTCCACTCTCCGTCGCTTCAAGTAGGATGCGTTTGACGAAGCAGGCTTTGTGCTGAAACCGCCACCGTTACGCTCTAGCCTCGTCGCCGTTGTGACTGAAGGAGTTCGACGAAGCAGGCTTTGTGCGCAACACGACAACGCCGACCTGATCTGCTACGGGTGGGGGAGTTGCCGCGGGAACGTCGTCGTGGGCTCCTTCCCACGCGCCGACCTAGACGCAAGACAATGTGCTACCCGGGCCGGCTCCGAGTTCTACGAAATTCTTGTGGTGTCGGTTCCGGACCGTGAACATGTCTGTGTGTGCATGTGTGTGTGTGTGTAAACCGCCCCGCGGAGAGGCGGCTAGTTTACGATGACTAAACGAACGTTCGCGCCACCTTGTATCGCGGGAGGACCGAGTGTTTAAAAACTGCTGTTGTGCGGATGCTCGACACACTTTTCTTAAGCAGTCATGTTGGACTGACGTACTTTCTCTCGCAGTCATGCTAGACTGATGAACTGCATGTAAATACTGTAAATAAACCCATATTCCTCGTTCTCGATGAGAAGCAGTCCTTCGCTTCATCAACGTCCTCAGCGTGAATAAGTTGGACGACAGCATGGGCCAGCTACCTTCGAATTCATGCAGGACTCCAAGCTTGACAACGGATCACGAGCGATGGGATTGAGCCCCAATTCTGACAACACACACACACACGCACACACAGGTTCACGCCCCCCCCCCGCCCCGGAGGGCAGAGGGCCTTCGCAGAAATCGGAGCTGACCCCCTCAGCGCGGCTGCCGCGGTGTCCATTGTCTTGCTTCTTGAACGGCGCGTGGGAAGGGGTCTCCATAGGCGTTCCCGCGGCAACTCCCCCGCTCATAGCAGATCAGGTCCGCGGTGGCGGGTTCAGGCACACAGCCTGCTTCGTCAAACTCGGCTCCAGCGACGGAGAGTCGAGGACGCGCGTAGTGTTCTCCACACACAGTCGACTTAGTGACGCCGTGGCTAGAGGTTCGCGGTGGCGTTCCAAGAAAAGTGTGCCGCCGCTGTCGCAACTGACTGGCAAAACTTGCACGTTGCCACCTCGGCAGGCCATTCCTAACAGCTAAAACTTGCATGTCAGCGGGCCGTTCTTAACAGCGAGTATACCGCGCCTCCTGCTTTCTCGCAGTGCAATTCACTAGAAAGCGCATTGAACGCATTCTTGTGGTCACGGCAACTACGTATTTGCCTACAATGTCCGCTGCCATCTAGAAAAAAATATATATACTATGGGGTTTTTCGTGCCAAAACCACGAACTGATTATGAGGCACGCCCTTTAGACGACTTGGGGTTCTTTAACGTGCACCTGGCACAATTTTCACCGTGGAAACGGTACTGGATTGCGTTCAGTGGTGTCGTAACACAAAGGTGACCCCGCACATATAGCGCATTCTCTAGCGATGACACGAGCGCATGCATCGTGCACGGCGAAATAGATTCTGCGGCATATACGCCACCCCGAAGATGTGCCGTAATGTGCGCTTCACTTGGTTGGCGGCCGCTTGCCGTTTCAGCTACATATGACTGCGTTGCCTTGGTTCCGTTCACTCTCGGTCAGCATAGCGGCATCTATAGCACATACTATCTCCCCCTTCCGCTCTTTCTATTTTTATCCCCCCCTTCACCCTTCCCCCCGTGCAGGGTAGCCAACCGGAACTGCCTCTGGTTAACCTCCCCGCCTTCCTGTGCATCTCTCGCTCTCTCTCTCTCTGTATATATGCGTCGCAACTCAAGGGACGCCCATGGCGAATTCAAGCCAAGTGTCACGTAGAGCTGCTGTATAATGCTCACCCTGGGGAGCATAGTATATAGGGAGCATATACAGTAACTCTAGCGCAGAGACGCGTTCTCCTCAGGAGGCACTCCTGACTGCACGCGTTCGCGGTGCGTGCACAATGACATGCAGGACAGCACAATGTATGTATGCACGTCATCTGCAATGCGACCCCCGCCTATGTACCCATGCATGAACACTGTTAGTGCCTCTCCCACTATTCGTCGTTACTTTCCATAACACGATAGCATTTTCCTTGTGTAGGAGAACAAACTGGACGGGCGTCTCGTTGATGAGAGAGACGCGGCGGTGTACGCCAAGAAACACGCACTGGGATCGCTCTGTCGAAAAGCTGCAATGCGATCGAGTCGCCCGAGCCGACCCCCACTGCGACCGTGGGCCGCCGTCGAGACGGTTCTCACGCGGTGCAAGACCTCCGCCGTGCGCGCTAAAAGTGTACGCAGTGAGATGCGCATTCATGACCGCTGATTGCCTTTGTTCGCACACTCGGTCCTTTTTTACGTGATAGCGTTAAAGGCCCCGTGTCGTGTGTTTAGAAAAAGTTTATTTCGACAAGAGACGATACGAACACCGAGGCATAATCACGGCACAATTCCACCGGGACGATAACATGTAAGAAACGAAACACAGCACGTTTTCAACGTAAGTAATGTCCGAGTCCTCACGCACCAACATATAAACACGTATACCCACGGAAAGGCACAGTGTCGTAGAAAATCCGGCGCCGGCATCCTCCGTCGTTTCGGGAAAAGTCATTTCGAACCACGCGTATACCCAACCGCGCAGGCCCTCCATGTAGGGCAAGGAAGTTAATGAACTAATTGAATTTCTCAATGCAAAATACGTCAGCAAAATCGTATAGTACGACCTACAGACAACCTACAGACATGATAGCTTCGGATTGTAATTTGAATGTATAGAAGAAAACATAATTCTGTTACGCAGAAGCTCAAAACACATACGTTTTCCAGCGTTTCTACCATCCATAGAGCGGCCATGGCCTCCGACGTTTGCGCGCGCCGGTGCGCGCAAATCTCGAAGGCTATCTCTAGATGGCGCTCTCAAAATCTCCAGTTGGCGCTCGCCTCCGCCGCATCGCGGCCCACGCAAGAAGTCGAGTTTCTACCAGAAAGCTCGCCTCCGTGCATAGCACTGGCCGCCA
The DNA here is from genome assembly GCF_023375885.2 of Dermacentor andersoni. NCBI lineage: Eukaryota > Metazoa > Arthropoda > Arachnida > Ixodida > Ixodidae > Dermacentor > Dermacentor andersoni. The sequence continues at coordinate 162,707,630 of NC_092818.1, read as the reverse complement.
GCATTTCCCGGTAATCATTACGGTTACCTAAGCTGCAGTTGCCGGGAAGCGTGGAAGTAGTCAGGGATTTTTTTAATGCTATCGCATTCCACTCCCAAAGGCGAAGCTTAAGCGTCCTCCAAATTTTTAATCTGACGGCTGCTCCCCGCGCCATCTCTACAGGCGCAGATGGCGATTGCGCAATGCTCTCTCTCTCTCTTCTTTTATTTATTCTCTTTATGGGGGGGGGGGGGGGGCGGTCATTTGTCTTGACCGCTTACCTGCAGTGCTCGTTGCGGACTGGTCCGTTCAGCAAGGTCTGCGGCACGTTGTTGGCGCACGTTATTGCGACCACGAAATCTCCTTTGCCAAAGCGCAACGTTGCCCGGATGCGATCTCTACGCCGCTCGTGCTTTCGAAATGGGAGAGCTTGCACGAAGCATCTTAAGCGTATGTGGTTAGACATTAGTGCCTGCACAGGACCGGTGCTGTGGTCAGTAGAGGTTTTAAAGCGAAGCTTTCTTTGCCTCTCCCCTATACTTCCGGGTCCACTGCTGCTGCTGTCTTAAGGCGCGCTCACACTAGCGGGAGACTGCCCGCAGCGGCACAGCGTCAACGTCGATGCTGCGTTGCAGCTGCTCGGAATGACGATCACACTGCGCGCGTTTTCTCGCTGCGGTTGTCTTGGAATGTAGAGAGAGGAGGCGTTGAGGGAGGACCCTAACGAGCAGAGAGGGAAGGGGATAATCATGTGACACCAGATTTCCCACGTGGTCGTCTTGACCGTCTGCTAGCTCTCCTCGCGTCGCCCTTTTTGTCACGAGGATGGCTGGTTCGAACGATGAGCTGTTGGCTACGGTAAACGTACTTATACTTGCTTGTTCGCTGCTTCTGCACCGTCGCCGTGCACGGAATGCACGGAAGCGCCGATTTTGGGCCAGTCAGGCCGAACTCCAGTCCTATTAATTCCCATCGGTTGGTCTTGCCATCCGTGTCATTATAGTCGCAATGCGTCTTGTCATAAAGAAAAGGATAGCACCGAATACATTCCAGGAACCGCTCAAAATCCTCAAGTCGCATGTTGATGGTGGCAAAGCAACCGCCGAGTGTCCCGCAGCACGCGCGCAGCCTCTGCCTCCGCCGACGGGGTCACTGAACTGGGACCGACGTCACGGTTCGCGGTCGGCCCCCATTGGCTGTTCTCGTCAGCGGCGCGGGAAAAATAGGTACCCGACCCATCGCTCTGCGGGACGGCACAGCAGCCTGTCTGCGGGAGAAAAACCGGTTTGTGCGGGAGGCGGCTCGCGGAAAACGTTCTGCGTTGCCCGTTTTCCCGCCACTGTGAACGCGCCTTTATACGCCGCGTTGGGGGTGGTTCATAGCATGTATATTACATGTAAAGGGCGTGGCACATAAGAAAGGAGACGCGAGAAACCCGTGCACGTCAAAGAACCCCAGGTGGTCGAAATTATTCCGTAATCCCTCACTACGGCGCGCCTCACAATCAGATCGCAGTGTTGCCACGTAAAAACCCCATAATTTAATTTTAATTTTAACCGACGCAGTCGCGAAACAAGTGAATAACACCCTTGCCATTCGTCGCTCGCAGTTCCCATACAAAGGGGGAGGGGGGCGGAATAGGGAAAGGGTATCGTGAGGAAGCAAGGAAACGCTACTACTAGACACGACAGCGGTTGCGGGGAAACGGGATAAATTTAAGTTTAAGGTACGGTACGGTACGTTTGCACTGTTTCTTAAAAAAGAAAAAAAAATGAATGCCATACAATTATGTCAAGCAGACAACTTGCCCGAGGTGCAGAAGCAGAGCCGCATTAATTAAAGCGCGCCGCAGTGTCTAGGCGACATTACGGAAACGGTCTCACGTCAAAGCAATTGAGACTTCTGTGCCCGCCGCGGTAGCTATGTCATTGCTCGAGGTTGCGGATTTGATTCCGACCGTGGCAGCCGCATTTCGATGGGGGCGAAAAAAAATAAAGAAAAAAACGCTCATTCACTTAGATTTAGGGACACGTTAAAGAACACCATGGTGTCAAATTTAATCTGGAGTCTGCCAGATGCACTGCCACGATGCGATTTGCCATGTGAGGCAGTAACAATGATCGAACCCCTCAGAGGTTATGAAATATCGCGCATAACGACGCTTTAAGCAAACACCTCTCCTTAGGTATTCTGTGTACTACGCAGACAAACAGGAGTGGTACACGCGCAAGGTAACGTTTAACGTCAACTCACCACTCTCGTGTTGGACAGAACTTTGAAGGAATTAAACATTCGCCGTCAACATCACCGCTAATTATCGTCAGTCAAAGCAAACAGCACAGAAAGCTACATCGACTCCCCCAGTGCGTGGCATGTGCATATATATATATAAGCATGTGCACACTCGTTTTGCTGTTGGAAGCTGTGTTTTAGGCGGTGTCGCCATGCGTTTATCAGAGCTGTTTTTTCACGCATTTTTTCGTGCCGAATCTTGGGGGAAAATTCTCTTGGTTGCTGAAGGAATGCGGCCTCTCCTCGTGTAATCTAGTATATACTGTAGAAAACGATATTGAAATTGATTTTCCTGACCGAAGATGACGCAATCGCAGCGGGGCTTCGTGCTTTGTCCTCCATTACGGACGGAACGGCATCCGTCGCTGATATCACGTTTCCTTTGACAGCCACCAAACGCGCTGCGCCCTCGAAGAGGGGTGCCCGTCACATTCCGCGCAAACCCGTATCTCGAGTGCTGCGAGGGCGCAATGAAGCTAGCACTCGCCGACAGCATCGCCGTTTCTCGTGCGTCAGTTGGTGCTGCTGACTGGTTCATTATACCACATATGGTTAACCTCTTCGTGCGTCCCGCGCGTGCATGTGTAGCCATCCGGAAAGGCGGACAGCTGTCCACTCTCTCGTTATTGTGATGGTTAGAAAAGACGTCTATCAACAACATGTATAGCGTGGCCTAAACGCTGGACTTTTATCTATACGTGTGCAGTCCATGGCGGGGAACGTGGATGAAGCCTCCGAATATGTAGCAGGGTCTCAGTAGCTTTGGAACATTTCAGTCTCGTGTAATAACAGTGGCAGCTATTGTGAAAAAATGTGCGGAGAGTTCTCTCCCAACATCAAAAAGCAAGAAAGTGCGATACCAGGCTAGTTGATAGCCCATGTTGATGTGCACAGCGCATCTGCAGACGAAGGGACGGAAATGAACGACGTTATTCAACTGAACTTTATGAAGAATTGCTTTCTTACCTAGAATGCATAGTAAGTTAAGCGCCATCTTACGTTGTTGCTTCTCAAAGATTTCGGATGTATTTTAGTTTTGGCATCGTGCAACGGCAGTTTAGGTTGCGGTCACGTGTGCTAGGGTGTTTGTGTGCTGACAATAATGAAGTTCAGTTGGAAGTCAGCGCTTGTCTCCGTCGTTTCTTTCCGTTCTTTGTCCGCAGTTGCGCTGTGCACATCGTCAGACGCAACATCGACGTTGAAAGCCCCTCGCGTTTCGTGACACTGCATGAGCGCTTCCGGCCGCACCTCCGGTTGCTGTCATGCGTCGTCTTAGCAAAGACAAAACGTCGTCGCTGGAAAACGAAGAGACGGCGAGAGGGACGCGCTTTTGGAGACCGAATGCGTGTCAGAATGTCCACGAGTGTTCTCCCCTGTACGACGCCCATGTAGTGTGGTGCCCTTTTCGTTGCGCGTGGTCTCCATTAAAAGACGATGTGTCACCCTTGGCGAGGCCGGCGTGCTGAGGCCCGAGAAGGGAGACTCCCATTAGAAAGCAATTAGTAAGAAGCCTTCCGCCGTGGCAGAAGCGGGAGAAGCAAGGGGGGGGGGGGGGGAGGGCTGCGGAAGAGGATGGTCCGCCGCCGTTTGCAGCCATCCGCCTTTCCACTTGTTCGCTACTTGTCTGTTGAGTGTGCACCGTTCCACTGACTGCGCACGCTTTTCGGTTGCAGACACGGGGAAGACCACGAAGAGGCCTGCATGTAACATGTGCGTGCCTCCTGAAACCATCGTCTCTGTGTGGCGTATCCGCTGTCTGCCTTTGGACCTATAGAACTGCTACCGTGCGAGCGTGCATCTTTTCCCGCGTGAAGTTTTTCTTGTGATCACTGCTGTCGTTGCAAGCTTAGCGCCTCCGCGAGTTCTCGTCCCTCGCTCGACGACGGCTACCGGCGGCATGGTGAGACGCCTCTGGACGGGTCAGTTTCCCTCCGCGTATTCGCGAGGCCGACGAGGGTGGTCGAGAGGCGGAGCGATCGTTCCGTGTGCTCCGCAACGCCTTCGCTAGAGCGAGGGCGACGGGGAGAAGGAGATATTCCCAGCCTGAGACTTGCTAGAGAGGCGTAAGAAAGCGAGAGGTTGCGCTTACCAACGTACAGCTGGGCGCAGCAAAGAGTGGCATCGCACAAAAAAAAGAGAGAGAGAGAGAGAGAGAGAGAGAGAGAGAGAGAGAGAGAGAGAGAGAGAGAGAGAGAGAGAGCGCTAACTGGCTGTATGTCTGTGAGCAGACTTGAGCTTTCGAGAGCCAGAAACCCTACGGGTCAACCAAAGCGACGAAAACACGTTATAGTATACCTCCGCATTCAGAATAAGATTTCCGTATTATTTGCTTATAACACTGTTGACAAAGACAGTGGGAGGCAAGTAATTAAAGTCTACACGCTGCTGTTACAGATTTAATCAAACTTTGTCGCGATGGTGCGACGTCACATATTTCCACCTTCATTAAAGCCTTGAAAGTGTTAACTTCTGGGGTTGTAAGTGCAAATCCACGATCTGATTATTAGGCACGCCGTAGTGAGGAGGAACTCCAGATAATGACCACCTCTGGTTCTTTAACGTGCACCTAAATCTAAGTGCACGACCGTTTTTGCATTTCGCCCCCATCGAAATATAGCCGCCGCGGCCGGGATCGAACCTGCGACCTTGATCTGAGCTGCGCATGCGCCATAGCCACTACAATATGCTGCGGCGGGTCTTGAAAGTGTTAATACTAGAGTAAAGGGAGTCACTAATTGAGACTGGTCACCTGTTTCAGCAATTGACTCATCTAGTACTGTGCCGACTCTTCGACGGAACGAAGGTTGCTCATTAGCGGGGAAAACGAACAGCATAGTTCCCGTCTCGCAGCTTCACGAGACAGTGCTCAGCAGCGGAGCGTCGCCGCCGATTAACCAAGCCAGCGTGTTGGGGGCAGATAACGTGTAACATCATTTCACGATTGCTGCATACTTGTACAGCCCGCTTTACGTAATCGTGACAAATTCGCAACGGGTTGGCTTGGCAGTTCGAAATTTGGTCGAACCGATCGGAAGCGTTCGAAGTTGGCTTCAAGGTGTGGGTTGATTCGTTCGACCCGATTGAAGAAATGCATGTAAATGCGGCATAGCGCCGGTCTCAGTCTGGATTATGACTCGCCCTGCTCGAACGGTGTTCATACAAACGAAGAGTATGATATAGGCTAGTAAGCTTGAGGACACGTCCTCTTAAACCGAGATTTGGGACATTAAGAAAGGGTTTTTGTGGAAGTTTCTCACACCGCGACCAATGCTTCAACATACGCGCTCGACCGACGCAAGGACGAGGACTTTCGAAGAGCAGGGGCTGGCGTTATGGTTCACCGACGGCGTCACGTGACAGAGTGGGCGTCAGAAAACGGCGCAAAGTAGGTGACGGGCGCAGAGGAAGAAAGGAAGGGCGAGGCTCATTTTATTGTCTGATATGCGGCATAGAAAGAAAATGGGGCGAAGAGAAAATAACTAGGCTTCACTAAGGCGGAGGTATCGTGACTTCGCTCATACAGGCACAACAGCGACCCTTAGTGCCAGGCAGCTCTATCACACGGTTGGCCCAACGTGCCCTTTTGTCGCTCTCTTCTATAGGGTTCTTAAGGACCACTATCCAGCAACCTCTCACCGCTATGGCACGCTAAAAGCATGCCGGATGGCGATAGGCGCGTGGATTCGAGTTGCAAGCATATACGAGTTTCTCTCTTTCTCTCCAGGGCTGCTGCCGTTTCTGAAACGGAAAAAAGAAATTATGGGGTTTTACGTGCCAAACCCACTTTCTGATTATGAGGCACGCCGTAGTGGAGGTCTCCGGAAATTTCTACCAGCTGGGTTTCTTTAACGTGCACCTAAATCTAAGTACACGGGTGTTGTCGCATTTCGCCCCCATCGAAATGCGGCCGCCGTGGCCGGGATTCGATCCCGCTACCTCGTGCTCAGCAGCCCAACACTATAGCCACTGAGCAACCACGGCGGGTGTTTCTCAAACGGAAACGGCGAAAGAATGGATCTCGAGATTTCCGCGCACTTCGCACAGCTCGACATGTGTATTGCTGACGCGTGGCTTCCCTCCCGTTCCTCGGCGCGCCAGCACGAGAGGACTACGTGAGGCGAGGTCCGTGCGCAGGCGCGCTGCGTGGGTGACAACAGCAGAGCAGCAGCAGCTGCCATCGCCGTCGGGCTCTGCTGCACGGGGCAGTCCCAGACGGTGCTTCGTCGTCGGGGACGCTCAGCGCTTATCTAATCGCACGCGCCAGGGCTTTTTCCCCCGACGCAAAACTCTGCGTGCCGCAGGCGGAAGGACGGGAATGGGAGCCGCGACCGCGCGACCCTCTGAAACAGAGTCGCATGGGCGGCGAGTACGGGAGGAAGAGTCGACGGCAAAGCCAGCGTTTCCCCCCCCCCCCCCCCCCCCCTCTTGAACCGCCGTATCATCGACGTATTTCGCCAGGAGCTGTCATCGCCCGTTATGCGCAAAAGCGGAGGGAGGGGGACTTTGCATAAATGCATGCGATAAGCAGCGGCTGTGTCGCTCGTGAACGCGATCGAGCGCACGCTTTCGAAAGAAAACGTCGCCGGTTCTTTTTCTGCTGAGGAGACAGAGGCAAAAGAAGGGCACGAGCGAGCCGCCCTGTGTGAGCAGTACAAGTCGGTCGGTGTCTGCTCGTGACAGAGAGAGGCTGGAAGGCGCTGCAGCCAAACGGTGCCTGTGGCGCCAGCGTATAGCCTGTCTGCTCGAGCGCTATACAGTAAAATCCGATTGTGAAATCCAACAGGGAAGTGACGACAAGCGCCCTGAATCAAACAGTTTTCTCGATCGATCACTATCACTTCAAATGCGCGATGATCGGCTAAGACAGGGTAAAATATTTTTATTATTATTATTACTATATTTCTTAAAAATTTCTTCATGTGGTAAAACGTTTGCGACAGCAGGATTGACACGCCATGCGTCGGTCAGCAGAACGCCAGAGCCGCTGAGCCGCCGGGGCATTTGTTTGGGAGGGGGCTGTTGCATGATACCTGGTACACGTTTTGAGAAGCGCTGCGCGTATAGCGGTTGTTTTCGCGCTTGCCCCCCCCCCCCCCCCCCCCCCCCACCACCACCACCACCACCGGCCGCCGAGTTTGGGCGAAATGGCGACGCAGGCTAGTGAGGCGGAAGAACGCAACTCTGCAGCAACGGGCTGCTTGAGCTCACATGCATAAACTGTCGGCGGGGCCTCAGTGGGGGGCTTAGCTCAAAGTGGGTTCGCGGAATCATCCTTCATACACGCCAAACGGAGGACAGGCTCTTGCTTCGCTCGGAAGGAGCGTGACGCTGACCTTCGCTCATCCCACGCATCTCTAAAGCGGGGGACAAACAGGAAGAAATAAAGAAATCACCCGTCTTCATCCCTGCCTGTTCCGCGTACATCCCCGATAAATAATTGTATACGAAAGATATGAACAAACGTGCATCCCATCTCGTTTTACCCTCGGTGCCGTGAGAAGGGAAAACAAGGAGAGGAAGAGGGGTAATGCGTTTCAGCCTAAAAGTGGACGGAGAAACAAAAGGGGCATACATGTGCTGCTTGACAACACAGTCCACTGTTGAAAAAAAAAAAAAAAAAAGCTTAGCTCGAGGCTTGCCACTGTGCTATACTCGTGCTGTCGATAACGTCCTCTCCCTTCCCTACCAAGCGCTTCACTTCGCGGGGTGTCCTCCGTAAGATTTATAAGGACACTGGCGGTGTCCCAAAAGAGAGGTCGGTGAATCGGCCCCTGCGCGCTTTACGCTGCCGGCGGTGTCCGCTTTGGTCTTTTGCACTGCGCAGCACGATCCGAAGAGCACCGGTCAGCGGCGCATGTAATTTCGAGTTCTTAGCGCGCACTGCCCGAGTTGCTGCGCCGATTCTACGTGATCAATTCCACTCTTGTCAGCCCAGTCGCGATAATGCAGGTTTACTATTATTTCTTTCAGGGTATGTCTAAGCGTCGAACTTCTTGCCTTGGTGGAAATATACTATGCTCCAGTGAAGAAGGAGAAGAAAGAAAATGGCTACTTCTTCCTTATCTGTGCCTTCGGTTTATACCCTATTCTATACCCTTCGCTTGCAGGCTGCAGCATACGTGAAATGGCATCGTTCTTTGTGCATTTAGGCGTGTTCATCGTCGCTGTATTCATTCCCTCGGTTATTTCGTTTTGTTGTGTGTGCATGTTCTTCGCGCTGATGATAACGTGGCGCTGCGAGCAGTGTAGCGACACTTGTCGCGAAACCAGAAAGTCTGGCGCCGAGCCGGCCAAATACTTTCCTGCGCGACGGATGACCAGGTTTATTCTGACATCTACATTCTTTCTTTTTTTTTTCCTCGGAGACTCCGCATTAACCCAGAGAAAGATGGCCTTATAAAGCGCAAAAGTTGCAGTGCACAAACGCGCATAGCAGGAAGCATTGATTCCGCGAACGCCATATCGAGCGAACCCCTGTATCTTTTTTATTGTTATTTTTAACTTTCTTTTTTTTCTTTTGCCGCTTCGATCGCGCACGCGCGCGGGTACCTATTATACCCTTCGCAGCCCGAAGAGCAAGTTTGTTGTTGAAGGGGGAAAAACAGTCACTTTCGCCCGAAGTGAGAAAGAGCGACTGAGATCGTTTGCTCATTTCCGGGCAGCTGGGGGTGTGGCTGTTCCGCTTATCTCTAAGTTTGACTTCGTGAAGCAGCAGACTTGTGCGAAGACTGCGCACACTAATGGCTCTGTGGTCACTGTGCATGTATACGTATGGCTTCTGCGATGCAGGCTGATAGTTCATGCGGGCACTCCTCCCGCATTTATCGATACGCTTAGCGGTTTCTCTAAGTGCCACAAACCAGGCGCTTTCACCAGGCGATGCGAGTGGCCCCGTACAACTCTTAGAACACACTAATTACTCGGGATGAGTAATTGTTTATTGTGCACGAGACGTGCATGCAAATGCAGCATGATATTGCACAATGTTGCTTCGTCATGCATGACGCGCGTAGGCCGCGAATTACGAGGCGGGTAGACGTAAACAGCCCACCTGTGACGTACAGGGATGGAATTGATCAGTGGCAGACGGGCAGAAGAATGGATCGCGGAAAGAACTAGCATAGTACGGCCCATGTTCACCAGCGGTGGTTGCTCTCCAGGGGGCGCTGTAGTATATATACTGTACCGTAGAGTTACTGTATATGGCTTCCTTCTAGTATAGCGCTGTTAACATGTGTTGAATGCATTATGTGTTACGACAGGCTCCGGCGACTCTTGCCACAACCATTTAGCGAGTCGACAGCTCGTAACAACCATAGATTCAAAGAAAAGCAAAACGCAGGTAGGGAGAGTTCTGGGAATATGAAGTTATGTATGCTATGCGGTCTTCTCGATTCGCTGTACTTTTTTTTCTTCTTCTCGCGTTCACTGCGCAGTTCCAAGCTCGTGCAGCTCCAGTTCAAAAGTGCAGCCGGAATGCAATTCTACGAGGGGGAATCAGAAAGTTTCTGCCACTATTTTCTTTAGCTAGATTACGGCTGTAAGTGCGAAGTCAACATATCAATTCTCAGCGGTGGACCTTTCTTGGACCGGCCACGGCGCACGAGCAATGAAGTGCGATTAGTTTTCTATGGAGCAAGGGACGAACGCCCATCGAAATGCGTAGAGTAGTTCAGCCCACGTACGGGGAAAGGTGTCTCGCTTTGAGAACTGTGAGGTGGTGTTGGTGTGAGTCATCAAAAGGCTGTGAAGACTTACTTGCATGGCAGTGCAGCGTTCGGGGAGGCCGCGTGCGTCGCTGACTGACGACAGGGGAATCTCAAATTTAATGCTGCGATGGGACAAATGTCCGAACCGGTGTGGGCACTATGTGGAAAAATGGTGTATGTACGTAGAATAGTACGCATATTTGTAATTACCTGCATGTACCTTATTCTTGCTAATAATGAATAGGGGGCAAATACTTTCTGATTCGCCCTCGTATAATGCCTTCCGGAAACGAAGGCTCTAAAAATGCCGCTGTGGTGCAGGTTTTCTGCTTCTGCGTTCGCAGCACGCGCCATTCGTTGCTGGCGTAAATGCCCAGCGTGTGCTGCGATTGAATTTCGAATGCCCATTTTATCAGATTCGCGGCTGCCCTATATGCCATAGGAAAACTGGTCAACACCGGGTCGTTTCAAGCTCTCCGACAGCAAAAACAACCCTGGTGCGTAAGCTGCTGAGACGGAAACGTATCGGATACCTCGATACTGCGAAGGAGTCGCAAGAAACTGCTTTGAATTCGAGTTCAAGCGCCTTTCCCGTCTATCTCGGGACAGAGTTCGAGGGTTCGACGACGAGCTCGCCGTCGATGCCGATTAACGGCTCTGTGAGTGTGCCATTCGGCGGCACGGTCATAATTATTGTGCGTCGTCTGCCGCTTCGTCGCGGCACGCCATCAACACTGACACTCTCAGCGGTGCAGAACGTTCAAGAACTGGGCCAGAACTTTACCTGAGCTTTTTGAAGCGAACGGCGCCGTGCAAGGGTTGCCATGCTTGCACCGCTGAAACCAACGTTGAAATGAAGCGCTGCCTAAACTATTCGTTCACGAAGTGCAGGTCAGGGTGGTGCAGGCGAATCGAACAGACACGTATAAGCGGTTTGCATGGACAGCATCGCTGCCGCCATCTTGGGGTACTAGCATGCCGACAAGCTGCGTAAACGAGAAACGCGACATCGCGACAGGCGCGTCCTTCGCCGAGTGACAAATCGATAAGCGATAATCCGGTGAAAAACGGTCACGACCAAACAGCAAAACAACGCACGCGTGATATAATATGGTTCACAAACGTCATCGTGACCGCCATGTTCGCACGATGAGAAGCATTTCTGGTTAACGTCCGTGCCTTCTCTCTTTCCTTCTCTCCTCCTCCAAGCGTGCACATATGATATGTCACGTGAAAGCTACAGTGGTGGTTACGCGCCAAAACGTTGGAAGCTCTCCGTTCGCGAGGCGCAGACTGGCGCAATTTCTCGCGTATCCCAGAATGCTTACGGTGTTGAGCGGCTGACGCAAGCGACGTTACAGTGTATGCTCATTCCCCACTCTTTTTTTTATTATTTGTTTCCTCTCGTAAATCCACGCCTTCTTCCGTCTGATATAAGGCGAGTTTCGCGTGCACGAGGCAGTAAAACAGACCGAGAAAATTCTGTTACCCAACAGTAACGTTGTGTGCGAGCGGCCAGTATACAAAGGCACTGTCACAGTGAATGAAACAATAAACAGCAGAAAGAGAGAGAGAAAGAAAAGAAAAGCAGGGGGGGGGGGCGTGCAGTGAAAAACAACTCTCAACAGAGAGCGCCATAAGTCGGTTAAGTGTTGCGCAAGCTCTTGCCACGGGCGTGGCATCTCTCCCCTGAACACGCAAGTATAGGGAGGTGCACATGTATCGCTCGCATTCATTGCGTTATGAACAAGGCGCGTTCGGAGTACTAGGCGGGGCAACACGGGGCCGAACAAATGGGCGCTCAGTGATGTACGTTCCTTATCTGTGTACCGCGAAGTTCGGGGCTACTTGCAGGCCGCTTTCCGACGAGTCTCTGTGAAGGCTACTCGCGTAGGCATTCTTCTAACGTTCAGAACAAACGGACAAACTAAGTAAGCAGCATTGTCTTCGTATCTGCGTTTGCGAGAAAAGAAGCAAAAAAAAAGATAGCGAACAGCCTTCGTTTCTTTTTTTTTTTTTTCAGTCCTTGGGTGGGTTCTTGTGGTCCTTATAAAAATGCCACGACCGCATTTCCGAAGTCCGCAGACTTTGAACGTAAATACAAAATCCCGGTCACGCAACCTGGATGGCGACGTTTGTATGCGTTACCGGCGAAGTTGATAATCGTTGCCATCGCAGCGCTTGCTTCATTTTAAGGGGGAAGATAAGAGAGAGAAGAAATATTTGCATAAGCTTTGTTAATACCAAGACAAGTTGCGTATGACTATAATCAACGTTCTTGTGAACTACGCAGTTCGAGACTGCACGAGGACGAGTCATACTCTCGTAGTGTCTTTAACTGCGCAGTTTACAAGAATGAAACAGTAAGTTAGATAGCAAGACAGAGAGAGAGGGGCGCAGCATGTTTTGCATGCTTGTTCCCTGCAGACGTTTTGTGAGAAGATCCAGTGAAATGCAGGCCGGATGACTGGTCAAGCGCCCAAGCCTTTTTTTTTTTTTTTTTGCGCCAAGTGAGCTTACCAAGCGAGCACTGCGGAGGCGACGTGGGTGCCCCTCCATCTGCGTAACCGTGGTCATCTTTCTAACATTCAGCGAAGCCCTTTGTTGTTCTGGCAGTGGTCATCGTTGAAGCGAAGTATACAAAGTACGCCTACTAGCCCTTCACAGTGGCACGTTATTACAGTGTAGGGGCCGTGTTTCGGATGGACAGCTTTCGGGGGATGTCATCTTTAGCGAACGTTTGAGCGGCCAAGCCAGCGAGCAGAATTGCCGTCGCACCCGGCGTCACGTTCTCCAGAAGCATGATCGCGAATCCAAGGGCAGCCATATCGGTAGCTTCCGCGTCATAAAACATGCTCCAGCTGTGCACGTAGCTGCCGATTTTGAGTGTTCCTCCTGCATGGCGTTTCCTAAAGTTACTAGAGAGAACTCTGGCGCTGCGATCGTTCAGCCATCATGGAAATGATAGGTAGTACACGGATTTCTCTGGGCTTCGTGCAGACGCTGTTGTGGCTTCGTTTATTACGCTTTATCTGGGCCTAAATTGGCCCCGATAAAGTTATATGTATTTTTTTATACGAAGTTATTTATACAAAGCAATCTATACTTTTGTAATGCAGAAGGTAATAACACACTGCAGGCGCGCATACTCGCTGCTAATTGCAGTGGCTCCGCTTGTCCAAGCGTCCGTGGCGTAATGGTTTTAATATCGGGCCTCTTTGCTATAGGTCCTGTGCTCGAATCCTGACGTCGGACAATTTTTATCATAATTAGGAACTACTTATAATACACTACTTTCTTAACAATGATCACCTTGCAATGTCACGAACCATTTGAAGCCAGAAGGACGAAGTTTAGACAAGCCCGTGTGCTACCCATCATTCCCACGCTGGCTGAAGTGCCCTGCTTGCAGCTCCCGTAGGCACTACATATCGCCGCAGTTCTTCTCCAGTAACTGTATGAAACTGTGTGGTGGCCATTAGATTGGCAGACAGCGTTTCGGCAAAAACCGGCTTGGAAATTGAGAAAGAGCTTCTCTGTACTTGGATAATAGTGCTCTCTACAATTCATCTATTCATCATCATCATGACTTTCTCTGACATCCTGAAAACCTTCTATCCTTACACAAATATCCTTTGACAGTTTTTCTTTCTTCCCTCCATGCCGCGTTTCGGCCAAGTAAAGAAAACGTTCGTTCTCTGCGGCGAAATGTTCCTAGCCTTACAAAAAGCTTGCACGATCACTCCTTTGCATCTCAAACAGAATGTACACTGAAGGAAACAAAAAAGGCAACGGGAATACAACAGACTTCCTACAGCGACTTTTTGCAAGTAACATATTCCGCCGCAGGTGTCCGAAACCCTCTGTCGGTGTTATGTTACAAGCCGTGTGCGGTCGTTCCACTCGCGGCTTTGATCCGCGTTTGTCTGTTCTTTCTATAGCCTCGTTAACTGCTCCGATTCGCTGCCTGCAGGGCGCGTGCTCCGCTTCCTGCGGACGTATCGCGCAGTCTACATGCAGCCGCCGCCGCCGCCGCGTTATCTGCGTGCGCGAGCATACCGCACTGCCATTTACGCATACGCGAACCGCCAGACGGTCCACAACGTCAACAGCTGCTCGAAAACGCGCGTGCTGCTGCTGCTGCTAGGTTGCGATAGCGAGTACTGGGCACCACTCTCCCTAACCCTGCTATCCGCTGCACAGGGCGACTTGTCCTAGCAACACGTTCTCCTAAAGACCAACGCACGACGACGGTTTATATTTTCCAGCGGTAGTGGGCATCGCTCTGTCTTTCTTGACCATTCTGACCAGGTATTCGTTATGACGCGTGGGCTATAAATAAACATAACCATGATAGTCCGTCAAGTTCAGCGATATGTCGATTAATAAACGAACAAGTAAATTTTATTTAGGAAGGGATCGCACCGTAGCCTATGTCGAGGAACGGGAAGGTTGAAAAAGATAATAAGCGTGACGCCCATTAACCGACTCGTGTAACGCATCCACGACACTTAACACCCGCCGCTGGTGGCGGGTTTTATATATACAGCCGCATTTCGACTGGGGCGAAATGGAATAAAAGCGCTCTTGTACTTAGGCATACGTGTAAGTTAAAGATTCCTAAGCGTTCAAAATTAATCCTGAGCGATCCACTACCGCGTCTCTCATAGTCCCAGTGTCGCTTTGATAAGTTAAAGCTCATGTATCAATCAGTCAACCAACAAGTCAATCAGTAGACATCCACGACTCTGTTAGCTTCAGCTAGACGACGCGATGAGTCGGAAACTATCGAAGCGGGACACTAGGGCCTTCGTCGCAGACTCATAGATCATAGGTCACAGACCTACGGGTTACATAAGTCGCGTTGAAATGTCGCAGAGGGCTCAAATATATTGCACTCGTCGACGAGCTCGTGCCCCTTGCCGCCTCGGCAAAGACGCCGACAGCGTGTCTGCACCCCTTCCTCCCTCCTCCTGCTAGAAGAGTGCGCGCGCTCTGTTCGGCGGGGTAGCAGCGGTGCAGCGCCGAATGCAGAGCGGCGGTGCCGCGCCGCGCGTGACATGCACGGCGGACGCCGCAAGGGCAGCGCGTGGCGGCGGCGGGCGCTCTCGGCGCGGATGTCCGCGGTGCCCGCGACATCGATCGCAATGGCCGCGTCGTCCGCAGAGGCGGCGGAGAAGGAGCGGGGAGGCGCGAGTGGCGCGCAGCCCCCGAGGCGAGGAGGAAGAGGAGGCTGCTGCACTGCGTGTGCACTGCGAGCCCCGGTCGGCGCAGGGGCTGAGACCGCGGATGTTCTGGTGCGAAAGTAAAGAAGGAAGCGCCGACGCTGGGGCCCATGGAAGGTGCCCAAGATGGCGGTTTAAACTATCACAGCTCGGACGTCGACAGTGACGGAAAGGCTATAGCGGTGCACGTGGACGTCTTTGACCGGTCGCCTTAGAGCGCTCCGGCAGCGCTGCGTCTAGGTTACGTAACACAGCGAAATAGTAGACGCTTTACTGCGAAAAATGACTGAGATTCAACGACAGCTATGACGAAGCTTGAGTATTAATGTGTTATTGCAAAATCTAAAGAGGAAGAATTAAGTTGCTCACTGCACGAGGTGCATGGTGTTCTGGGCACGCCATCCCCGATGCTGCTTGGCCTGTATACGAGGATCAGAATGACTCGAGCTACTGCGGGGCACTTCGAAGAAGCGTCGGCACCAGTTTACATTTGTCTTTTCTTAAAAAGGAAATGAATTCGGGGACTTTACGCGCTAAAGCCACGATGCGAGGTTCCTTAACGCTGACGCTCTAAACGTGCGCCTACAGCACTCTACACGAGCGTTTTCGCCATTCCGTCCGGAATGCGACCGCCGTGGCAGCGATAGAACCCGCGACCTTGGTCTCAACAGCGCAGTGCCACAGCCAATGAGCTACCGCGACGGGTACTCTTTTTTCCTTTTTGCGCATGCTCTAGCTTATCAAGCCGACGCTCACGGTAAGATACTTGTCCGGCATTCTAGTAGAAACGTGTGCTATTAGTATACCAGTTTCGTTTGGTGCGCCATTATACGCACCGGAACCACGATCTGATTATGAGAGAGAGAGAGAGAGAGAGAGAGACAGAGAGAAACATTCATTTCATTCCGGCCCCCTGTCCGGGGTTACCTGATGATGAGGTACGCCGTATAGTGGGGGGACTCCAGATTAATTTCCTTCCCCCTTGGAGTGTTTTACCGTGCACCTAAATCTAAATACACGCGGTATTGCATTTCGCCCCCATCGGAACACAGCAACCGTCGCCGCCGGCATCGAACCTGTGACCTCGAGTTTAACAACAGCACAACGACATAGCCACTAAGCTACCGCGGCGGGTCGGTGCGCCATTTGTCACGTGCATCCACATGACAGTCAACGATCACCGAAGCCGATATATATATATATATATATATATATATATATATATATATACGTAAATTTTTAATTTTTCTGGTACCTGTGTGCTAATGCGTAAGCATTCTTCGGCTCGGCTGCTACCTTTTGCTCTTGTTTCCCAATTTTCAGTTGGCTCACTCTCAACTATAAATTTAGCCCACCCCCAAATTTCAGCTAGCCCACCTCCAAATTTTAAGTTGGTCCATCCCCGAATATCAAGTTGGTCCACCCCCAAATGTCAAGTTGACCCACCCCCAAATTTCAGTTGGGCCACCCCTAAATTTCAAGTTACCCCGCCCCCAAACTTAAAGTTGGCCCACACCTTAATTTCAGGTTGGCCCACTCGCAAATTTCAGCCCTACTATAGGCTTCCCTATGTATTTTCTATGGAGCCCTATGTGTCCTAATGAATAAGGCGCCACGCTTTTCGCGTTACGGACACGATTTCGCTAACAAAATTGCCGGGGTACTCGCCAAAGAATGCTTACGCATTAAAAAGTGCCGCTTGTCATCCGGCGCTTTGGTTTCTGCCGTGGGAGTGAACGACCAGCCAGTGAACTGAAGAGCGCGTTTCAAGGTCGAACCGAGTACGACGCGTGCCGAAGAAGAGAAGACAACAGCAAAAAAAAGAATCAACAAACAGGTACACTAGAGGTGGCCGCGCGGAACGACAAGGCTCATCTGGTCGGTCTAGTCCGGCCGGTTGCTGGACCAGAAAAGTTCCAAGATTTTTGCCAACGAATCAGCGAACAACTGAGCGTCCCTCTGCCGGTAGTCGGTCGGATGGACATTGCCTAACAGTTGCGAAGAAAGGCGTCTCTTTCGCCGCTACTGTGAGCTACTCTTTGTTTGGGAGCAAATGTAACACAGACTGCGATGAAGTATATTAAAAAAAAAAAGATTCGCTCGTAGTTCCCCACAGGAAGGAGGACGCTATTAGGGAGCTTTAGCATACCGCATGCCTATTGGCGCTGACATCCAGAGGAACCTATATATCGGAACAAACCAGCCTTGGTGGCAATATCATGACGCTGCGATCAGTGATAACGTGATGGAACGCTTTTGTTACACGACTCTTTCAGGGGAAAATAAATCACGCTGTTCCGCAAGAAGCTACGGTGACGTCACAGCCATATATCAGCGGCGCTATATTTTTATGATCATCATAACTACCATCTCTTAAATTTAAGTGACACATGCACAAGACATTACCGTTTTTGTGTTCCACCTTCACTGGATACGGCCGGTTATAGAAACCGCCACTTCCAGCTCAGTAGCAAAATGCGATACTCACTCAAATAGTTGCCGGCGTGAGAGGGGTATGATACCTGAACTACGGTACAGCTACATTGTAAATTAATTTACACCTTTTAGAGTGAAAAAGGGTGTAAATGTGTCTATAACTCACACCCTTTCTATGTCATCATCATCATCATCCTGGCTACGCCCACTGCTGGGCAAAGGCCTCTCCCATACTTCTCCAACTACCCCAGTCATGTGCTAATTGTGGCCATGTTGTCCCTGCAAACTTCTTAATCTCATCCGTCCACCTAACTTGCTGCCGCTCCCTGCTACGCTTCCCTTCTCTTGGAATCCAGTCCGTAACCCTTAATGACCATCGGTTATCTTCCCTCCTCATTACATGCCCTGCCCAGACCCCATTTCTTTTTCTTAATTTCAACTAAGATGGCATTAACTCGCGTTTGTTCCCTAACCCAATCTGCTCTCTTCTTATCTCTCCCCCCCCCCTTTTAACGTTACACCCATCATTCTTCTTTCCATAGTTCGTTGCGTCGTCCTCAATTTAAGTAGAACGCTTTTCGTAAGACTCCAGGTTTCTGCCCCGTAAGCGGGTACTGGTAAGACACAGCTGTTATACACTTTTCTCTTGAGGGATAATGGCAACCTGCTTTTCATGATCTGAGCATGCCTGCCCAAACGCACCCCAGCCCATTCTTATTCTTCTGATTATTTCAGTATCATGATCCGGATCCGCGGTCACTACCTGCCCTAAGTAGATGTATTCCCTTACCACATCCAGTAGTATGTATATATATATATATATATATATATATATATATATATATATATATATATATATATATATATATATATATATATATATATATATATATATATATATATATATATATATATCCTTTTTTTCATTTTTAAGGGTGTAAATGATTTTGCAGTGCACCGTACCTGAACGATGCGTTTCCTGCGTTAAATATATTTACGTAAAGTTTTTCGGGTAGGACAGAATATCGTTAGAAATATGTTTGATATGTCTCTAGATTTGTCAGTGAATGCTTATGCAGGTGCTCTTGGTCGTTGCTTGCGTCCCTCCGTTGATTCGTATCACCTCCAATTACACGCTTGCAGCCGGTTTTCTCCGCAGGGACGCTTTACTTTGCGGCGGCAACAACAGTCCGTACGCGCTTGCTCCTTTGTGTGCGAGAAGGTTATCGCTTTTTTTTTTTTTTTCCTAGGGCGCCTGAATATGTTCGAAGATTGTTATCGCGAGTTTTCTGACTTCGCACTGATCACCGGGCTTAACGGTATCAACATAGCATATCTGATGCATATGACGCTAACGAGCCACGCGAGTAGAACCAACACCTAACAGAAGACGTACGTGTGCTAATACGGCAAAATTGCATAAACGATTCACAAGTTGAAAAGTAGGCTCTGAGAGGTAAAAGGCGAAAACAAAAACAGAAATACATTACGCTTAGCGTCGCCCGCGTTCTCCAATGAAATTATTGGTCTATCGGCCTTCTGGTCGTTCTGTACAAACAGTTACCTACAGAAATCACTAGAGGGTACTCTGGTGCTAGTGTCTGTAGGAGATGAGAAGCATACGGGTGTGCAACAGCCAGGGGGGAATGACTGGTAGTACGTGGATTGAACTGAACGTCATACTTCGGATTTTGCAAATTAACCATTTTCAGCGAAATATTGCGTTGTGAACGCAACGCTTCGCAATGACTTTCCCAGGAGGTGTGCATGTAATGACGCAGAAATCGCGACGTTTCAGCACTCGCCCCCGGTCGTCTGATACACGAAATCACTACTCGTGGCCGCGACCCGACGTTGCGACGGCCGAGCGAACCGGAGCGAGTGCGAAAACGTCACGATGTTCTGCTCCCACGTGACAACTCTCTGCGTGATGAGGTCACGACGCATGCGCCTCCTGGGAAATGAAATCGAAACTGGTTCGTAGAAAAGCTATTAAGTTATTGTGAGGGCGCTCTGATAGGCGTATTATTTTTTTCCCGAGAGTTTTGAGGTCGAAGACCTTCATTTTAAGCGATTAAAAGAACGATCAGTAGTCGAGAGTGTAACGCCAATATACTCCTTTAAGTTTGACCGATACGCGTGGCCACGTTCCTTGCAACCACGCCACTGTATTGCGCGCGCGCGCGTGTGCCACCCGTATGCTTTATGAACCGCGCAGTATTCCCTCCCCATCACGGGCGCACAACCATCCCGTTTTCCGCCTGCTGCCTGCAGTTACAATGTGTTACAGCAGTGGCAACCTTTACGAGCGAACCCAGGGAATACCCGCTGTGGCAGCTCGACAATTTGGTCAGCAGCAGAGGCCGGTTCTCTCTATGTGTCTATGATTTATTTGTTTGTTTCCCGTGCCGGCGACGGCGGAGAATGGCTCCACGCATTAAGCGAGAGGGAGAGAAAGGTGTTAGGAGAGAGAGAAAAAATAATAAGCAGGGGGGACGGGTACGCGGCGGCGATAAGCCGGCGGCCGTCCTTGAGAGGATGTATGCAAAGCTACCCTTTCACTTGGAACCGTCCATGCGTGAGCGAGGTGTGGGACCTGCTCGCCTCCAACTGGCTGCGGCTGCTTTCGCTGTCTCTGCGAAAGCCGCGTGCTTCGAGTTGCCGCTGCGCGAAGACCGTCGCGGTGGCTGTTTCCAACACTCTTCTCGAAACAGTGCACCTGACTACAACTAGACGCTGCAGAGAGAGAGAGAGAGAGAAAGTAGACACAACGGTATGTGTTGGAATCTGCGTGAAGCAAAGCTTTATAAAAAAGTGAAGCGATTAATTAAATGTCGTACAACTAAACGCCATGCGTGTTATTATGTTTGTTTCCTTGCTGTGTAACGTGTAATGTCAGGCAACTTGTACGTGTATGCACTGCACCATCCGCAAGAAATATGGCAGGAATGCGAATACCACATCAGGCGGATGCGCAGTGTGAGGTATCCGATGTCACGAGTACGTGGGCTATGTATGATGCTTGTCGAGGAAATAATTTTGGTAGATATGTGTGGGGGCACAATGAAGTACGAGACGCATAAATCTGGACTATTGGCCCAGAATGACCAAAAATACATTGGTGAATTAAAAGCAACACCACCGAAGTTCAAGACCCAGTGCACCAGCGACGACTGCTAGAGGGAGGGCCTTCAATGTAGCTCTGCAGTGTGGTATACTCCAGGAACAATTAATCATCCCGGAGTCATTAAAACGTATGCTTAAGGGTGTTGTGCTACAACGTATCTTTTGGTCAGCGCAGGTGATTTACGACGCAAGCGCAGAGTAACCGCTAAGTGTCAGCGATGGCAAAAGGCCCGCCCACCTGAACTAATCAGTCGACGCCGCACAAGCTCCCTAAAGCCATTAGACAAGCCGCACATTTTGTGCTTACCATTCTCGGAAATGGCGGCTACGCACAGAGTCTCTTGGATTTGTTTGTGCAAGTGCCTTATTTTTATTCGCATAATCATGATTGTGCAGATATGTGCACCTATAGATAGGGAAAGATAGTTTCTGCTCCAGTGTCAAAATATAGCAGACGTATATATTGCGATAGCAATTAAATAGACACTCCAGGCGCATTTTTGCCGTCGCCGTGATGTTCCGTATAAAGTCCATGGGCGATAACGCCGTCCCCGTGCGCTGTATGCTGTATGTGCGAGTGAAAGCACATACAGTTGAGTCGCGACCATGGCGGCTCAATCGCGCGCGCACAAAGGAGGAAAGCGGGGAGGAAGCGCGCCGTATTCCGTCCCTCGAAAGACACCAGGTGGAGAGCAGGGAGGGGGGGTTTCTACTCCGACGGCTGCTGCGTATGGCGTGGCCGTGCCCGGTCGCGTTTTTACAATTGATAGTAGGTACAGCGGGGCGTGGCGCTTTTGGCGGCGCTCGACGTTTCGGCGCAGGCGCGAGTAAGAGCGGGCGCGAGAGAGAACATCTGGGGGCTTTTGCTCCTTGAATATATGACTCAGCCTAGGCACTACGGAGGAGGTTTCTTAGAGCGCGTTGTATTCGTTTGTCCCCTAGACATGCCGGCATTGCGGAGTGCGGTCGAGTTGGTTGATACGCTCCGCCGCTGGCTGCCCGCGCGGTGAGGCAGTGGACGCGGACGCCGCTTGGTGATCGCTGTGTCTGAAGGGACAATGTCCTGACTGGTGTCGTATGAGTCGCGGGTCGCTTTTTTCGTCGCGACGATAGGCCGGATTTTTTGCAAGCACTGTTCCAGGAAGGCATATGTAACCGGCAAACGGAGGCCTCAGGAGAGCACCTGAGGTTATATTAAAGCAGGCGGCGCAGGATCTCCGGGACATCCAAGCGGTTGCGGGAGGGGGGAGGTCAAAGCTGGAAGCAGGGCGGCCCGTGGGTTGGGGCCGCGGAGGCCGAAGCGTGCCAGGGGTGTTCGCATAAAAAATTGGCTGTCCGCGACAGCGGATATCCGATCTTATACTCCCCTGGCATGCGCAGGCCTCTGCGAGTCCCAACCCACGAACCAGTCCGGCTTCAAGCTTTGATGTCCCCGTTGCCGCTTTGGTGTCCTGGAGGCGTCGCCAATAATGCGAAATAATGACACGTTGTTTTCATTAGTTAAAACATGATCGAATAAATATACTTGCGTCGAGCCGCCAACTTGCGATGCTAAGTTCAGCACTACCGCGACTTCTGCCGGCACGCCTAGGGACAAGCGCATACAACGCGCGCCAAGAAACTCCTCCGTAGTACCTAGACAGAGTCGTATTTTCAAGGAGCAAAACACCCCACATTTCCTCTCTCGAACCCGCTCTTACTCGCGCATGCGCGCAAACGTCCGTCGTCTCTGCAAGTGCCACGCCCCGTTGTACCCACTAGCAATTGGAAATACGCCGCCCGGTCGCTCAAGCCATATCTTGAAAGCGATCTGCAATATACGGACCGATTGATGATAGCTTCGTGTGCGCGATGTTTTCGCAGCTAAGTTCGCATTGAAGCGGGACGCAGTACGAAAGTCAATTCGCTCGCTGCTGCTGCCGCGCTTCGCCTACGTTCATACTTGGTCTCGAAGCGGGTGGATGGAAAACCAAGCGGCGAGCCATATCGGTCTCGGACAGATTTTTTCGCTTCGGCGAAAGCGTAATGTGGTTCTATTTTGCCGAAAGCTGCACTGACATGTAATCATCAAAGAATGGCACCAGAAGTGTCAGCGGCGATGCTAATAGATGCGATGAAAAATTACTCGGTGGTGTACGATAAAACTCACAACCTCTTCAAAGACGCGTTCCACAAGAGCTATTTATTTATTTATTTATTTATTTATTTATTTATTTCAGATACTCTCATGGCCCACAGGGCATTATTGAAGGGAGTGGTACACACATTTCAATAAATTTGTTCCAAAAGGATACAACGCAAAAAATATATGCCATATATACCAATACCATACCATATACCATATATATACCATATAGCATATATACACCACCTATGTATACATTTGGATGAAGATTGTCGAGGAGCTGAGTACTCGCTGAAGATGCAACAGCCAAGCGTTCTCGTGTCCTAACTTCTCGCTTTTTCAGAGCCGGGCAATTTCACCGCGCCGCTTCCGGAGTGTCTGCTTCTTCAGATACTCGTTGTACATATCCAGAAGAAAAAAAAAAGAACACTTAAATGGATTAAGAGTGTTTATTCCATTTGGTCGTTAAAATATCAGCGCAGGCAAAGTTGCGCAATCACTCCATAGAATCACTCATGTTGATGCCCGATAGGTAAATGAACGAACCTATATACTGCTTGAAATGGTGTGGTGACGAGAGCCACCACGCGGACAAATGTGCTTTGGCGAAAGCTGCGGCGGCGGCAAAACGAATGCGAACATCTTGGGCACGTGCGCGAAAGAATTTCCGCCCGCTTGGGAGTTTTCGCGTAAGTGTGAACGAAGCCTTCCTCATCCTGCAGCGTTTTGACTGCGCGATTCCACGGTCATCGAGTTTGGTGTGTTCGTATTTGCTTATGCAAGGGTGTGACACCATGCTTGTTAATTTAGTTAGTAAGCGAATGTTTAAAAGTTTATACGGCCGATAAAACTAGTATCATTACTTCGTCTATAGCTGTCTAATAATTTGCTATCGCAATCGATGCTTCGCCTTTCGGGCGAAACTGCAACCTTTTGGTTCTTTTTCAAACGAGTGAGTGTGCTTATTGCACTGCAGATGACTTCAGCAATGACAACATGCTTGCTGGAGGAGGGTAATTAGTGTAAATGATGATTGTTATTCTTTTCGGCTATATATAGCACAGGTTTAGGGGATCCGCAAATGCTGTGATTCTTTGCAAGCTAAGACATCGATTCGTGCGAGTCACCTGTGTTTAATAACAAGAGTGAGAGAGTCGTCTATGAAGCACCTGATCTGTAACGAAAACGCGTACGATATGAGGTATATACGCGCCTGAATTCCATGAAACACATTTACGAGCCGAGGTTGCAGCGCCCGACGGGAAAAAGTATCTCCCTCGGGGCTGCCTGCTTTCCAGAGTGAAAGACAAACTGTCTTTGACATGCGTTAATTATATTTAATGGAATTTCTTTCCCGTCCCGATTTCTTACAACCTTTATATAGCGTAGTGTACACTTGTCAAATCTTTTTTTTTTTTTTTTCATCACTGTATCCTGTATGCTTTGTTGCCAGGGTGGTGTACAGCCAAGTCAAGCATTTGCTCTGCCTTTAGCCCGTGTCTCCCGAGGCAGTATTGTACTGATGTTGTATTGAATGAGCAGAAAGAATGAATTAAAGAAAGAAAGAAAGAAAGCAGCTCGTCTTTGCTTGCTGGTCAGAGGGCATTAACGGGCATAGCTTGCGGTATACTGTGGACGGCTAGGATTAAGCCTGCAACTCTTCAACGCAACGCGCACTTAGGCCGATTGCGCTTGGCTGTCTCTCGTGGGGGCAAGCGCCGCGCGGCGCTTTTCAAGAGTAGAAGCACATGCCCCGTGAAAATGTGATATGCACGACGGTTTCGCCATACACATTTTGCGCGCATGTGCCTTTATTCAGCGGCAGGGCCTCGTTACGAAACCGCGTCCGTGCAGTGTCGCTGCTGCGGGAGATGCACAGATGCTCTCGGCGCTATGGGGGGGGTGAATACTTTCCGCTGCATTAGCGCCGCTCGGTCGAGGATGGAGTGTATCTGCAGCGCGCATCTGCGACGCGCATGCGCAGAAGCCGTAATTAACTCATCTTGCGTTCGCTTAAGCGCACATAGTTTCGTAACGCGATTTCGATCTACTTACTCCCCACATCACGAAGAGTGGGCGCCCACTCTTCTCACGAAGAGTGGGCGGCGAGGGGCTCTTGCCGCTTCTTTGCGTGACATCCGTGGCGTCGCATTGATCCAACATGACGGAGGGACGACGTCGTCGTGCTGTGGATCGTTCGCTGTTGCGCGCGATACCCGAATAATCGCGAAGGAACGCTTGTACTTACACTTTGCGTTTTAACCGTTGTACTTTCTCATACTCGCCGACGCTCTACTGCTCGATTTTATCCGCGCATTGTGATATATATATATATATATATATATATATATATATATATAGTAATTTCCTGTTTTATCCAATACGGCGGCGACACGGGGGCGTGGGTGTAGCTGAAGGCTTGTGCAGTACTGCCCGTATGCAGACGCAGACTTATAGAGCTGTGCGTAGATACATGACTGCGGGAGCGATAAATACACCCAGTGGGTTAACGGTGAAAATCCGAACGTTCTTCTGTTTATATATGCGAATATATACCAACTGAATATATGCCGACTTCGAAAGCATTGAGTCTAGGGTTGCCAACTCTCGAGTTGACGAAGTAGGAACCGGAGTTGAAGCACGACTTCATTGCCACGTGTACCAGCTCATAGGGAGCTCTCCCGGGCCCTTCAGGGGAGCCCAAAGCCGTTCAGGAGGCCAGAGCGACATAATCCACAATTGGACTACGCCCTAGCACTTTCGGCGTGTTTCGACAGTTCGCTTTCATCGCACAGATACGGTACGCGCAATCAAGCATGCGCCTTTTTGTATTGACGGAGAATGATATTTGCCGCGATTGCGAACGCCCTTGCTGCACAGTCGTGCGTTCGAGCCCTGCCAGCCGCGATGCATTGATTTGACCGGCTGCCGCCCCTCTCATCGAGCGCGCCGATCGGCCGCGCGAAGATTGATCTCTCTTCTTTTCCCCTCCAACGCACTCCTACCGTTCATCTTTCGTTCATTTTGCTTTAGTCCTCGTCGGACAGAAAGACGCTGCCGAGAACGTGACCGCTGCGGATACGGCGCGTACAGTCACCGCCGTACTCAACCCGAACACGCCTGCCGTTTTGCTTCTCCTGTGAAATGTGCTGGAGGTTTCTGGTTGTTGTGCTTTTAATGCGCTAGCAGCTTAATGCGTCTTTATTCCGAAGCATTGTAATTTCTGTATTTGCTCCTTACGGGCGCGTTTCTTAACGCTAAGCCGCTGCAGACGTGTCTTCATTGTTCAGGTTCAGACTGACGTTGGCTGTGGAATGGATGTCGGCGCACGCGGAATGCAACTTGATCGATTGGTTTTAACCCCCGGACCAGAGCAACGCTAGGGCTTTGAGAGACGCCCTAGTGGAGGGCCCCGGGTTAATTTTGATCACCCGGGGTTATTTACAGCGCACATATATATCTCAGCACACGAAAGCTTTTTTTTTTTCGAGGGGGGGGGGGGGGATGGTCATTTCGCCTTTATCCGCCGCCTCAGCTTACCGAATCCGCGACTCTTTATCAGCAGTAGATCGCCATAGCCACTGATCCACCGCGGTGTGTAAAATTCAACTTGGACGCGCCGCTGAACACTTAATCACTTACACTGGTATTCTTTCAAAGTACTATCGTCATTAATTTGGCGGAAATTTGTTGACTATTACTGGTGAAAATGAAAGCTAAGCCCCCCCCCCCCCCCCCTCCCCCCTAGTTTTCAAAAATTGCGCCGAAACTTAGCACCGCAGCACGTCAGCCTGACGTCGCGTATTTCAGTGTATATTCTCGCATTTAAGCCGTTTTCGCGCGGGTAATGTTCGCTAAGCTTGCGACCTTGAACATTGAACACAGCGCCAGTGTATGTCGTGTCTATCTTTTTGTAGTTCGTCTTAGGTGTTTGCGCTGTAACGTCAAGTTCAGAAGCTTTACTTTTACTGAACATATGGTTCATGAAGGATGCAACGTAGTCCTTATTTTCTGATGAACAAATCAACTGGACCTCGAGCGGACGCTGTCAAAACGAATGGCGTCACGTCGGGCAGCAAGAACGATGGCGCATTGGTAACTGGGTGCCTGTGAAAGAAGGTCGGGTGGTCAAAATACAGCCACAGTTTTACTTTGGAACGCGAAACCCAATTATTCTTTTGCATTTGTCCACGCATAATGATCGCGAAGTCCAGTTATAATCGATTGCGAGAGCGCATTCTGAAATGTGAAGCTGTTGCCAAGTCAGAAAAACCGTCCGGCGTTACGCGCAGGTGGTTATAACGCTTGGTATTGAGCCGCATGGAAGCCAAATTGTTGCCCGTACCAAAATCGGGGATTCAAAAAAAAAAAAAAAAAACTTCGTTAACGATGCCGAATTCTCTCTCCTAGGCAAGTGTAATTGGATTAGCTCGCGGGAGGGCTGCCGGTCGATTAGGCTGCGTGGTGCGATCGGTTTTCTTAACAGCTTGCCTCGTCACCACCGCCCTTCTGTTTCACGCATGCACGCGCCAGCAGCTACATCGCACGAGCGGGTCAGTTTGTCATACGAATGCGAGAGGCGCATTTCTCATGCGCCTGGAGCGGCTGTGGAGAGCGTAGCGGCGGTTTCGTTTCGCGCACCGGTGCCTCTTCGCTCAACCCTTCTCACACCTCCCCGCACGCACGTGTAACTTTTCTTTTTCTTTCTTTCATTGTTTCTTTTTGAAGAGCAACAGGATTAAGAGATGGCAGGAGCGAAGAGCAGAACAGGCTAACGGAAAGTAAAAGAAATTTCAGAGTCAAGGCGAACGACTTAGTGGGGATTACGAGCTAGTAGTTAGCGTCGCGTTTTCTATATGGCATCGTGTCAAGCACGCAGAGGTTTGAGTTGGTTTTCATCGTTGCCACTACCCTTTGACGAGCTCTTGGGGGCGTCACCGTGCGGCTCCTGCGGCAGCGCCAGCGCCCCGAGAGCGGAAGCGTCTTGACGCGGTCGGAAAACGGGGGGGGGGGGGGGGGGAGAGAGAGAGAGGTAGGTGTGAGCGAAAGAGAATGACGGAAACCCGTAAAGGAAGGAAGGTATGATATCGAGAGGGTTGAACTGTTTGAGCAAAGGGGAGGAAACGTAGAACGAAAAGAACAGTTTGTGGGGTTTTAATGAAGATCAAACATAGAGACAGACTGCGAGCGAGCGAGAGATTTCGCTAGGAGAACGAACGGCGATCGGCGCTATGGCTGGCGGGGCAGGCTACAGGCGAGGAGGGGTCGCTGGGGCAGAGGGAAGACGCAGGAGGGAGAAAAAGTGGGCGTATTTGTCTGGCGTCGCTGCCGCCGCGTCGTTGTGGCTGGAGGCCCTCCTGCTCCCAACGTTGCGTCTGGGCCAGACGGCGGTAACCTTGGCAACCGCTCGTCTAGCTCATCTTTCTTGGTAACCCCTTCTCTCTTCGTCTCTCTGTCTGGGCTGCCGCGCATTTTCCCGCTCGCCTTTGCTTCGCTGTGCCGCTGCTTCCTCGGCTGATTCTTGCCGGCAGTTCCGTTTGCTCCCGTGCTCGCGAGCCGCGACTGCAATGGCACGTGGAACGGTGTAGCGGCAATGCAGATGCCATCCCCCAACCGCTCCCTACACCCTCTCCTTCACCCGAGCCTCTTGCTCTTACGCTTGTTCTTACGTACGTGGTTTTATTTTGGCCGCCGCCTCCATCATCGATGCGCATGTTCACGTGCGGCCAATATTTTAGTGTAACCGTGAAGCCTTCTCTCTGGCATCATTCGCGTGGCGTGCGATATGGAAATTTGTAGTATGTAACGTGCTCTGAATGCTACGGCGGAGTAGATTCCACAATGGTGTCGAAACATTGCGCCTTGATCTTTCATTTCATGTCGTTTATCGGAGGCTCGCTGTGAGCACGCTCGAATACCGTGCAGCGACTCCAATGGGAGCCGTAGTTTTGACACCTCAGGAGGAATAGGAAGAGCGGGCTCGGGTGGACCTGCGGCATGAATGTCGGGATAACCCACCCCGTGCATAATGATTGGTGCTCCAAAGAAAGCGCTTGCGACGCATAGACTATGCATTTATTTTTCGTTGCATGTTGTTACGGTATGTTCTTTGACTGCGGCAGGAAACCTGAGGTCGCAGCTTGATGGTCGTGATGCGCGTATTCTTGAGCGGTCGAATGACGGATTACATCCTATTGTACCTCCAAAAAGTGGAACCGCGGATAGGGTCGCTGACTGGTGAGCGCGGCTGCCGAACATGGCGTTCCCTGGGCCGCGGGCTACACGCGAAGCTCGGGAAAATAGAAGTGCCTACCATTCACGCAAGCTTACTGTCCTGTGTGTGGGACGTTTACGATCGATGTAGCGCATGGAAATATGATTGTTCGTGCTTTCTGTTATGGCCGCGGGCAACGTAACGGCAGGCCATCGCGAAGCGTGTAGTTTTACTTGGAATAGCCGCAGAAAAGAGGGGCGCTGCCGAATCATGCGCTTACGTCTGTTTCTGTGTTTATTTGTATTGACTTTCTGCACACCACTGCCATACGTCGTCGAGGGACTGCAGGTGACAGCGGCGGACGTGCTTTGCTGGCAGCCGACGCGCTGCCTATCGATCGGCAGATATGCGAGCTGTATAGAGGAAAAGGGTCTGGCGAATTCTTGGCTAGTTCCGGGATTCGTTGTCGAAAAGGAATTAAATTTGGCACACTCGTGCGTGTCTGGTGTGCGCGGCATTGTCGAGAGATTTTAAGAAGGAAGGAAGCGTTTCTACCCGTATAAATGCGTAGCAGCTGTGCACAGCACATTTTATTGACAGTGCTATCAGTTGAACTCGCCGTCTTCTAGTGCGCTCCCGCATTTTTGGCGCAAAAAAAAAAAAGAAAATGACGCGGTGATAAAAAAATAAGTTGCAGTTTCGCCTGAAATGCGAAGCGTTGATTGCGATAGCAAATTAGTGGACAGCTATACGAAGTAAGGATAGTAGTTTTATCGGCCGTTTAAACTTGTAAACATTCGCTTACCAACTAAATTAACAAGCATGGTGTCACGCGCGCACAAGCAGACGTGAGCACATCTCGCTCGATGGCCGCGGAAACTCGCTGTCAAAACGCTGGAGTGAGGAGGCGCGACAGCAGCAGCGAGCGAACTGGCCTTCGTGCTGCATTACCAAGCCGCGCAAACGCAGCGCGCTGCCGACTGTGTCTCCGTCGCAGACGGCTTTCAATATGCAGCGGCCCGTGCGCGCGCGGCCGCCTGGAGTAGGACCTTACACGGAACCTCACGGCGACGCCGACGGTAGAAATGCGCTTGGAGTATCCGTATAATTTCTATCGCAATAAAATACAGTGGTGGAAGAAACCCAGAAGGAGACGCTCCCAACAGACACAGTTAGATCAGAGTTGCGATATCTTGTTTTTGGCTGTCCATTCACCAGAGTTGTAAACTTGATGCTTCGATTTCTCATCAAATTTTTTTCCGATTTTCAGTCGCTACAGAATGCGGACATTTTCTTTCATACTGGCTCTGCTATTTCTGATGGTTATGATGTAGCTCTTTATGTATGTATTCTTGCACAAGAGAGAGAGAGAGAGAGAAATGCGTTGGAACACCGCAGCCTTAGGTGCGAATTTCAAAAATAAGGCTTCGATCCCGTTTCCTCTTTGGGCAAATCACGTCTTTCCATTGAACGAGCACAGATATACTTTCAGAAGCCTAATAAACCAGTGTAATCCAACCTTAATTTAGTGCTCTTCAATTGGAAGGAACAACCAATGACAGCTAGATGCCAAAACAAAGCAAGTTTGTGAGAAAATGTGGAAGCATTTATGTTCCTGCGAAAGCTGATTTACAATTTATGTTGTTCTTTATGACATATTCCCTCCCTCAAGAACACCAAACGAATAATATTGTCATATTGCTTTTTGATTGTTTTGCAGCTCTAAACATAAAGTGAAATCAATGTCCAATCTGTGCACAGTGGACGTAACTAGACTTTCTAGCCACCATAACCAAATTATACTGTGTTCATGTTGTCTAGTCATGTCCCTGTTGGTTGTTGTTGTTGTTGTTGTCGTTGTTCTTGTTCTTCTTCTTCTTCTTCTTCTTCTTCTTCTTCTTATTATTATTATTATTATTATTATTATTATTAGTAGTAGTAGTAGTAGTAGTAGTAGTAGTAGTAGTAGTAGTAGTAGTGTTAATATTATCATCATTCTTATTTTGCAAACAGTTCTCAAATACTAATTATTATATACAGGCAAATTCTGTTCTCTGCTATTTCTTCAGATATGAGTTTTTGTTATGGATGGCATGGGAATGAGCTACACATTAAGAAATTGCTTACTGTTCATGTTGCTATCACTCCTAGCTCTTTATTGCCTCTGTAGAAGAGAGAAAGGCTCTTTTTGGTTTCATATTGTTTAGGTGACTGCACTGTAACAAGCTTAAGTAACATGGCATAATACGAACAATTTCTCATAGTACAGTAGTCTAAGAGGCTTTTCAAAGCTGAGTGTTTAGCAGTCTAATTACTAATCTAACTGACACTGCTTAGTTTGGTTAAGGGACACTAAAGAGAAAAATGCTTTCAGCTATGTTGGTAACTACACCGCGACAGATGCGGACAAAAGGAATAGATGAGATGAATGTTCAATAAAATGAAAAATTGGACGAGAAACTCGCCCAATTTTCCATCTTATTGCATTGGTAAATTATCCTTCTACAATATGAACAAATCCACTCTTGCCATGATAAAGTGCCTTGCAAGCCAGAAAAGAAGGAAGAACGAAATACAGATGGCCATGCTGCCTTAAAGTTCCTGCACCAGATCACCATGACGTCATGGATCTTTACAGTGTCTGTTTGGGCCTAGTCCATATTTTATAGGTAAAGGTGGACTATATTGTATTGTAAAAGGGCCAGTGATTAAACTTAGCCAGTTCCAAGAACATTTACTGAGCCATAGTGACCCAAATGTGAGGGGTAAAAAAAAGTTGAAATCTGTGACATCACTCTTGACATACCGGCCGTGGGGTCTTGGCATGAAATTCAAAAATTGAACTTTGATCTAAATTTTCTTTTTTAATAATCAACATGTTACTGCAAAATTAATGAATATGTAGTTTTGAAATAATACTTTATCAGTCCAAACTGGTTTAGCATTTCTCTTTAGTGTCCCCTTAAGTGATTAACTCCAGGGAAGTGCAGTCAAGGGCAGCAGAGAATCAGATGGACTTATCAGATTATGAAATCTCTGCGTATGGTAGGATTAGTTGACAAAGCACTTGTGGAGATTCCTTTGCCCTGCAGTGAAATTATCATGCACTGCTGCCGCCACCAATGGCTTTAGGCTAGTCATCTTGTACATGTTAGTTTTGTCTATCTCCCTTGCAGCAGCGGCCACTTCACAGACGGTCTGTGCATACTCGCGGCAGTCTTCGGTGCGCCTGCAGCCATCTAAGGTGGATGCGGATAGGCAGAAAGACCATGAATCTGCCGACCAGGATGACCATGATGCTAGGCGGAGCAGTGGTGATGAACATCAGCGACATCGGCAGCAGCAGAAACAGCAGCAGCAGCAACAGGTACAACAGTATCGAGAGCAGGAGCAGAATCTGGCCACAGGGGAGCTTCTGGACTCAAACACAACTGAGCGTTGCCCACGAGGCTCAAACTTCTGCTACACACTCTGGCAAGAAGATCCTACGAACAAGACGACACTGATTATTCTCACTCAAGGTAAAAGACAAATTTGGTGTGTGGGTTAACTCGGCGATTTGTGTCCAGTGAGTAAGTGCTGATGTTCACTCATCGAAGGGAAAAAAGTTAACTGGAAAACTGCATGTTGTGCACCCACTGCATGACATGCAGAACATTTCAGGAACTGTGTTTGAATTTTCTCAAATGTATAGAAGCTGCAATGACGAACTGAATTACTCGAGAATGCATTTACCACAGGAGCATGCATACAACTCGAGGTAGTATAAATATGTAAGTAATTATGAAAATTAGACTCGCTTTCTAACTGAAAGACCAAGACAATTTATCCTAATGCAAGACTGAAAGCATGTCATCTGAGGAGCTCATAACCAGTACCAGACATGCCAAAAGCTGATGCTGCTAATTTCTTCAGTGTAATGAAGTCTTGTCACTTTCAACCAGAGAAACAAAACTGAATTGGCAAAGGTTGCAATTGTCACACACTTATCGTGGGCGCCCATGAGTGGCATGACTGTTTATGCCTCACCAGCTGGCAAACATGAAATGGGAGTCCTTAACAAGCTGCGATCTGGTTTTATGAAACACCCTGTAGATTCTCAAATAGTTTTGGCTTGCATGCAAAAAAAAAAGGCCTTAAAAAATAACTAGAAAGTCAATACATTTTACTGTAATCTTAGATGGACATCTTGAAACTGCTGCTAGTTCAGGACACTTGGTAACTGGACACACCTGGCTTGAGCAGTGACCAGCTTTTTTCCTGTTATTGCAACATGTGCCCTGAAATAACTAATATGTGAGTAAGATGATGTTAATTAATTTCAGGTAATTGTTGGTGACCACACAGTTTCTGACGTCTACTGGCAAAAATAGGGTGTCACCAAAAAATGATGTCTTTATTTCTACTGCCCTGCATTTAGAAATAATTTGGCATCTTCACTGGGTACGAGTGAAGAATTTGGCATCTTCACTGGGCTTGTATGTCACAAAGATCATAACACTTTGTTTTCTGCTGCCTGATGATGAACTACAGTGTACTTTCTATGTTTCTCTTTTGTATAAGGTTGCTTACAGCAACTTTTGATGTCATGCATTCCCCAGATGGCATTTTGATAGGCTCACCACTTCGAAGGGATGCACATTTACACCTGTGCAAGGCGTTTAACTGCATAGATTATTGTACTGAACCTTGATCTCGCACTAAATACTTACCATTACATATACATACATACACGTACACACACGCACATATGCGAGGACACATTCATGCATGCAAGCCATGTCATATATGCATACTATGTGCTCCTATATGCAATCGATTTCAATAGTTTATAGGACACAAGTTCTGCGAAAAAGGCATATTTCAGGCCCGCTTTTAACTCGCTGCAAGTAAAACGGTACAACACTGTGTTGGTTGTGAACACCAGCAGAGGTAGAAAATCTGAAATGCAGGCTGCACGCCCAGGTTAAAGCAGTGTTCGGCTTTTCCTGATGTCCTGCGTCCCGCAAACTTTTGGCATCAACTGTATTGCCTGGCAGCTGCTTCGATGTTCCAACATCAGCCTCTTTGGAGGAGTGCACGCATCTGACTGGACTGCCAACCCTTTACAAAAGCAAAAATCCTGGTGCATGGCCTCATCCATCATTAACCCAGAAAGCTGTGTGCTTGATTGACTTGCTTATAATTAACAAACCTGAGAAGATCAATATAGACACCCTGTGTCTGTTACAGTGCGTGTGAGCTCTCTCTACCTTTTCCTTTTTCCTTCTTTCAATCCCTCATCCCCTTTCTCCATGCAGCACAGCCAGTACTTCTAGTTAGCCTTCATGCCTTTCGTC
This sequence comes from Dermacentor andersoni, assembly GCF_023375885.2. Lineage (NCBI taxonomy): Eukaryota > Metazoa > Arthropoda > Arachnida > Ixodida > Ixodidae > Dermacentor > Dermacentor andersoni. The sequence continues at coordinate 162,673,185 of NC_092818.1, read as the reverse complement.
ATTTTTTTCTCTCTCTCACTCTGCACTGTCTGGCATATTTACTTGGTTATTATGCTTTACAACAAATGCCTACCTCAAAACTTGTAGCCAGTGCCACTGTCAAAGCATGCACTACCTGTACTTTGGCAGGTTGCTGGGGCACATCAGGTGAAGTGGACTGCAAATCCTCCAACTGCATCTCTACCAAAAAGCCTTCTAAAGCACTGAACAACACAAAGTTTTGTTGCTGCCTGGGAGATTTCTGCAATCTCAATGTCACCGACGGTTACATTCCAACTGATGATGACAGCACAGAAGCATATCTTCGTAAGTTCATGCATGTGGTGTGTTCTTTGTGTTTACTGCGAAAGTACAAAAATGAAGACCATGATTCAATTATTGTGGTAAATGATCGTTTTTATGTAGCTGGCATACAGATCTGTAAACATGAAAAGAGCACAACGCAGAAGACCAAGAAAAAGAAAAAAAAAAAGGAGGAAATGGGACAACAGCTTATAACTCGTTCATTGCAGTTGCATACATACACACTGTCATTGTGGCCAGTTTATGTTTTATTAATATAATTTTTGTTATCAGTGACCACCCATCCTCTGTCTACCTCTCTACGTCTTCTGCGTTGTAGCCTTTCTTTGTTTATGCATGCTTACAATTATTTGTAAATCTCCTTTTTCATTAAGTACAGTGTATTGCATGCCCAGTACCACAACAGTAGCAGAGGGTTGTAAGCCCAGTGCCTTCTATGTTGGTTTAGAAGAAAATTTGCACATGAACTGACTTTATTGCCTTCGCTGCTAACTCTTCACGGTGCTATTTAAAAAGTGGAGTAAACAAGCTTTTCCATCTTTTCTTTTTTTATATAGCATTGCCCTATGGCGATGTCCTTATATGTTAATGGCTGTAATGTTGCTTACAGTCATCTTTTAATTATTGAGGTGAAGCCACACTGATGAGTGGAAAGGTTATAGTAGGATAGAATTGGGCTAGTTGTTATGTCATTATTGGAAAGCTAGAGGGTTCATTTGTGTCTTTTCCTTCTTTTTTGCGCATTCTCCTCGCAGTACTCTAGTTTCTCAGTAATAGAAAGGTTGTCGCTTATCAGAATTGGTAATTGGCTATGTTTTCACTTGCCGAACTTACCCAGCAATTGTGTTGCAGCTGAGCAGTACCGTGCTGAGCCAGGAGGACAGACAGTGGCGATAGTAATAGTAGGGTGCCTGCTGCTCCTAGCAACCATGGTCAGCCTAGTAGTGCTTTACTGGCGTTGCGTGTCACCAAAGCCCAAGCCTGGCCTTGACTCAGCTCACCTTATGGAGGCACCCCAGCTGCAGTCACCGATGCTGGACCTGGACAGCCTCAAAATACAGGCACGTTTTATGAGCCATGTGAAATGGCAACCTGCGCATTTTATTGGGCTACTTGCGACATTACAAATATGTACAACACTGACAAGCTCAAAGCTAGGGATGATAATTGAATGCATTGCTGACTAACACCCTTAACTTTATTTCATCACATTGCTTGCTAAACACCCAAGGGAAGAACCAGTGATGTAAAAATGAAAGGAAGTACATATACACAAGATATGGAGCAGGTGAATATGCAAAAGAAGTAACAGATTACTTGTGTTCCTGTTCTTCTTGTCAAATTAACATCACCTGCAAAAGAAACAGCAGGTCCTTATCTGTTAGGGAAATGGAGGTATTGCTAATATGGGACTCGCACATTATGTGTGTAACAGAATGTGCTAGTGCCCAGAGCTGACATGCGGCCAGAAATTTTTCACCACACTTTTCACAAGGACTTTTTCACCAGGCACATGGCTGTGCTGCTGAAAAGTACTGTGGCCTCCTTGAAATGTTGTAAAGCTACTACTCCACCCATGCTGCAATGAAGTTCAGGCAGGCAGGTTTTGAAGACTAGGTGGCATTATTATTAGAAAGGACACTCGCATACAGGGGCCAAAGCTGGGTCATGAGGAGAGCAGAGATGGTACTAAGTTTACAGCATTTCAATATAGAGCTGTTACTTGCCTATAAACAATGAAACAATATGCTTCACTGTTAAGGGTAGCTGGGTATACTGAACCTCTATTGCAACAGCTGTGACAAGCTTATTCCTGGCAGAAGGGTCTGTCCCTATGCAAGGCTGCTTGGAATGGAAAACAGTATTTCCGGAATCTGTGCAAAAAAAAAAAAGAAAAAACAGTTTAAGGCACGTTTCTGGGCATCCAGGTTCCCTGTCCATATCTGTACAGGAACGTTAAAAGTACCATGCACTTTGTCCATGAGTAGGAAGGACCATGAATGTGGCATTGCTGGTGAAAAAGTGTGTAATTGTGAAAGCCCCATGTATAATGGCATTTATATTTAATTATAGTTGTCATTTGTGCACTAAGCAGTCAGTTTTCAGCATTTGTAACTTTTTTTGGTGGTACCAGGGACATGTACTGTTATGTTTACTTTATTTTTATTCATTTTTTTTTTTTTTTTTTTTTTTGTGACACGGGTACTAGTATTATCGTGTAGTTGAAGCTTGTTATAAGGAAGTGGCATCCGACACGAAAATATCATTGTTATAGCTGATATTCATTACAAGCCTATATATATATTTGTCACATGCTGATATTGGAGAGAACATATTGATTTGCTCATTATATCACTGTTCACTACATCGATGTTTCATTTGATTGATTGATTGATGGATATTGTTTTTTGGTGCAAGGGCCAGAAATGGCCAAAGAGTGCCATGACACTTGGTGATGAATGGCAATGAGGAGATGAGTTGCAATTTGTGGATGTGAGATGGCTGTATACCAGCCTAAATGTATTCGCTGTGAATCGCGTGACATATTTATCTGTTTAGTAAAATAATGTCAATGAACAGCGAGTGCTATGGTTATAAAAGTATGTTATGAAGGATTAGTTACTAATACGTGTTAATTATAGCAGCACTAGTGCTTCGGCAGAGCCCTTCACTGCAAGGGCAGCCAGGCGTATGCTCTGTAAGTAACTGCATTGAAGCTTGGGCCTCCAAGGAGAGGCTGTGCTACAAAAAGCCTGGCCAAATGATTTCTCTCGTATTTGCTTCTGTTAAGAACTATAGTACTGTTTTAAAATTAAATAGAGGGTCACTGCTTAAAAAGGCTGCTGGATGCAGAGGTATATTACGAAGGCATAAGGAAGGGAAGTACGTTTTTCTCTCCTGTTCTACTAATGGGCACTGAACGAGTATATCGATGTTTGACTGTATATGCATAATGTACGATGGTATGCGATTCCATTTGCCGGACTGACATGTCTGGAGAATGAACCTTGCCAGGCTTGTCAGCCTTGTGCCCCTTATTTGGTTCTCCGTGTTCAAATTTTGTACGTGAGAAGACAAAACAAAAAGGACAAGTAAAAAGGTAAAATGAATGTTGACACGCTCCACAAAGACGGCAGATGTAGCTTTCACATACCCAACTTCTTTCCTGCAGGAAACGATAGGAAAAGGCCGGTATGGCTGTGTCTGCAAAGGCTCGCTGAATGACTGCACGGTGGCCGTGAAGATCTTTGCGCAGCACCACCACCACTACTATGCCAATGAGAAGGACATATACAAGCTCTTCCACGGTGACCTTCCATTCCTTCCGAGGCTGATAGGTGAGTCAACTGATGCTGGATGCTGCTAGCTGCATTTGCAAGTAGATGACATGCTATGTAGATAGGCCCTCGACTGAGCCATCTGGGGGTTGCATGAAAGTAGATTAGATTAGATTTAGCTGGGGTATTAGGCGGAGAGGTTGGAAGAATTTGATTCCTGCTACCTCTGCGTGGCCTAGTGCGCAATGAGTGATGAAAATGACTTCGAAAAAAAGAAATATACTGATGGACAGGGAAAAAAAATGAAGAAGAAAAGAAATGGTGGAGGACGCAATGTCACACTTAAGCGCTAGATTGGAGGGGGGGGAGGAAACAAATGTTGAAGTTCTAACACATGCTCATTGTCAGTACTTCGAGGCTAGGTTGCACGTAAAAGTAAATTCTGTGTAGCACATTATATTCAAACGGAAGTTGATTTACACGGAAGCGGTGGCTCGAGCAGTCACTGTGCACTGCATCCAAAGTCATGACAAATCAGTTCTGTGGAAAACGAAAGGTGGAGAAAAGTTCATGAAAGGGGAAAAAATTTTTCATCCACCTGACCGTAGCACAGAGCTAGAGAGGAAAACCATATGGCTTTCTTCTAAGGAAACTGATGGGTTTCTTTTGTAGCTTTGTGGTACAATTGGATGGATGGCAATTTTTCCATTTCATGCATCCTAATTTCAGCATCGTCTTGTGTAGAGCGTTGACGATGCTGTTGCTGTTGTTGGTGTTTATTGTCTTCGTTACACCCGCCCTGCTATGCCAGGAGAAGGCCACGGTCCGAGAATAGTCACTACAGAGAGCATAGGATTCCTGTATGACACGAGTTCTTGTATCTGCTGGCCATATAAAGGAGCTGACAAGTTAGCAGCACATGTAACATGTCCTCATCCGGTTCACTACAGGCACGTGATGGTGATTCAATGCACCATATTTTACATAGGAAGTGGTTGGTATTCAAAGGCCTAAGCTAGCCGAAATCAATCAAGCAAAGCTACTGAACATACATGTCATGCTTTTGCTGCCCTAAGTGAAACTTGTGGCTTCATAGTTATATGATGTGTTGGACTGATAACCTCTGCATTTTGTTTGTTCCATCTTTCAAAGGTGCCGATGAGCGTACATATCCTGACGGGAGGCGTGAGTGGATGCTGGTGCTGACACATGTCCCCAAGGGTTGCCTGCAGGAGCAACTGCGCAAGACCACTGTAGACTGGCCCGGCCTATGTCGGATGGCCCAGTCCATCACTAGAGCACTGGCCTACCTACACACTGAAGGTATGTTTTTTGCATCTACCACAGCGTTTCTAGAAGGAAAGCTGGAGCTGCCGTCCTTGTTTTGTGCATAGGTATGCCGGGAACTGTAATCTTTTATTAAATCATGAGGGTTTGTGCTGTTCTATCGTAAAACATGAAAAGTGTGGCAGGCTGCCAAAGTTGCAGGAAAGACTACAGGGCCAACACTCGCTGTGCATCAGTTTCAATCGTCAATTTTGTTTGCTTACTTGTTATATTTAATGTGAGTAAATAATAATGAGATATATTATGGTTAACAAAGAATTGTGATGATTTCGTTCTAATAATTAAACTTTATATGTGCGGAAATAACTGTGTGAACGTTGGAGACAAGCCTCGTTTATCCATATTCCAGTATAGTATTCCTATGGTGTCACAGTGCCTGTTAGGAAGCTTGCATAGATGGTGGCTCCAGATCTCCTTCCAAGTAATATTGTAAAAAACTCTGTGGAATCTATGGTGGTCGTTGATTGGCATAATGACAAACAGCATCTAGAGCTGCGAGATCAGAATTTTTCTTAGTCGTAGTTTACAGCCGCTTTGTCTTTGCTGTTTAGGGTGCATTTACATGAAGCAGTGTGTTTTAGAGAGCACTGAGGTCACCTTTGTCAGAAGCACAAGAAATGTCTCAAGCAATATCATAACAGTGCTGGAGTCATTTTTCCTGAAAGCATTTCAACAGAAATTTTTGCAGCATGTCAGTAGCGATGTCAGTACAGCTATTGACAGGCTGACCAGTTGGTTTGCTGTGAGAGTCTGGCTACAAGCAGGAGATATAAATTGTGTGTGACCATGTCTGAAATTCACGACAAACATAAGGGCTTTTGTCAGTTCACTATTTGTGCTATATGGAGTTGGTTAATGTTGATTACAGTCACTTCATCGTTAATTTGAGTAATGTTCTGCATTCCACTTGGAATACTGCTTTTGTGATGACAAGTCTTACTGGTTAAACCGTTAAAATGGACACATTATGAATTTGAGCCACTTAATGTGGCAAGTTTAAGAAAAGGGGGTGGGGGGCAAAGAAAAAAGAAAACATTATAAAGGGTGAAAAAATGAATGAAACACTTTCTTGTGTTTCTGCTCCTGTAATGCTTGTTTTGGTTTCCCTGTCGGAGCATACCAAGTTTACCAGGAGTAAATTCTGTAATAGTTCTGTAAAGTAATAAAATAAGCAAAAAGAAAACAGTAGCAATGCATAAGATAAGCACTGCAAAATGTCACGCCAGCCGCTGGATATACGTGCATAGTGTTTCTTCATTGGTACCAATCACTCTTTTCTTCTTCTTTTCTTTTCGTTATAGAGCCCAACAAGCCCTGCATAGCCCATCGTGATCTCACTTCGCAGAATATCTTGGTTAAGGATGATGGCAGCTGCATGCTGTGTGATTTTGGCTTTGCCATTCGAATCTCGGGTTCCAGGTACATTCAGAACGGTGAAGAGCAACATGCCGAGACCAACTCACTCGCTGATGTAAGTGTAGTGATACATGCCCTGCCTTTAGCATCTGTGCCTAGGTATTGTGCATTGTGCCATCTCTATTCGGTTGTTCATACTAATTAAATTTTCTTAATTGTCTTCTATTATAAGCTACCAAAACGAGATCCGCTTTGTAGTATGATACATGAACTGCTTTCACATACTGCGTAATGGCAGTTTTTGTGCTCCGAGCTGAATGCCTCAATGTATGTCTGCTCATGCCTTCAGCCTCTGAACTGTCTTGGCACTTTGTTCTACTGTAGTGCGTAGAACGACTTGTGTGGGAATGAAGTGACTGTTCCAGTTTGCTCCCTTTAAAATCAAAATGCCATCTCACAACTTATTTTTGTTGCAATGTATTGTTTGCACGACATTAGCACTCTATTTGTGCCAGCCAGATTCTACATTTGATCTTTGCCTACACACTCACGTGGAAGCGGCATACCAGTGCGCTACTATGTATAATCAATACAGATAAAAAATACAGCGACCAACGCCGCTGTATTCTAGACAATCAAGAATGCTAATTCATCCTCTCATAGCATGTGCCGTAAATGTGGTCATCTTTGTCTGCCATGTGTCAGCCAATCAATGTTACTGAATTGCCACTTTTGAGTGTTGCTGCATGTTTGCGTTTCCCTGCAACACCATCCAACTGCTACGTTTCTTATTAGTGGGCACATGTTGGTGGCATGCAGCTGTGTGAGGATTGCAGCGCTTTTGAGACACGCAGACCACCGTGTCCTGCCACCACGTGTGTGTTTGTGTAATATGCCCACTTGCTAAGCTCCCATGCTGGCTGTTTCAGCAGCATGTCCAAGCATGTTTGTGCCAGCTCCACTTGCCAATGCAATGATTCTTGGCACTTTGTTCACGAATTTGTGTGGCGAGTTCCCTTCCCAGCATCTGTGACATATGTCAGTGTCCTTTCTCTCATTCCTGGCTGTGTGTTCCCGATATTGGCATTGCCATGCATCATTGTTTTACTTTGTGCCAGTGTCCTTTTGGCACAAGATGAGCCTACTGTATTGAAAACTTCCCTAACATTGTTGCCACTCTATTGTTTACTGCCAAGGCATAGCAGAACCTTCTGTCCACATATGCAAAGACTGAACATTTCTTTCTTTAAAAGCTTGGAGGGCATAGAGAGCAGACATGACATGCTTTTGTGAGAGGAGTGTCTCCTGCATTCTAAAACTGTCATAGACCACAATAAAGTGTTGCCTCACACTAGGTAGTTCTGAAAGTGAAAACATCTGTGGCGTGCGACGCTCAACACTGTCCTTATTTTTGTTCTACCTCACCAAGGTTGGAACACTGAGGTACATGGCGCCAGAGGTGCTCGAAGGTGCAGTCAACTTGCGAGACTGCGAATCTTCGCTCAAGCAGGTGGATGTCTACGCACTTGGTCTGGTCCTCTGGGAAATAGCCACTCGGTGCTCTGACCTTTACCAAGGTAACCATAATTTATAGTCTGCGAACACCTAACATTAGACTATGCATTTCCATCCTGCTTTGTGCAATCAGGCTCATAGGCTGTTGCAGACACTTAACAGCATCAGTAAACACTTAAATAGCTGTGAGCAGCTGCTGGAAAAATTTGTGATGTCGCAGGAAGGTGGCGTTGGAATGTCATGGTGACAATGCCTTGCATCTGTGCGGAGGAAATTTTGTCGTTATTATTTGGGGATGCAGTTGCTTCTGCAAGATTTCACGTAACAAGCTCCGGATGCATTGGCACCTATGGGTGATGGCGTTCCTGGCACAACGCTGAGCATGCTGTCTTGACACTTCGCCAGAAATTAATTACCATCGATTTATGGTAATTCGACACTGACAGGACCAATTAAAACTGGTTGAATTATTTGGTAGGTGGAACTAAACAAGAGGCAGGAGAAACATAAAATCACACTGCTGATTTATTTGGCAGCATTTGCCCTGATTCTAACATGCCCGAACCGAATGTGCACCCAATATTTATGGGTGCAAAGTAGAAAACTAATGTAAAAATCATATTAGAGCACCAAAATAAAGTAGAAATCAAATACGCACCAGATTTTTAGCAAGAAACCTTGGAATGCCTCCAATTCTGAAAATAAGAAAAAGACAAAGCCAGCAAACTTTACCTTCACAGAATGGAAATTTATTTACCTATGTCCATTGTCATCACTCTCAGACAGCACATTATCGCTGTCTATGAAGAACCGCAACATGTTGTCCTCTGTACGTTCCATAGTGCATTTGATATTTTGCATTTATCAAACGACTCTGCAACAATTGCAAACGAGATGGTGGCCCACGTCTAGACATGTTGTCCATCATATGGTCCATAGCACGTTTGATATTTCGCGTTCATCAAATGGCTCTGAAACAGCTGCAAATGAGATAGTGGCCCACACATAGACTAGCCACTTTGCTAGTTTTTCCTGCAACACATATGATTTTCCAGGACAGCAGACACGTGACTTGCTGTCGCTAGCTTAACATGTAAAATAACTTATCGTATGAATCAGCTTTCGTAATCAGACGGAAAGCGGAGCGTCATCGTCATGCTATGAGAGAACTCATTCGGTGGCCATCCACGGTCGTTAGGCTGGCTCCAATTAGGCTTGCAAACGCTGCTACCGTGGGTTTAGATTTGGTCTCATTTCAGATTTCTACGCCCAAGCAATTTTTGGATGAATTTACTCGGGAAAAAAGGTCTTGCTTATAATTGGGTAAATACTGTAATAATTTATTGGGAGCTACTCTTTTCGCTTTAAGGTCTTCCTGGGGCAGGTAAAAAATGGGCATTTTTGACGAGAGAAGACGTGTATTCGACACATTCACTGTACCCTACACTCCACCAAGATGGACGTTGCCACTTTTGGAGTCACCACATCGGTCAACATCATGCGTACATGATGACCATCCAAGTTCTGATTATTCAGCGAAGGCTAATTTCAGGATCAAAATAACAACGGTTTGGCCACATAAAAGTGTATGGGCACCGGCCGGGACCTTAAGTGAGGATTGAATTAACTAGGTTAAACTAACAGAAGTCTGCTGCATATCCCCTAAAGTGAATGAATGAGAATACTATCCTCGTTCTCACCCCTTTTGTGAATTGCAAAGCCTACACTCACATTAAGAGCAACCTGTTTGCTATTCGTGAGGAGTAATCTACCAACCCAGCATAACGTAATGTAGCATCTCTTTAACCACTCACAAGTTTCAGAATGCCAGCTGTCAGCTATCGTTTCTAGCTTGGTATGTGATGCGAAGCATATGCTTTGTGCTGCTTGCACTAAAATTTCAGCAATAGCCTTACAGGTGCTTATTGGAGGGCTGTGCAAACTGTCACATGCCTCAGTGGCAAATTAATTTTCACGCTTTTGGGTAGGGTATATTTTAGGGCAATCACATCAGTATTCTAAGAGGCATCATTCTTTTGCTCCAGGAATGAGTGTGCCAGACTACAAGATGCCATTTGAGGCTGAGGTTGGGGCCTACCCTAGCACTGATCAGATGCAAGTGCTGGTTGCCAGGCACAAAGCACGGCCACTTTTTCCAGACATATGGAAGGACAGCAACCCGGTGAGTTTGACTTGGGTGACAATGAAGATGCACCTCTTGACACCTTAGACTGTGTTGAGCTTCTCTAGTGGCGGCCTTTTGCGGCATGGCTGCTCACTGGCCGGATCACTTCTAGCATTAGCTGTTTAAAGGCAAAGTGTAATGAAATTTCAAAATGTTTAGAAAGCTTGGTCTCAAATGAGGTAGATATAAAGCAGCATCTGCACAAAATGTTCTATTTGGAATATGATCGATACATCACAGAAAGCTATCAAAAATAGACATTTTGGATATACCGAAACTAAAAGAAAAAAATGCAGCCATTATACCACTCGCTGAAAATGATTCAGAAGCCAGAATGTTGAGCACCAGCGCGGCTCCTCGGTGTAATCTCACAAATAAGGTGGCGCCCATGGTGCAATGAAAATCTTTCAGGCAAAATAGCGTGATTTGTGTCACATCCACTAACCGTCAGGTATGCGCATCATATGCTTAGGCGCTATGTTAAAAGGCTGTTAATAAGAAATTGATTAAATTACTGGCCCTGCAGCTTTGCTAAGGCTGATGCTATAGTATATACTACTCATTTATAATTTATTTGGCCAAAGTGAAATTTTGGTGCAATTGGTTTTATAAAAAGGACTCTAAAGCACCTGTTAACCTAATCGCAATATGTCGTAAGTGTGAAATTCCACTGCCTCACTGACTTCCCCATGCACGCATTTGTAAAGAAAAAACGTGGAGGGCGCATAAGCATCGCCTTTAAGAGTGGAACGCGATAGCATTCAGAGAACCCTGACTGCCTTACCTCTCACGCTTTCCGGCAACTGCAGCTTATGTAACCGTAACGTTTACTGGGAAATGTTGGTGGTGTTTCCCGGTATGCATGTAATATGTATTATGTAATATGTGTAATATGTGTATGTATATGCAATATGTGTATATGTAAGTCTGAGAAGATGTAACATAAAAGGCATGCACTGTCGGTGTTCTGTTTCATTATGTCTGTTTGTGGGCTGTCATTTTTAAAATTCCAAGGAATAACTTCGTTAAGAATGTAAGAGAAGGTATGAGCAACTTTAGTGATAGAATGGTGTGGCAATATAACCCGCATATACTGCATGTCATATAGCAAGGCGTGGCATAAACATATACCTAAATATATACGGAAATTTTCGCTCATGGACAACTCTGCAGACGCTGGATTTCCTACTACACAAGGCATTTAACGCTTTCGCGTTAAAATTATCTTGTATCTACGACTATAGAAATGCCCTTGACTGCCTCAAGAGTATAGCCTCTTTTTTCATATGGCTGCTACGTTGTAAACCTTCAATTCTATAAACACTAATGTAGAGGGGTATGACACATTTCACAAAAGTGGTAGTGAATAGGAGAGAGGTATATGTGTTCCTTTATTTCTCCTCCTGTGTCCCATTGGTTTTGTACTGTTTGTCATTGACCCTTGCAGTTTCACTGAGCAGGGTGTAACCATGCAGCTTTACTTTGTTTC